>NW_016107321.1:2647489-2653906 GCF_001604975.1 Cebus imitator
TTGAGAGATGGGAAGAACTCCTGTCTTTTCTGCTTCCCAGGGTCAGTGGGAAGCCATTGGATGGTTTTAAGCATGGCAGTGAAATCATGTGATTTGCATTTAAAAGAAGTTACTCTGGCTTCTAAGAAGAATGAGTCTTAAGGAGCCAGCATAGTGGAAGTGAGAATAGTTACTGCTATCGTCTCATTCTGGGTGAAAAATCATAGCGTGCAGAACTAGAGGAAAAAGAAGAATGGATAGAAATTCAGTGCATTTTGGAGGTGGGCCTAGTATGTGTTCCAGATCATTGGATGTTGAGATAATACAAATATTGGAGTGCTTGCCTTCTCATTCTTCACTTTCAGAGGAACCTGAGTCTTTTTTATCCTCTCCTGTTATGCCATCAGGCTACTTGAAATAACTATGCTGACTCATTATATAAAATATTTTTTGTTCTTAATTCCCTCAAAATGTGGGATGGCGATTCTTTGACCTTTCTTTCTTCCTTCCTTCCTTCCTTTCTTCCTTCCTTCCTTCCTTTCCCCCTCTTTCTTTCTTTCTTTCTTTCTTTCTTTCTTTCTTTCTTTCTTTCTTTCTTTCTTTCTCTCTCTCTCTCTCTCTCTCTCTCTCTCTCTCTCTCTTTCTTTCTTTCTTTCTTTGTTTCTTTGTTTCTTTCTTTTCTTTCTTTCATTAGCTTGGAATGGCCAGTTCTACAGCATGACCTTTGACCTTTCTTAGCAAGCCCCATTTTCCATTCTCCAGTGCCAACCTGTCTTCTGCTCAACCTCTTAAATCCACCTCTGGCACCTGTGGTGTGATCTTGCCTCCAAGTTGCTGCTGGGTGGAACTATTTGCTCCTTGAACTTCCCTAAACTCAACCCTTCATCTCTTCTCATGTATTGGTATCTCCCCTTATCTTCTCTCTTCTCCCAAGGGAAGAATTCCTCATCTTTCCCAAAGCTGACGCTTTCACCTGGGCTCATGATTCCATTTTTGTCCCACCTCCTCCCAAACTTTAATCATCAATTATTGCTTCTCTTACTATGCTTGTCTCAGAACATCTTGAAAGGTAAGTCCGTATTTGCTGTTACCAATTCCATTTGGCACATTTTATCTTCAGATAATGAAATAGACTTTTTCTCCAAGATCTCTGATAAAATAAACATTTCAGGGGGTTGGAGGAGGACTCTAATAATCAGATTCTCTTCCTCATATCTCATGTCTCTTAGCCTTTAGCTTACTAGACATTTCTCTACCACACGATGACTTCCATTGTAAAACTCTCTTGACTTTAGTAGAAACTGTTTTGCTTTCTTTTCTTCTTCCTACCTCTAAAGGAACTCCTTTGTTTCTCTTTTGCTTTCTCTTTAGTTTCCCAAGGGTTCTGCCGTCAGCATGTTTTCATCTTGCTTTACAGACTGTTTGCCGTCTCTGTTACCCAATACCAACTATAGAATAATGACATGCATTTTCTCCTCAGACTCAGATTGCATTCTATATAGCTGCATGTTTTGGAATCTTCTTTGGTTGCCCCTTTTCTTCACCCCCAGCATCAAATGGATGATTAGTTCCTAGAAATGTGACACCTCATTTAAAGCCCCCTTTCTTTGCTGGGTCACTGGAGCAGTATAGGAACTTGTCGCCCCTGACTCCCGTCTTTCCCGCCTTACTCCTTCCTGTACACTTGTGTTATCCTGCAGAAACACAGACTTGTCTGTGTCAGTATGCTTGTGAAAAATTCAAAACAAACTGAAAAATACAGAGAATAATCTGGCAGACACCCCTATACTTATCACCCTGATGTGACAAATATTCACATTTTTCCAAATCTGCTTCAAATCATTTTGTCAAGTAAATCACATATTATGGGTACATTTGAAATCCTCTTCCTCCCATTTATATTGCCCTTCATCCCTCCTAACATTGGTGTATATCCTCTCCGTCCATCTATTATTTATGGTCTTAAGATTTATGTTAATTGTATTATGTTATATACCTGCTTTTTTGGCTCAGGTTTTGGTTTTGAAGCGTATCCATGTGGACCCAGGTAAAACCAGTATAACTGCTCTCAACCTGACATGGGGGAAGGAAGCTTGTTAAAACACAGAGTGCTGGTCCCACTGCCAGAATTTCAGATTCAGTAGATCTTGAGTGGGGTCTGCAAATTTACATTTTAATAAGTTTCCAGGTGATGCCAATTCTGCTACTTCTGAACAACATTTTGAGAAAAATTGCTCTAATATGCTTATTTTAATAGGGCATACCTTTTTTTTTTTTGAGACGGAGTCTCACTCTGTTGCCCAGGCTGGAGTACAATGGTGCGATCTCAGCTCACTACAACCTCCACCTCCCAGATTCAAGCGATTCTCCTGACTCAGCCTCCTGAGTAGCTGGGCATACCTTTTTTTTTTTTGAGACGGAGTCTCACTCTGTTGCCCAGGCTGGAGTACAATGGTGCGATCTCAGCTCACTACAACCTCCACCTCCCAGATTCAAGCGATTCTCCTGACTCAGCCTCCTGAGTAGCTGGGATTACAGGTGCCCGCCACTACATCCTGCTAATTTTTTGTATTTTTGGTATAGATGGGGTTTTGCCATGTTGGTCAGGCTAGTCTTGAACTTCTGACCTCGTGATCTTCACACCTCAGCCTCCCAGAGTGCTGGGATTACAGGTGTGAGCCACCGTGCCCAGCAGGCATGCCTTTTTATGATATTACCGCAATGCATGTAATCATTGTCCTGTTGATAAACATTTTGTATGTTGCCAAAGTTTTGCAATCATAAATAAAGCTGCATTAAAAATTCTTGTACATGTTTACTTGAACATATGAAAAGTGACCCTAGAACATACTCTTAGGTACGGAATTGCTGGGTCCAGTGGAATGTGAATACTTAACATCAGTTGCTGTTTACACATTTCTCTCGATCTGGCCATACAAATAAAATCCCACCAGCAGTTTATGGAATCGCCCATTGCTCCACATGTTCTCCCTTCCTTACTTAGTATCTTTGGAATCTCAGTTTTTCCAACAGTAAAATGGCCATAAGATGGGGTAGGCTTGCCATGTTCCCGAGTGTTCCCTGATTCAAGGTGAGGTGGAGCATCTTCCTTATGGCCAGTAGTTATTCAGGTCACCTCCTCTGTGTGTTGCCTGGTTCTGTCCTTCCTCACTTTTTCCCTTGGGTCTTTTTTGAATTTCAGTATTGATTTCTAGAATTTCTTTATTCATTTTGGATACTAATCTTCTATCAGTGGTGTCTTCTTCCAGTTTCCGGCTTGTCTTCACTTGGGTTATAGTTTGTCTAAACATGTAGATGCTTTAAATGTAATTGGGACAAATGTATCAGTTCTTCTTTTCAATGCCTTTTAAAATAAAGCCTTCCCTATGCTAACATTATAACAGTCTCCTGTATTCCTCTCTTAAATGTTAACACTGTGCTTTTCACATTTAGGTCTCATTTATATAGGAGTCTATCCTTCCTTCCTAACATAGAATGTTCTATCTGTCTTACACCAAGATGTCTTATCTATGTAGGGCTCTATTCCCGTCCACTGATCTATTATCTATTCCTTACACCGACATGCCACTGTTTTACTTACTACTTTTATTATAACATTTTAAGCTTCTTTTTATCCTCCCAGAGCCCTGGGCTTCATCACCACTTATTTGGGTGAATTTTTATAAACCCCTTTTCTGTGTGTCTCTTCCAGGGTCATGGGTCTATGCACACATTCTCAGATCTAGCTTTCTGCCTATTGAAGGCCCTAAAACATGTGTCTAGTATTAGCAAGCGTGCTCAGCCCCGTCCATCAGCCCTGACAGCAGGGTCTGGGTCCAGAACCCTAGGCTGGCGCGGGGTCAGCTGATGTCCTCACCACTCTGGTTGGCCTTCCCTCTGCCTTTCTAACTCCTGGAATTTCCCATCAGCCTGCCTTCTTCTCTGGCTCTGTGATCTCTCTCTCCCTGTCCTCTCTGTCTCTCCTTCTAGTAGTTCCACCTGGAGCAGGAAGAGGAACCCTTCTCAGTTCAGTCAGCTGTGTTGCCAAAACATCCTTCTCTGTTTCCTTAAAAATTCTCATGTGTTCTTTTTGTCATCTAAAAGTAATTCAGTTATTTTTTTGCACAGCATTTGAAGTCCTCTGTAATCTGACTTAGAATTAGTGTGGTGTTGCAGCCTAGTCCTTCTTCACTTGCCCCATCACCCTCCTGTTTACCCGCATTGGGCAAGTTTAAGTTATGTCTTCTCTCCTTTCAGTATCTGAAGCTGTTCAGTTCCTCTGGGTTCAGCTATATCAACATTTATATTGTAGGTATTTTTTCACTGAATTTACTTTTAGATCATTGTAAGTAAAATTTGATTTTCTCTGTTGGCCAAAAGTTAAAAGGCTTTTATATTCAAATGGTCAAAATACTAAACTATCTTCCTATTGCTTAGTTATACTTTTACTAGATTATGTTTTTAATTATGTTACTGTGGCCTGTAATTTTCCTACATTTTGGAATTTATTCAAGGTTTCTATGTAGTGAAGTCATTCAAATATGAATGTTTCACTGAAATGAAGGGTTGTATATTATTTCTGGCATGGTACCAAATCCTCCATTGAGGAATAATAATATATGATCCATAGATATTAATATATAAATTTGATACTTCAAAAAAGTTATCCATTAAACACTATTCAAGATATTATATTTTATAATATCAATAAAGATAATATGCAAAACTACATTTCTATATTTAGATTCTTTACCTTTAAAATGCAGTTTGCCAAATGAATATAAAATATGTAACACAGAATATTTTTCTGGAAACACTGGGTTGGGGATCCAGAGATACTGGTTCTGCTGGACTCATCCCAAGCTAGTTGGATAACATTAAAGTTTCATTTAGGCTCTTGAGTATCTTGTGTATTTGTGAAATGAAGACATTGGATTTGATCATCACCCAAGTGTTTTCCAATTCTGTATAATGCTGGGATCACCCTTTTCCTGAAAATGTGTGTGTTATTTTAACTTTAAAGTCAGTTTTTCATTTTATGTAATCATCTCGTTTATAATGAAATATATATTTAATATATATTTAATATATATATATTTAAATATGTATTTAAATATATATATTATATATTTAAATATTATATATTTAAATATATATTTATATTTAAATTTATATTTATATATATATTCAAATATATATTTAAATGAAAATATTAATGATAAGAAATGAGCTATAATGAAATTGTAATTATTCAACTGAAAGAAATACCATCAGGCATGCTAATTTGCCTTAGACACATTGCATAAATACTTCCCCATTGTAATGCTGCCCTTTAGTGAAGCCCACCGATGCCTCACTTCATCTCAAGGGGTCCTGTTTGGCCAGGCAAGGTGGCCCACAACTGCAATCCCAGCATTTTGGGCGGCTTTGATGAGATCGTGTGAGCCAAGGAATTTGAGAGCAGTCTGGGCAAGTTAGTGAGACCTCATCTTTACAGAAAATTTAAAAATTAGCTGTGTGTTCTGGCACACAACTTTGGTCTCAGCTGCTTCAGAAGCTGGGGCAAGGGGGTCACCTGAGCCCAAGAGGTCACGGTTGCAGTGAGACATGATTGTGCCACTGGACTTCAGCTTGGGCAACAGAGAGAGACTCTGTCTCAAAAAGAAAGGCGGGGGGGCAGGGTGCATTTCGTCAGTTTCAGTATCTGAAATATCCTGATGATTAGATTTGTTTAATATGAAGAACAGCACATATATTTTAAGAGATCTTTTAAGATGTTGCTTAACAAACAATGCTGCATTTTGCCCAGCCACCTTGGTCTTTCTCTTTGCCATTCTTTCTAGATAGATGACCTATCAAAATAATTTTTAAAATTACCTCATTCCTCTTTTTCCTACATTGCATCAACATATCATCTGTCTCCTTCTCCAGACAAGTGGAGCCTGGAGAGGTTTGCTGCACATTTATCTGGGTACCACACTAGGTACTGGGCATACAGATACAAGTATCATACAGCCTGCCAGAGTCTAGTGGACAAGAGAGATAGAGAAACAGATTTGAAGAGGTGTGACAAATGCTATTCCAAAGGGAAGCCCAGGATGCCGTGGGTACCCATAGGATTAACTGCTGCTCTAGATTAGAATAATATGAAAGATTGGCCAGGTGCGGTGGCTCATGCCTATAATCCCAGCACTTTGGAGGGCTGAGGCAGGTGGACCACAAGTCAGAAGTTCAAGGCCAGCCTGGCCAAGACGGTGAAACCCTGTCTTTACTGAAAATACAAAAATTAGCTAGGCATATTGTTAGGCACCTGTAAGTAATCCCAGCTACTTGGGAGGCTGAGGCAAGAGAATTGCCCAAACCCAGGCAGCAGAGGTTGCAGTGAGATGAGATCATGCCACTGCACTCTAGCCTGAGTGATAGAGTGAGACTCCATCT
>NW_016107321.1:2654889-2677093 GCF_001604975.1 Cebus imitator
TTTTGAGATGGAGTCTTACTCTGTCGCCCAGGCTGGAGTGCAGTGGCGCCATCTCAGCTCACTGCAAACTCCATCTCTCAGGTCCAAGTGATTCTCTTGCCTCCGCCTCCTGAGTAGCTGAGATTACAGGCATGCAACACCATGCTCAGCTAATTTTTGTATTTTTACTAAAGACAGGGTTTCACTGTGTTGGCCAGGCTGGTCTCGAACTCCTGACCTTGTGATCTGCCTGCCAGGGCCTCCCAAAGTGCTCTGATTACAAGCATGAGCCACTGTGCCCAAACTTTTATGTTGTTTTCCATTTAAATGGTGTTTTATTTCCTTTTTTAAATAGACATATAACAATTATACTTATTTATGGGTACATGTGATATTTTGTTACATGTATACAACGTGTAATGACCAAATCAGGGCATTTAGGATATCCACCACTTCAGAAATGTATAATTTCTTTGTGTTGGGAACATTTCAAATCTTCTCGTCTAGCTATTTTGAAATATGCAATAAATGATTGTTAACTGTAGGAACTCTCCTGTGCTATTGCAAACTGGAACATATTCCTTCTATCTTTCTACTCTCACTTCCATTAACCAACCTCTCTCCATCCTCCCCATTTATGCTTTGCATAAAAGAGGGAATACTGTGTACATTTGGATGTGGTTTTCAAATTGTCATTTGAATAGCCTGTAGGAAATGGAGGTGCCTAGACTCAGCAAAGCCATGGCTCAACATTGCAGGGCTTTGTTCAGGCACAACAGATAATTCGTGGCCTTCCTCTGCTGCCCAAAATGAGCTGCTCTGCAAAATTATTCTAAGTGTTTTGGATTAATGAAAATGCAGCACAAAGGGCATTTGAGTCTAACAGAGCAGAACCATAGTTCTTCTGTAAAGACTGTAGAGCCAGTTTGCTCATATGCAAAGGCATGGGAATTCACCTCTGGGCTCACACTTTGACAATCAAAATTTGGAGGATTATGTTTTTCTAGACTTCTAACACCTGATACTTTGTGTAATCTTTAGTTCTTTTACCTATTTCTGAAAGTGCAGTTACGTGTTTTGTTAAATTTAGTTACTTAAAATAAGTTCTTTCTCTTTGACTCCTTGCCAAGTTTAAATTCACTGAATATTCACTGAGCATCTACTGTGCACAAAGCAGTAACAGTGTTGCAAAATTTATTATAGTCAAATTACATGGGGCACAAAGGGAGGTTAATGGTCATGCCACACCCCGTAAAGGAGATTCCCATATATCAGCTGAAGAGTTAAAAGGAAAAGTGAGGCTGGCTCGGAATTTGTACAGTTGGCCATTAAACATCACTAAAATAAATCTAGAAATGCATCATTACATGCACAATAAAAATATGTATTTGTAAGGTATTTCCCATTGTATTTCACCTAAGGAGGCTTAGAAACATGTTAGGCTTGTCATTATAAGGTGATTTTGCTGTAAACCGAGACAGTGGCAGATAGACATTCAAATACACTCAAATATAGTGGCAAATAGACTTTCAAATGCAAGTATAGCCTTGAAGGAATGAACAACATGCAAAATGGGCTCATAGTTACAAATATTTTTTATACTTATAATTATGGCTACAATTTATCAATTGCTTCTTAAGTGCCTCATTTTCTACTAGGCACTTGTCATGTCTAACTTAATCTTCATGACAGCTTTATCACATAGGTATCATTGTTTCCATTTTACAAAAGAGAAAATCCAGGGGGTGTTACCCAGGATCACTGACAGGAGCCAGAATTTGCACCCATGTGTATGAGCCTTTCCTATTCTGTGTGTGTGTTTAAGGAGAAAGAGAGGGATTTGTTTCATATGTGACATGTATTATCTACTGAGGAGTCAACTTTTCTAAATGAATCTAAGTTTATATATTTGGTATTTGGGAAAAGAAGGACTTTTTTTTCCATGTAAGAAGTAAACCAAGTTTCATTTCAGCCCTGACAGTGATAAAGAGTTAGCTGTATATCCAGCTGCTTGAGTGGGCTGATTATTGTCACAAAATACATGCTCCTATTATGTAAAATCCATTACAAAGAATGTAGAAGTTACTCATGCAAGCAAGTATAAATTTACTTTTCTACCAGCAGAATTCTCTACAATCTATCATTTTAATCTATATTGTTGACACTTAAAAAAAATTTTTAAGGGGCCTCACCCATGCTGAAGAGTATGAATCATATGAGGAACTTCCAAGAGAACTCCTGAGTTTGTACCTGTTTCAACAATTGTCTTTATTATTGGGAATCCTTGGTGAAAAATTATATATATATATTATATCCTGACCAGCCCTAACCTAAATAAGCAGTGCCTCTAATTAACTAGTATCTCTTGCATTTCCTTTTTCCGAGGAAATAGATTGATATGAGAGACTGGCTTTAAAATGCAGTATTCAGGGTATGTCCCGGTAGGGAGGGGGTAGGTACGACCTCTGTGCCTGTTGCACTGCTGGAAGCGGAGGGCCTGCCCCTTCTTGCACAGCCGCCGATCCTCAGCCCTCTGTGAGTGGAGAGGGGGGATGAGAAAGCTGGAAGATGATGCTGTTTATTTTCATCAGTGCTACCTGTTTTTAAGAGGCTTGCTTCATTGCCCAGGATAGAGTACAGTGCTACAATCATAGCTCATGTAATCTTGAACTCCTGGGCTCAGGTGGTCCTCCCACCTCGGCCTCCCAAATAGCTAGGACTACACGTGTGTGCTGCCATGCCTGGCTAATTTTTATTTTATTTTATTTTTTGTGGAGATGAGGTCTCACTATGTTGTCCAGGCTAGTACTGAGCTCCTGGTCTCCAGCAATTCTCTCACCTCCACCTCCCAAAGTGCTGGGATTGCAGATGTGAGCCACTATGCCCTGCCATGGCTAACATTTATTTTTTACTCTGCCCAGCATTTTACATGCATCATCTTGTATCATTGTAATAACAGCTATATGAGGTACTAAACAAAGCTAGTTTTCATATTAGGATAAGAGCAAGGTCACAAAATTATTAAGTGGTGCAGACAAAATTCAAAATTTAAATTCAAAATTTAGTCTGTCTAAATACTAATGTTTAACTATCATATCATATTGTCCCTTAGCCATGGCGGCCACCCATACTGGGTAGCTGTCTAAATCCTCCAGTCAGTTTTAGTTGAAATATTTTATTTTAACTGGTAGAGTTTAGATTGTACCTGGAAACCAGGAAGCAGTAAGGGTTTTTTGGGTTTTATTTATTTATTTTTCCCAGACTGAGTCTCACTCTAATTGCCCACGATGGGCAATAGACCTGAGCGTAATCTCGGCTCACTGCAACCTCCGCCTCCAGGTTTCAAGTGGTTCTCCTGCCTCTACCTCCTGAGTAGCTGGGATTACAGGCTATCGACACCATGCCTGGCTATTTTTGTATTTTAGGTAGAGACGAGGTTTTATCATGTTGGCTAGGGTGGTCTCAAACTCCTGACCTCAAGTGATCCTCCTGCCTCAGCTTCCCAAGTGCTGGGATTACAGGTGTGAGCCACCATGCCTGGCCACATTAAAGGTTTGTATAGAAAAAGATAGCATAGTGAAGTGTACGTGGGAGGGGATCATATCATATGTGAATGAATGTATGGGAAGAGGGGGCAGGAGTTGGTGGCTCCAGAGGGGCTGTGTCACAGGTCATCCAGGTGTGGGATGATGAGGACCAGGTGAGGAGGCTGGGGCCACAATGGAGATGTGTCTGGGAAGCACCCGTGGAAGTCGGTGATGGTACTCAGTGACATCAGAAAGAAGAACACCACTTGGCAGCAGTGTTTTAAACTTGAGTGACAGTGAGAAAGAACGAGGACACTGGCAGAGGATCTGGCAAGGGCTTGTGGCTCTGAGGACCAAGCTATGTTTGCTCTTTAGGTATGGCACTGAGGCCTGACTTCGAAGTGTGTGTATACAAGGTAGCTCACACTGCAGAGTGGAGCTGAGACAGTCAGTGGGCTGTGAATGTCGGCCTGGACATCAGAACAGAGTGGAAAGCAATGGCTCAACTGAAAGCTCTTGGCATTCAGGTTTCACCTCCGTCCACCAGCCACCAGCCCACTGTGTCATGTTGAGCACAACACTTAACACCATTTCAAAATACTTGAGATGGAAAAGTGCCATACAGATCACAAAGCTTGAGGTTTCTTGAAGGGCTTAAATTTTAATTCTCCAAGGAAAAATTTATTTTAGATACTTAGATCTTTTTGGAACATGATATGGTATTAAGTAATTTAAATAAGTAAGAAGTATGGTTTTTATATTTAAGTCCATAAGATTCATTAGTAAGAGCTGAAAGAGGAAAGCTTATATATGAGGCTTTCAGTTCACCAAGCACTCTACCCAAATAGCTCTATTATATGATGTGTCTTCATTAACTGTCTTTTAATGTGGATATCAAACTCCCATTAAAATGATGTTTTCCTTCAATGTCATTGAAATATCTTACTGTAATCAGTGGTTGCCAGTTTGCCATCATTTTATGGCTTTGCCATCATTTCCTTGGAGGGAGAGGTTAAGTACTTGTTAGCTGCTAAGTTCTGGTTTCTAATAAAAATAGGATTATATTCTCTTAGGGCTTAGGGTGGAGCCAGGGTTCTGTTAGCTTAGTCCCTGGTAGGGCACAGGCAAGATGTCTACTTCTCTTGGTTCTACAGCTATCAAAAAATGAGAGAGATTTTCTCAGCAGGGTAATGGGGATTTTTAGCTAATGATAACACAGTATTTACTGTGCATGCCATGCCAACTTTACATTCATTATCTCCCTTAAGCCACACAGTGATCCTATGAGATGCTCACCATTGTAATCCCCATTTAAGAGGTTTAGAAGAGGTAAGTTTCTCATCCAAAGTCATCTATCTAGTAAATGGTAGATTCAAGGCTCCAACCCACATGTGTCTTATCATGTATACAAGCAGCTTTGTCATAGGGATTTGACCTTCTGCAATTGTCGGACCGGTCAAGCAGTCTTTATAAGGCTGTTGTCTCGCACTGGATGCCGGAGCTTGAAGTCCACATGGCAGGCAGGCTCTGGGGAAGAGGAGGTTGATACAAAGTTGGGGAGAGCAAGAAAATCTCAGCCCTCATGCTGGAACTTGTGTCACTTGTTATTGCCTCTGGTCTTGCTGGGGTCTTAAAGAAGCCAGGGTTCCCCACCAGGGTGCTGAACAAGTACACCTGGCCCTGGGTCAGAGATGCTGAGGAAAGGCCAGGAGACACAGTGCAGCTGCAGGTCGAGCTGTTGCCAGCGCTCCAGCTATAGATGTAGATGATAACAGCTGCAGAATGAAGGGTGGCTGCTTCAGCCCACCCTCCAGATCCTACCTGAGATCCTTTCTTATTTATGGTGCACCCCAATTGGAGACATTGGAAGAATAGGATTCTGGGAACTGTAATCCAGACAGCCAAAGTGGCACATTGTAGCATCTCCACAATGCAGCAGGAAAGAGGAAATGGATGGCGAGTAACAGTAAGGAGGGGATGGAGCAAAGGCCGTGTGGTCATCCAGCATGCAGTTCACTCACCACATTGCAGAGCGGGAACAGGGTATAGAAGTCATTGAGTTCTCGCCCTCATCTCACAAATGGGGGTGTCCAGTCAAAGCCTAGGAAGTTGATTTTCCGGAAGACACTGGGTGAGGCCAGCTGGTGAGAGGTGGAACGCCCCTTCCTCTCCATCTTTCATTTAGCTTAGTTGAGATGGTGTGGGGTTGTCAGTGGATAATCCAGGCTCTGTGTGTACCAGGGCTTGCTTATTGAAGGAGTGGTCATGCATGGGTGCTTTCATCGAAGGGTGAAATAACACAATTCTTTTATTATTTTCTTATCACCAGCTTAAATATGCAAATTCAAAAAAGCTTTCAGTATTCCCCATTTATCCTCTTCACTGCTCATATTTCTTGAGTCTGTCTTCTTAGTTATAAGCTGATTATTCTTCTCTTTGAAATATGTAGTTTCTTAGACCCAAGAGATAAATTGTTTTATGTCTAAAATATGAACCTCTTCTCTGAGTACCTTATAGTCACCTGATAACTCTATATGTGGAATTAAGAACTGCTGATGGCATTGCTGAGTGTCCTTGGCTCGTTCCTGCCTGATTTTCATTCTTCTTGTAACCAACTGCATCTGAAAAGTTCTTTCAAGTCCATAACATCCCTCTTTGTCTCTACAAACCCAACAAAGTTTCCTTTTACTGTCTCCAACCTTTGGCCTTCAGGAAAGATAAAGGGAGAAGTCACCTTTGGTCCTTCCTCTTCACAGTTCTCCCTTTTCCATTTTAAATTGACTCTCTCTTGCCCTACATAAAGGGACAGTGGTTCTGAAAAGCAGCTGCAGCAGGTTGGAGGTAGACATTTCCATTGAGTTTTTTATCCTGCTGGCTGAACAAGGGAGGTAAAAGATAGGCTGGTATAAAACAAAAAACCTTGGAAGAGGAGATTTCATGTCTCCTACATGAGCACCTTCCTCCTCCCTGGGTATGGGAAGGGCAGGACGCACAAGACCATGCTATGTATGTGTGGCATGTTCTTCTGCTTCTTTTTTTTTCTTTTTTGAGATAGAGTCTTGCTGTGTCGCCCAGGCTGGCATGCAGTGGCATGATCTCGACTCACTGCAACCTCTGCCTCCTGGGTTCAAGTGATTCTCCTGCCTCAGACTCCTAAGTACTGGGATTACAGGCGTGAGCCGCCACACCTGGCTAATTTTTGTATATTTTAGTAGAGATGGGGTTTCACCATGTTGGCCAGGCTGATCTTGAACTCCTGACTTCAGGTAATCTACCTGCCTCAGCCTCCCAAAGTGCTGGGGTTATAGGCGTGAACCACCACACCTGGCCGTTCTGCTTCTTGACTTTCAAGTGTGTAAGGCCAGACAGGACATCTCTTTCTTTCCTTGATAAAGTGCCTTAGCCCAGAGATGGGACCTGTGAGACAAGAGCGGTGGCTGTCAGCACAATCCACATTCTGCTCCCAAAGGCCCTTCTGTGGAGCTCAACCTGCACCAAATGGTTGGAAACTTGATGCAACCCAAGCTCTTCTGCTTTTTGGATGAGCCAAGGGGATAAAAACCAGGGACTTCCGGGCATGGCTCCATGTCTTGATAACATGCCAGTGGCTAGAACATGCCTGAACAAAAGTATCCGGTCAGCAGATCACATGTTCACTGGGAAATAAACTGCTGCCAAGAAACTGCGATTAATAAAGCATGGCGGACAGTTTGCTGAGATGCCTGGAGGAAGTGCCCCGGTGGCCCTGCTGTCTCTGGGTCGTCTGGATTTCTAGGTGTGACTGTGGCAGACGTGCCTCAGGTGCAGAGGCAATGTAGACAGTATGGTCCTGCTTCTGAACTAGGCCTTGTGCCCTCATGCCCCGAAGTCTGAAGTTCTTTTTCTCTCCTCTTCTGTACTTCTGAAACCTTCCACTAGGCTCTTACTGTGCTGGCATGTACTAAAAATAGCCAGAAGCCTAAAGGACTAACATGATAAAAGATTAGTCCTTAAGGCCACAGTGACAAATGTCGCCTCAAAGACGAAGGGGAAATAACTTGCATTGAAGGGTGCCCTTGGAGGAGTGAGGTCTTGGAGAATTCATTTCCTACACCCCCTTTTAGATTTTAAGCTTTGCGTTAACCTGGATTCCCCCAAAAAGCAGAACCCATGGCAAAGGCTTCCTTGCAGATATTTTACCTTGTCAAAAGGTCCCAGGTATGGCAGTGGAGGTTGTGGAGAGTGGCCAGGAAGGTCTGTCCAACTGTGACCCTACCTCATGGACTGTGGGGCTGGTCACCTAAATGAGCTACCTGGCCTTGACCCTGCTGTGGACCTTCCAAGGAGCTGTGAAAAATGGGCCTCAAAGTCATCTGCCCAAAAGACCGGTTCTCCCCAGTCAAGCCTGACCCCATGGGCCAGCTGCCTTGCTCTTCCAGGCTTGTGTATAAGGCAGATGGCTAAATGTGTCCCCACGGGCATCCCATGGACGGGCACCATATGAGGCACAGGGCGGAAAGTGAGTGAGCCACAGCAACTACAATAAGGTGCCGTCCAGGGGCAGCTGCCGGCAGTGGCTGGAGTACGCAGGGGGCTAAATGTTGTGGGTGACATCGGAGTGCACACCTGGTGTCTCACCTCTGTCTTCGGCCCTGGAGACCCACTAAAGCATGATTATCTTAGGGTTTCTTTTGTTGTGTTTTCCAAATGCTTCTTATGCTGAGCAATTTATTGTTTACATCCTACACCAAATGGGTCCCTGGTGCCATCCTTGGTTCTGTTTTTGTTTTTGTTTTTTTTCAGGCAGAGTCTCATTCTGGTGTCCAGGCTGGAGTACAGTGGTGCAATCTCAGCTCGCTGCAGCCTCTGCCTCATGGGTTCAAATGATTCTCGTGCCTCAGCCTCCCTAGCAGCTGGAACTACAGGCATGCATCACCAGGCCTGGCTAATTTTTTTTTTTTTTTAAATGGAGTTTTGCTTTTGTTGTCCAGGCTGGAGTGCAACGGCACGATCTTGGCTCACCTCAACCTCCACCTCCCAGGTTCAAGCGATTCTCCTGCCTCAGCCTCCCAAGTAGCTGGGATTATAGGCATGCACCACCACACCCGACTAATTTTTGTATTTTTAGTAGAGGCAGGGTTTTGCCTTGTTGGCCAGGGTGGCCTCTAACTTCTGGCCTCAAGTGATCCACCCTCCTTGGCCTCCCAAAGTGCTAGGATTATAGGCATGAGCCACTGCGCCCAGCCCCTGGTGCTATCCTTGTGACAGGATAGCAGTGTGAGGGCAGTGCTGAGGTCTGGATGGTGCTCTCAATGCTTTACCTAAACCATCCGTCTTTCCATTTAAAGTCTGTAGGCATTGAGAGTGTGGATAAGTAAAAGTTGTCCGTTCACAAAATGTGATTATGGTTGCATTTTTCTTTTTTAGGTTTACAAACTTTAAATTTATTCTGTAAAATGTGGTATATCTTTTTCAGTTTATTAGCAGTGTTTTTTTGTTTGTTTTTTTAAATATTGTTTTTTAAAATTTATTTATTATACTTTAAGTTCTGGAGTACATGTGCAGATCATGCAGGTTTATGACATAGGTATACACATGCCATGGTGGTTTGCTGCCTCCATTGCCCCATCTACATTAGGCATTTCTCCTATGCTATCCCTCCCCAATCCCCCACCCCCTGCTGTTCCTCCCCTCGCCCCCCATACCCCAGGCCCTGGTGTTGCATTTTTCTTAGTGCATATAGACCAGGTTCCTTTTTGGCTTAGTCTATTATTAGAATCTTTTGTTAGAAATATCAGATAAGCATGAAATTCATTTTGTTTTCTTAAAAAAGGTAGAATATCTTTGTTTAAAGTCTTAAAGGGATTACAGGAAACTATGCTAAAAATTCCTGAATTCTGGATTTAATTGTTGTCATTTCTGTTTTCTGATATATTAGTAAGCGTTATTTTTTGTTGCCCTGACTAGGAAAATATAGATGACTGTATTCATGATCTTATGTATATCAAAACAAATTTAAAGTTGTAACAGTGAAATGTTTCTTTCTACTGTGAAGTTAAATGTTGATTGTTTTTCTTGCTTTTCCTGGTGGTTTAGAAGTAAATAAATGTTTGCTTAATATTTCACAAAAGGGTAGACTTTGAAAACAAAAGCACACTTCCCCCCACCCCCACCCACTTTTTCATCATGAGGCAATCACCCAGGAAGTAGTAAGGGAGTGGAGGCTCCTGCAGGTACTATTTCAAATCCTTTCTCTTCCCTCTTTATGAAAACCTGTCACATCACTCCCAAGGACTCTGCAGGGGGCCATGAGAGAGTGCTCTGTCACTGTCACTGCTGCAAGGACCTCCCATCTCTAGTATGGGACAATATTTAGTTGCTTTGAGGATACAAATCATTTTGCATCTGATCTCATGCCAGTGTTTTCTCGCTTTAAAAAGAAATGAGGATTTAAGGCACAAAGGCACTCCTTATAAATTCACCCAAGGAAATTGGGGATAATGAGGAAGAGGTGTGACCCTGGACCACAGAGAGAAGTTACCAGAGGCAAAGAGACCGTGATCTGCAGCCAAGTGGAGATGGCCACAGTGGGGAATTTGTGAGCGCATGGTCAGCACGTTGTTCAGGGCCTGGGTAATCTGAGACGCCACAAGGGTACAAAGGAGAAGGCAAATTGGAAATCATTTTTCTCCAAGTTAATAGCGACAGCAGGTGGGAAAGTTATTCCAGCATCGCTGACCTCAACATACTTATGACTCCTTTGAAATTTGGGGCTTGAAGTGTTTATTTTACAAGTAGCTCATGCTGTCAGGCAAAATGTGGTTTTGCATAAAAATATGGACTCAACAAAAGTTTGATTCATTGGCCATGATGAACCTTGTTTTGTTAAATTTAAACAAACTGTCCCAAACTCGTAATTTTTTTGTGGGATAGATTTTCTACCTTTCCTTAGTGCAGGCAGTTGAAAAATATAGAGTTTTAATATTCTGTGCTGAATCCCTTTCTAATGTTTTACTTGGTGCACTTAGAAGATAAGTATTCTTCTGTGAGACAAGCTAAATGTATGCTGTTTCAGCTGTTTATATGTTGCTTTGGAGGAGGGCCAGCAGAAGAATTCCAGAATATAATGGCATCCTTGATTGTTTCATAGAAATTAACTGAATTTTTGTGCATTGGAGTAAATTTGAACTTTGTTTAAGGTTTTTATTTTGTTTTGTTTTTTAAAGATGGGGTTTCACCGTATTGGTCAGGCTGGTCTCGAACTCCTGACCTCAGGTGATCCGCCGACCTCAGATGATCCACCCACCTCAGCCTCCCAAAGTGCTGGGATTACAGGCATGAGCCACCACGCCCAGCACTTTAAGGTTTATGCCAATACATAGATTATTAGGTTGTTCTTTAAGACACTGCCTTATTTAGAATAGGTGATTTTATAATTTAGGAAAAAGAAAAAGGAAGGAAGGAAGGGTGAGCTCCTTCTCCCTGGACCCCTGCTCCTTTCTCCCTGGATCCCTGCTCCTTTCTGCCCATGCCAAATTGTTAACTCCTACTCATCTTTCAGGTTTCACAGGTGGTGGCTTCATCTTGACCTCCATACCCAGACCCCAGGCTTCAGGAGTATCTTTACCCCCTTCTTAGCATCACTTATCAGAGTTGTAACTTCAATTTGCATGATTATTTCATATTTGTCTTTCCTGCTAGAGTGCAAACTCCATGAGGGCAGGGCCCTTTCATTGCTCAACTGTGGATTCCTAATGCCCAGGGGCTTGGCAGGGGGCTAGTGTCAATCACCAGCACTATTTGACACTTGCTATGCATCGGGGCCTGTTCCAACACCATGTGGGTCTGTTTGTGCTATTCTCACACAAGCAGCCCTTTGCAGTGAGCGGTATTGTTCTCATTTATAGAGGAGAGAAGTGATACTCAGAGAGGATGGTCACCCATCCAGAGTGACAGAGGTAGTCCGTGGCTGTCTGGCTCCACAACCTGTGTTCTTCGTTGTCATGTTGGATTGCTTCTGAGAAAGTGTGTGTAGTGGGGAGGAAAGGGGTAATGCTATTAAGCCTGAGCTCTGTTGATTTTGTGATGTGTGGCTCTGTGGCTGGAGGCGGCCCACACCTTAGCGGACATGGGGAAGGCTACTCAGTGAAGAGTGGATTTGCGGAGACCATCCATCCACATTGGTGGCACTTGCTTTTCAATAATTTTATTGTCGTGGGATATAAATGAGTAAAAATGGAAATTCCAAATAGGATGAGGCATAGGGGTGTTTCCTGAATTTGACCTAAAACATGCATGCCTGGAGATTCTCATTAATAAGACAAAGGAAGGCAAAGAATTATTGGGAACATTCAGCTAAAAGTAACAGGAATTCATTCTATAAATAACCATGTAATTTTTGTGGTGTTTAAACTTTGTAAAGTCTGGACTTTATCAGGACAAGTGAGCTATTGCAGAGCCCTAATACCTAAATGTTAGGGAGTGTTTAACCCTCTGCCCAAAAAAAAGAAAAATAAATGGTGGATGTTGTCTCTGTACTTATGTCTTGGGAGGTTGTTTAGGCAAACCTCTGCTTTTTGCTGTTAAAATACCCATTGTTTTAATTTAATTTTAATATTTTTTAAAACTGTAGATGAGTGTCTCACCTTGTTCAGGCTGGTCTGGAACTCTTGGCCTCAGGTGATCCTTCCACCTTGGTGTCCCAAAGTGTTGGGATTAGACACATGAGACATTGTACCCAGCCAGGCATTATTTTATACAACAGTTTTGCTCGGTTATTTGTTTGAGTGAGGTTTTTTTTTTTTAATTGTACTTTAAGTTCTGGGGTACATGTGCAGCTCTTATAGGATTGTTGCATAGGTACACACATGCCATGGTGGTTTGCTGCCACCTACCCCCCATCACCTACATCAGGCATTTCTCCCAATGTTATCCCTCCCCAACCTCCCCACCCCCCGCTGCCCCTCCCCTAGCCCCCGACCCCCCAACAGACCCAGTGTGTGGTGTTCCCCTTCTTGTGCCCATGTGTTCTCATTGTTCAACACCTGCCTATGAGTGAGAACATGTGGTGTTTGGTTTTCTGTTCTTGTGTCAGTTTGCTAGGAATGATGGTTTCCAGATTCATTCATATCCCTACAAAGGACATGAACTCATCCTTTTTTATGGCTGCATAGTATTCCATGGTGTATATGTGCCACATTTTCTTTAGCCAGTCTATCATTGATGGGCATTGGGGTTGGTTGCAGGTCTTTGCTATCGTAAACAGTGCCGCAATGAACATACATGTGCATGTGTCTTTATAATAGAACAATTTATAATCCTTTGGGTATATGCCCAGTAATGGGGTTGCTGGGTTAAGTGGAATTTCTGTTTTTAGATCCTTGAGGAATCGCCACACTGTCTTCCACAATGGTTGAACTAATTTGTACTCCCACCAACAGTATATAAGTGTTCCTATTTCTCTGTATCCTCTCCAGCATCTGTTGTCTCCCGATTTTTTAATGATCGCCATTCTAACTGGCATGAGATGGTATCTCAGTGTGGTTTTGATTTGCATTTCTCTAATGACCAGTGATGATGAGGATTTTTTCATCTGTTGGCCTCAGAAATGTCCTCTTTTGAAAAGTGTTCATATCCTTCACCCACTTTTGAATGTGTTTGTTTTTTTTCTTGTAAATCTGCTTTAGTTCTTTGTAGATTCTGGATATTAGCCCTTTGTCAGATGAGTAGATTGCAAAAATTTTTTTCCCATTCTGTTGGTTGCCGGTTCACTCTAATGATTGTTTCTTTTGCTGTGCAGAAACTCTGAAGTTTAATTAGATCCCATTTGTCTCTTTTGGCTTTTGTTGCCATTGCTTTTGGTGTTTTAATCATGAAGTTCTTGCCTATGCCTATGGCCTGAATGGTATTGCAAAATGTTTTTAAAGAACAAATGATATTTGGCTTCATGTTGAATTCTTCACTTAAAAAAATTCTCGTCCTTGAAATTCAAAGATCTGGGAATCAGTGATTGTAAGAATTTAAATCTATTATGTTAGTGAACCTTTTTTCCAGGAAGTCCTTGTGTAGAATTTATTTAATTCTTTGTTCATTTTTCCAGTTTTATGTTTGTTCATTCCCTCAATAAAGAAAAGGAATTAGTGAGAAAATCATAGACAGTGATGACAGGGAGCGTAAAAAGCCCTGTGTCCTTCCACAGGTTCAGGCTCTCCTGGGGACGGAGGCTTGTGCCTAGGTGGTACACGCAGCCTCAGAACACCAGTCACTTGGCCTTCCTTCTCAAGCAACAAACTGAAATTGGTGTATTCTATCTCTGCACAAAGTCTTGCCAGCCTGTGTTAGGGAATGAAAACGCAGAGAAAGGCTGTCTGACAAAGTCAACTAACAACCACTCCATAAGGAGGCACTTTCAGCAAAGCTGACTCCAGGAATGAGCCTTTAGATGCTGGTGGTCAGGGAGGTAGAGTTCATATCTTATTAGGTTTTAAGGAATTTATCATACTTTCTAGACCTTCTTAGTAGGTGATTATGCATTTTTTCCTTAAAATCTATTTTTATTTTTGGAGACAGTCTTGCTTTATTGCCCAGGGTAGAGTAAAATGCTATAATCTTGGCTCACTGCAACCTCCACCTCCTGGGTTCAAATGATTCTCCTGCCTCAGCTTCCCGAGTAGCTAGGATTACAGGCATGCACCACCATGCTCAGCTAATTTTTGTATTATTGTAGAGATGAGTTTCACCATGTTGGTCAGGCTGACCTTGAACTCCTGACCTCAGGTGATCCTCCCATCTCGGCCTCCCAAAGTGTTGGGATTCCGGGTGTGAGCTACCGCACCTGGGGTCAAAATCTGCTATTATATGAGTACTGAGGTGTGTTTATCTTGTGACATGCTCCGTATAGTGTGTTGCATGTAATGAGGCCTTTAAAATACTCTTGAATATGCAGCTTTATAAAAAGTCTTTCTTGTTGGTAGAAATGTCAAGTAAAACAGCCACCATTTGTAAAGACATTTGATAACACCTATCAGAAATGTAAATGTGCATGTTCTCTGACTCAGAAATTTCACTTCTAATATTTGATCTCTCACAAATACATGAGCAAGTGTACAGTGGTAGATAGTCACAACTGCATTATTGTTAATTATGAAAAACAGAGACAATTAGAATGTCCCCTCAAGGGAGAATGTTTACATAAATTATGATATGCACATGGTATGGTTCATCATAACACCAAAAGATAAAAATGTGGTAGAACTGTAGTTACTGAAATAGAAGGAGTTTTGTGATGCATTATTGAGTGTAAATAGAATTGTAGAACTTTTTGTATGATACCATTTTTGCTTAAATAGCAGGATAGATTGGTATGTGCATCTTATATATCAATCATGCATATGCACACATACATACATATGCGTATGTATGAGTAGTAATGCAGCTTTAAGAGTCTGGAAAGATATACACCAAAATATTAACAGCACTTTCCCCTGGAGAGTAGAATTGAGAAGGGGTTGGTCGGGGAGGGGAGTCACTTTCATTTTTGAAATTGTGCACTTTTCAAAAATAAAAAACAATTTATTTTATAATTTAAGAAAAACAAAAGACTGAAGTAAACTCCTCTTAGTGTCAGATGTTAATTTGTTAGTGATTTATGTGAATGCAACTTAGTAGCCACTGACAATCATTTGAAGTAAAATAGGCTTTTCAGATGTGATATAAGATTATGGTTCGTTGTTGTTGTTGTTGTTGTTCTTCTTCTTCTTCTTTTTTTTTTTTTGAGAAGCAGTTTTGCTCTTGTTGCCCAGTCTGACATGCAATGGTGTGATCTCAGTTCACCACAACCTCCACCTCCTGGGTTCAAACGATTCTCCTGCCTCAGCCTCCCAAGTAGCTGGGATTAGAGCCATGCACCACCATGCCTGGCTAATTTTTTTGTATTTTTAGTAGAGATGGGGTTTCTCCATGTTGGTCAGGCTGGTCTCGAGCTCCTGGCCTCAGGTGATCCACCTGCTTCGGCCTTCCAAAGTGTTAGGATTACCAGTGTGAGCCACCACGCCCGGCCTAGATTATGATTTTTTTAGGGTTTTCCAGCAAGTCTGTAGTTCTTTCAGGTTCTCCAGGCAGACTGAAGATGCAGTGGGTGAGATTCTGTTTTCGTCAGTGTGACTGTGGTTCCCTCAGATCTCAATCACCTGTGGCTGCACACTCCAGTAGGGGACTAACTGAGATTGAACAGGTTGCTCCGACAGGTAGTTAACTCAGATTAATGTGAACAGTTGTTGGCGTAAAGACAAGTGTGGCGGATGTCAGTACAAAGCAGCTGTCTCCTTGGTGAGTTAAACCACGTGTGGCATCCCAGGACCCTGCTACTGCATCGAATTGAGTTACTAGTTCTGGAGACGAAGATAAATACCACCGTGCACGTGGGAGTCAAGTGCTAATTTACTATTTTGAGAAAAACCAATCACATTTATTTTGGGTTTCTGCTGTAACATTTAAGTCTACTTCTGACCTCAAAGGAAATAATTACCTATTTTATAAGTCATTAGTTGTGCTGAGTAGCATTTTAAAAATAGCAGTGTCTCTCATACTACTTTGGTGCTTTTAAAAATAATTGAAGAAAGTCACTGTGCCAACATGTTTTAAAAATAAGCTATGCAAACACAATTATTATCTCTAGCTGAGTTTTAATGCTGTACGTAAAAAGTAATACTATTCCTCTAAAGAATACCTAGTTGATCGTGAGCTTTAAATTGGAGAATATCCTTAAATATCCAATTTTTCTAAGGAATAAAGCAGAATACTATTACTTTATTAAAGATATTCCAGTGGGTTAACTATAAAAGTGACAAATGTATGCCCTCAAAACTTGCTTAAGTTTTACAGAACTTCTGAAATTATATAAAATGTATTTTTTTCTGTTATAGAATTTACATTCACATTAATATTAGTAATGAGATTTGTCTTTAAGTGTTTTTCCTGATTGTGAAAAGAATATATGCCACAGGCCATAGAAGAACTAATAAATATAACCACATAAAAATTAAGAATTCCTCTAGGGACGTGGTATAAACAATGCGAAAGTAAAATTGATGAACTGAAGAAAGCCATTTAATGTAAATGATAAAAGGGCTAATATTCTTGAATATGCTAAAAGCACTTACAAATTAAGAAGGAACAAAATGCCTAATAGGCAAATGAGCAAAAATGATGAACAGATAGTCACAGCAGCGTTCATCACAATGACCAGTACTCCTAAGAAGCATGTCCAGCCTCACTGCAGCGGAAGAATAGCAAATTAAAAGCCCTGTAGATCTCAGTAGGCTTGTTTGTAGACTTTGATGCATGGTTACTCTCTTGACTTGGAAGCCTCACAAACTTCTCTACTTTAATGTGTCCAAAACAGAATTCTTGTTTTTGTCTTCTTACCCCTGCTAACCTGTTTGTAACACAGTCATACCCATCTCAACAGATGCCAACATTGTTTAATCCAGATGCTCAGGCCGAAAGTCAGTCCACCCTGAGTCCCCTTTCCTCATCAGTTATATCCAGTTAGGGTATCTAGTCCTGTTGGCTCCATCTTCAGCACACATGCAGGGGCTGTCAGCCCCCTGGATGCCACCCTGCTTATGTACCACCACTCCTGAAGAGCCCTTCCTGCCTCAACACTTCTTCCCTAATGAATCGTATTCTTCACCTAACGTTTAGGAAGATCTTCTCATCTTAATTAAAATAGAATCTTCTTACCTTTCAAAACAGGGTAATACATTTACATGATTCAATTTTTGAAATTTCCGCTAGGATGTACAGTGAGACATTTCCACCAACTGCTCTTGCCCAGCTAGTTCCTTTGTATTAAGAGGCATCTGATGCTATCATTGCCCTCCTCATTTTTAGACATACTTTATGCATAGTCAGCTATGTATATGTGTATTTATTCTTTCTCTTTTTAATACAAATGATCAAATGATAGCATATTTTGGCAGTGTTTCATCAGTGGGAATATCTGTATATCAGTATATGTGAGCATCAATATTTTTCTTTTCTTTTTTTTCTCTTACAGTGAGAGAGCATTAATATTTTTCAAGAATGTATTGTATTGCCTTAAATGAATGGAACATAAGCTATTTAACTTAATTTGTCCCCTATTATTGACATTGAGCTGAATTTTTTTCAGCTTTTGCTGTTATAACCAATCTTGCAATTAATAGTTTTATAGACACACTGTCTTACATGTGTGCAAATAGTTCTGTCATATAAATACCTAGAATTAGAATTGCTGGATCAGAGGGTGTGTGCCTTTCTAATTTTGATAGAGCTGTCCAATGTGTCCTTCTTGGTAGCCTTACCGATGTAGACTGCCTCCAGCAATCTGTGAGATGGCTTGTTTTTCTTCACCTTTTGCAACATCATGTGTCATCAAATATTTAAAATCTTTCCTTTCCCTCCCCTCCCTCCCTCCCTCCGTTCCTGTCTCCTTCCCTATATTCCTTCTTTCCTTCCTTCCTTACCACCCCCCACTACCACCTCCTTCACAGAGTTGAATCTGTATCCCAGTCTGATACCTCTCTCAGCTTCCTATACCTGCTTCCAAATTTTTAAATATACGTTTTCTAATTTTAAAAATTTACATATAGTTAAATTAACTTTTTTGGTCCACAGTTCTATGTGTTTTTACATAGGCATAGCTTCTTTAACCTCCACCACACATAAGACACAGAACAAGACACATAAGACACTCTCCAAAGACTCCATCCCTGCTTCTTCCTTCACAGGTGTCTCACACAATAAATCCCTTGCATACATCATCAGATTTTGATGTCGGTTTCTCAGAGAGGACCCAGACTGGCATTTCATGAGACTGGGTTTTGTGCATGTGGCAGGTACATTATCCTCGGGATAGGAGATCACATTGTGTTTGTCTTCTGGTGATGTGACTTTTTACGCTTTGAGTGGCATATATTTGTGGAGGGTATAGTAATTATAGTGAGTTATAATCAGTCATTTCTGGGTTTTAATGTCTTCAAGTCTTACACATCAGTCAAAAGTTGGGCTCTAACAAATGGAGCTGTCCAACAGTGGAATCAGTGCATACCTTCATGCCAGGAGTGCTTCTGCTGGACTGCATCGGTTCGGTATTAGGTATGATGTATAATAAATTTCCATGTTGGAAGGTAGAGTGGACAAGATGATCTCTAAGGATCCTTCCATTAGTAAGCCACAAAGATTTTTGTGATTCAAAGAGCTTATCCATCCTGTTTTAGAGTTGGATCTTGGAGTATATATTTATTCTTGTTTGCTTTCTTTTCTCTACTTTCATTTATCCATTTTACGTAGTATACTTTGTTCATATATTTTTCTTTCATTGCTTTTAATATGAAGACTTAAAAGTTATAGATAACCAGTCAACATTAGATGCCACAAATAGTTACTTTTGATTCCAATATTGTTAATATTTTGGTTGCCATTATTGCTGGTTTTGTTTGTTTCCGCAGCTTAACCCCAGATGTGCTCTCAGTCACACAGTTTTATGAAGATGCATGTGTTTTCACATACACGTAACTCATCAAAATAGGTTTCCGGGGTAACCTTAGAGGTTCTTGTATGCCTTCAACTGGAATTTCTTCAAGTGCACTTCTTTGTGTGAAAGATGTATTTATGTGATGATGTATTGGTTGGATTACTGTACAAAGTTAGGTTTTTGAGCAGCAGATGAACATAAAATAAAAAGTTTTGAAAGAATGAAAAGTCACAGTGTCTTAAATATTTTTGTAGTGAAATCAGTGCCCTGTATAGAGCATGGAGATCATTGAAAAGGATCTTTAAGGAGCCCCGCTTTTTGGACTTAACCTAGTTGTCACAAGAGAAAAGGCTACCACACCACTTTTCATTATCTCAGTAAACACAGTTATTCCAGGCAGTGAGTGTTGCCATGGGTTTCTATAACTAGAAATTTAAGCTGCTGAAAGGTAAGACCCAAAGAATAAAATGGGCAAAAGCTAATAGACACACACCGTGACACACCACACCCGCGTTTACTCCTTTTGTGTTTTTTCAGCTTGAAATAAATGTTGTAATAATTTCAGTATCTGAGAATTTTGTGTGTGCTAGTAAATCTGAATATTTCCAGAAATAATAAGAAAAGCTTATGTTGACCCATATGAAGGACACACACACACACACACACACACACACACACAATTGTATTTCTTGTTTTGACAGAACATTATAACTGGATTAGTGTATAACTTATAGTTCTTTGACTTTTAATGTAGTGCTCTGTCTTCAGCCTAATGTGCCGCCATTTGAAAAAAAATATTTTAGTTAATCAACAGTATGATCTAAAATGGCTTAGGACTAATAGATGAGTGGAGCCACACTCTTCATTTTATGAAAAATATTTCTGGCACTAATGGCGCACAGCAGCAAGTAATGTATCCTTCTGCATCCCAGTGAGATGCCAAATACCATGCTAGTTAATTTTAATACAAAATGCACAAATCTTAGGAGATAGCATCTGCCTGCTCTTGAATTTCTATTTAATGGAAAAATTATACTGTAAAAAAAATTGTTTTGTTTTTTTTTTTCACACCAATAATGGTAGAATCTTAGAAAGTCAGTTAACTTGAAGAGAAACCTTAAAATGTCCCAGGAACTAGTTTTCAAATAATTAGCTAATATTATTTACAAATTTTGAAAAGACTTAAGTTTACCTCTCCCTGGGCATTACGGTTCTGCAGATAAGAATTTATAATATTGTTATAATTTGGTATCCTGTCTGCTGTTATAAATCTGAAGCTGGCTAGATCAATAGGAAATGGGTTATTTTTGAAAGCTTCACTTTGCCATAGAGCTGGCTACTTAATTCTTTAGGCGAAAACCTTAATTTCATTCTAGTATAATGAAAATCAGTTTAGGCAGGGCACAGTGGCTCATGCCTATAATCCCAGCACTTTGAGAGGCCGAGGTGGGTGGATCACTTGAGGTCAGGAGTTTTAGACAATCTGGCCAACATGGCAAAAGCCCATCTTTACTAAAAAATAAAAATAAACTAACTGGGCATGGTGGCACACACCTGTAATCCCAGCTACTTGGGAGGCAGGAGAATCGCTTGAACCTGGGAGGTGGAGGGTGCAGTGGGCTGAGATCGTGCCGTGCCACTGCACTCCAGGCTGGGCGGCAGAGCAAGACTCTGTCTTAAAAAAAAGAGAATCAGTTTAAATGCACTGTCTTCTTCCATACTATCTAACAAAGGTGTAGTGATTGGATTTAACTTCTTCTTTATGACTTGGTGGCCTTGCCATTTATGTGTTTTGGTTTTTCTGATTTGCTAGAGTCAGGGAAGCCCGTGAAGATAGGGTGGACAGTGACCTAGGGGTTCTTCCCCTGCTAACACAGTAGCAGTCCCCGTCCGCTGGTCTCTGATGCGCTTCCCAGGCATTGCTCCGTCCTCCTGGTCATTGTTTGGGTGATGGCTTTTCAGTCATGTTAACTGGCAAGTCCATGGCACAAAGAATGAGGCTTTTTCCTGTGTATCTTTCTCCTTCAGAGATAGTATCTACTTCCATGTCAACTTCAGCATGGTTATCAACTTCCTCCTCTCCTCTTATTTTTGATAGTAATTGTCTGTGTCATTCAAATACAGTAAATATCGTCTCAGCAAATGGAGACAATTCGAATTCCTCCGATCCTAATTGAATACCCTTTATTTCTTTTTCTTGCATGATTGCTCTGGCTAAAACTTCCAATACTATATTGAATAGGAGTGGTGAGAGAGGGCATCCTGGTCTAGTGCCAGATTTCTAAGGGAATGCTTCCAGTTTTGGCCCATTCAGTATGATACTGGCTGTGGGTCTGTCGTAAAGTAGCTTTTATTATTTTGAGATACGTTCCATCTATACCTAGTTTGTCGAGAGTTTTTAGCATAAAGGGCTGTTGAATTTTGTTGAAAGCCTTCTCTGCATCTATTGAGATGATCATGTGGTTTTTGTCTTTGGTTCTGTTTATGTGGTGGATTACGTTCATAGACTTGCGTAGCTGAACCAGCCTTGCATCCCAGGATGAAGCCTACTTGATCGTGATGGATAAGCTTTTTGATGTGCTGTTGCAATCGGTCTGCCAGAACTTTATTGAAGATTTTTGCATCTGTGTTCATCATGGATATTGGCCTGTTGTTTTCTTTTTTTATTGAGTCTCTGCCAGTTGTTGTTATCAGGATGATGTTGGTCTCATAAAATGATTTGGGAAGGATTCCCTCTTTTTGTATTGTTTGAAATAGTTTCAGAAGGAGTGGTACCAGCTTCTCTTTGTATGTCTGGTAGAATTTGGCTGTGAACCCATCTGGACCTGGGCTTTTTTTGGTTGGTAGGCTATTAATTGCTCCCTCAACTTTAGCCCTTGTTATTGGTCTATTCAGGGTTTCAACTTCTTCCTGGTTTAGGCTTGGGAGGATGCAAGTGTCCAGGAATTTATCCATTTCTTCCAGGTTTACTAGTTTATGTGCATAGAGTTGTTTCTAATAATCTCTAATGATGGTTTGTATTTCTGTGGAATCTGTGGTGATATCCCCTTTATTGTTTTTTATTGCATCTATTTGATTCTTCTCTCTTTCCTTTTTTATTAATCTGGCTAGTGGTCTATTTTGTTGATCTTTTCGGAAAACCAGCTCCTGGATTTATTGATTTTTTTTAAGGGTTTTTTATGTCTCTATCTCCTTCAGTTCT
>NW_016107321.1:2678771-2681020 GCF_001604975.1 Cebus imitator
TTGAAACTTGTGTATGCTTCATGAAGTTCTCATGTTGTGTTTTTCAGCTCCATCAGGTCATTGGTATTCTTCTCTAAGCTGTTTATCCTCGTTAGCATTTCAACAAACCTTTTTTTAACGTTCTTAATTTCTTTGCGTTGGGTTGGAACATGTTCTTTTAGCGCAGAGAAGTTTGTTATTAACCACCTTCTGAAGCCTGTTTCTGTCAATTCATCAGACTCTTTCTCCATCCAGCTTTGTTCTCTTGCTGGTGAGGAGTTGTGATCCCTTCAAGGGGGAGAGACATTCTGGTTTTGGCGTTTTCAACCTTTTTGCGCTGGTTTCTTCCCATCTTTGTGGATTTGTCTCCCTGTGGTCTTTGTAGTTGGTGACTTTCAGATGGGGTCTCTGAATGGACATCCTTTTTGTTGATGCTGAAGTTATTTCTTTCTGCTGTTTAGTTTTCTGTCAGGCCCCTCTGCTGTAGGACTGCTGGAGGTCCACTCTAGACCCTGCTTGCCTGGGGATCACCCGCAGCGGCTGCAGAACAGTAAGGGTTGCTGCCAATTTCTTCTTCTGTTATCTTCATCCCAGAAGGGTACCCGCCAGATGTTAGCCTGAGCTCACCTTTACGAGTGTCTCTTTGGATATGTGGGAGTAAGGGAGCTGCTTGAGGAGACAGTCTGACCCTTATAGGAGCTCAGTTGCGGAGCCGGGATCTCCATTGTTCAGTTTAGAGCTTTGGGCAGGTAAGTTTAAGTCTGCTGCAGTGGAACTCATAAATACCTTTTTCCCTAGGAGCTCTGTCCTGGGAAAGTGGGGCTTTCTTTATAAGTTCCTGACGTGCTGCCTTTTTTCAGAGATGCCCTTCCCAGCTAGGTAGTAGTCTAGCCACAGTCTGCTAGCAGATGCATTGCGGGACTGCTGTGTGCTCTGCCCAGATGCTGTTTGAACTACCTGTTAAAACTGCCTTGGTAATGGTGGTCTGCATCAGTAATGGCAGACTACCTTGGTAATGGTGGACTGCCGTGGTAGTGGTGGACCGCCTCAGTAATGGCAGATGCCCTTCACCCCACCAAGCTGGACTGTCCTGGGTCCAGCTGTGCTTGCTGCAAAACTCTCAATCCAGAGTGTTACAGATTGCTGGTCTTTGTAGGGGGGAGGGGTGGAACACACTAAGCCAGATCACCTGGCTCCCTGTTTCAGCCCCCTTTTTTTCAGTTGAATGGGCTGCTCTGTATCCCATTGTTTCGGGCACCTGTTGAAACGGCTGCCCGGATTTGTGTGAGTTTTTGTGCAGAGACCCACTTCGCCGGCTGAAACAGTCGTGCTGGAAACTCATGGTGCTTTTCAGCCCAGGAATCTCGTGGTCTGTGGACAGTAAAAACTTGTTTGGAAATGCAGTGATCACTCACTCTCTGTGTTCTTCTCACTCCAGGGAATGGCACCCCAGAGCTGTTCTTACTCAGCCATCTTGGATCTCTCTTCCCACTATACTATCATTTTTATAGTTATTTTATAGAACTTCTACTATTTATTCCAAAAAGAAAGAAAAAAACCAGATAACTGTAAAACAGTCTCAGGCAGGTCCTTCAGCAGGTGTCCAAAGGAAGGCATTGTGATTACAGGGAATACAGCTCCATGTGTGTTCTTGTCCCTGAACACTCTCCAGTGGGACAGATGTGAGTGGAAGTGGAAGATTGATGATTCTGACCCTCTGTAAGCTTAAGCTACTGTGTGTTTATGTCTTATTTTTTTTTCCTTGAGTTGGAGTTTTGCTCTTGTTGCCCAGGCTGGAGTGCAATGGCATGATCTCAGCTCACCACAACCTCTGCCTCCTGGGTTCACGTGATTCTCGTGCCTCAGACTCCCAGGTAGCTGGGATTACAGGCATACACCACCATGCCTGGCTGATTTTGTATATTTAGTAAAGACAGGGTTCCTCCATGTTGGTCAGGCTCGTCTCAATCTCCCGACCTCAGGCGATCTACCTGCCTTGGCCTCCCAAAGTGTAGGGATTACATACGTGAGCCACCACGCTTGGCCTTATGTCTTACTTTTTAACAAAAATGTTTTAAAAGTAGGCCAGGCCTGGTGGCTCAAGCCTGTAATCTCAGCACTTTTGGAGGCTGAGGCAGGCAGATCATCTGAGGTCGGGAGATCGAGACCAGCCTGGCCAACATGGTGAAACCCCATCTCTACTAAAAATACAAAAAATTAGCTGGGTGTGGTGATACGCGCCAATAATCCCAGCTACTCAGGAGGCTGAG
>NW_016107321.1:2681063-2690843 GCF_001604975.1 Cebus imitator
TAGGTGGGCATGGTGGCAAGTGCCTGTATTCCCAGCTACTCAAGAGGCTGAGGCAGGAGAATCACTTGAACAAGATCGCACCATTGCACTCCAGCCTGGGTGACAGAGCAAGACTCTGTCTCAAAAAAAAAAAAAAAAAAAAAAGTTTTAAAAGTTAAAAAAAAAACAAACATGGAAACCAGCATATAGAATAAGGATATAAAAAAGGAATACTTTTGTACAGCTATGCAAGGTATTTGTGTGTTAAGACAGTATTCTTATAAAAGAGTCAAAAAGTTAAAAAGTTTATAAAGTAAAATACATTATAGTAAGCTAAAGTTAATTTATCACAGAGGAAAGAAAATGTTTTTTCCTAACTGAGGGTAGCCAGAGTGTCCAATGGTTGTGAAGCCTGTGGTAGTGGACAGTCACGCCCTGGGACTTCCCATTCACTTGCCACTCCCTCAGCGACTCACCCAGAGCAACTTCCAGTCCTGCAAACTCCATCCATGTTCCTAGACAAGTGGCCCATTTTTCATCTTTTATATTGTGTTTTTACTTTTCCTTTGTTGCGTTTACATATACAAATGCTTACTGTGGTGGTACAGTCCCCTGCGGTACTCAATAGAGTAACATGTTGTGCAGGTTTGCAGCCCGGGAGCAACAGGCTACCCCATCAATCCTAGGTGTGGAGTTGGCTGTACCGTGTAGGTTTGTGTGCATGCATCCCTGATGTTCCCAAAATAGCAAAATCCCCTAACAACACAATTCTCAAAATGTGTCTTCATTGTTCAATGACCCATGACTGTACTTACCTCTTGGTTTCATGGCTGTTACTCAGGAGGTCGCAGACACCTGCTTATTAGCATACTCTGACTCGTCTCTCTCTCTCCAAGCCTAGATTGTTCACTGGGTGTGCAGGAGAGGGAGGTTCCTCACCATCCCAAGCTCTATGTTAGATGTTTTGCAAAGGGTTGATTTCAGAGGCTTCATGTGCTTTTAATGTAACTTTTGTGGACTTGTTGTTCTTCTTGGTGTTTGAGCAGAATTTCAGCCACAACAGCATTAGAAATCGCATCTTTGATGTTTACAGCTAGATGCACTTTCAGCAGTGATAACTGTACTGACTCTTTGAAGAACTCTGAGTCACAGCCTGAATCAGGGAGGTTATTTACTAGGGGAGAAAGATAATAGCCAATTACAGGTCAGTATTAAACCTCTTTACTCAGAGTAAGCTCTACAGTTGTTCATAAAATTGAACAAATACATGTCAGTGTCTCCTGTATGGGAGACTATGGTAGGTACTATGGGAAGAAGATCTTACCATGAATAAACACGTGCGCCCTCTAGGACTCTGCACTCTAGTGAGAAAGACGGTTGCAGAAGCCCAGGAAACAGGATGAGGCTGAGTGGTGTGTGGTAAAGGATCCTGGTGTTACCAAACAACAGGGGGAGATACAGCAGGATTTGTACGAGGGGTATAATTTGAATAGACCTTCCACAAGGTTAGCTTTCTTAATAGAGAAGCTATAGGAGAAAGGTTATCCCAGAGAACAAGCAGTTTGGAAAAAGATTCATTAATGCAGGAGAATATGAAGCATGACATGGAAACAAGCTCCCTGTGGCTGGTGTTGATGGAGTAGGGGAGGCCGCAGCAGAGAGGAGGAAGATGAGAGAAGAATGGATACTCAAAGGGGAAAGCATAGCAAGAAGTAGGTGGGAAGAGGGGCGTTGTAAAGGGCCATGAGCACCTGAAGACTTTGCATTTTATTCTGAATGAGGGGGGTCACCAAAGATGATTTTTAATGAGAGGACTGGCAAAATGACCCCGTATGACAACTGCATAACTTGACCCTTATTCAACCAGTTGTTCTGGATGTATTCTGTTGATACAAAAGAAGGAGTATAGATGCAGTTAAAAATGCCAGTGGAAATTCATCTGTCGGTGTGGAAGTCACATGCCTGGAAGCTGTGGGAGTTAACATTCATCAGAGAATTTATTTTGTGATTGTCTGTAGTATCACTGTGAGCAAGAACAGCCAGTCTTGTACCTGCTTTATTTGAAGCCTGAGAGACTATTAAGTTCCTGGTACCTACCAGAATAGAAGCTGGTAGGCCATGATGAAACACCTTAGATCAGCATTGTAAAAATATTAAGAAGACAGGTTGTACTTATACATGTGATTTTAGGAAGACAGACATCAACATTTTCTCTGGTGTACCTGCGCCTCCCTATGAACAATAAGGATAGAATCGCAATGGTCATTAGCAGCGTTATTCTTGTGGCTAGGGTAGCACGTTTCTGGATCTTCTCATGTTCAGGAGGTTGAACAAGGCAAGGCTGAGCTTGGACATCATTCTGACCCATTGGGTGTCCCCACGCTCCTCATTTCCTTGTTCTGTGCTGTTTCTTTTCCACAGTTACTGTACCTATTGTTTATTTCTGCCCTTTTGTTTCGCTTAAGAAAGATAGCCTATTGGTAATGGGATTGATAAGATTTACTAAGCTTTTGTGTTTTTTTATTTGTTAGGATTTACTAAGCTTTTGTATGAATTTTCACAGTTTATGCGTCCGCATTGTGACTGTTTGCCACTTTAGAGAAATCTTGAGACTAAAAATTTTACATGTACACAGTTGTATATCCTACCCTCAAAAAAGAATGGTGTTAGGCCGGGCAAGGTGGCTCACTCCTTTAATCTCAGCACTTTGGGAGGCCAAGGTGGGTGGATCATGAGGTCAGGAGGTCAAGACCATGCTGGCCAATGTGGTGAAACCCCATCTCTACTAAAGATACAAAAATTAGGTGGGCATGGTGGCAAGTGCCTGTATTCCCAGCTACTCAAGAGGCTGAGGCAGGAGAATCACTTGAACCAGGGAGTCAGAGGTTGTAGTGAGCTGAGATCATGCCACTGCATTCCAGCCTGGCAACAGAATGAGACTCTGTCTCAAAAAAGAAAAACACAGAGTGGTGTTTTGTACTTCCAAAGGCACAGCACAGCTAGCTGCATTGCACATGCAGCCCTTTGCTTGTCTCTCTGCACCCATGTACACACACACTCACATGCATACACACTCACATGCACACACACTCACATGCACACACTCACATGCACACACATATACACTCATGCACACACATCCACATGCACTCATATGCATACACATACACACACTCACATGCACATACATACACATGCACACACATCCATATGCATACACATGCACATGCATACACACACTCACATGCACACACATACACACATGCACACACATACACACGCACACTCACATGCACACACATGCATGAGCCCAGTTCTTCCCTATCTTCTCACTCCATTTTTTGTCTTCTCCAGTAATAACATATCTGCCGCCCATTTGTTCTTCTTCCTTCTTAGTTTCTTTCTTTTCTCTTCCTCTGTTATTTCTCTCATTCTTTCCAGCACTGGAAGTATTAGGCTGGACGTGGAAGTGAAATGCTTTTCTGTTACAGCCTTTGGCCCATAACACTAGATTCAAGTAATTCTTAAATATCCTTCCACCCAGTAAGCCCTCAATAAATAATGAATGGGTGCCTTAGCCTTGTTGACCAAAATCATTTGGCTGCGCCTTTTCAGAGGTGCTTTTTGGTTAATAGTGAGAAGGGTTTTGTTTTTTTAATAATTTCTCCTGCCTGCGCTTAGGAGATATAGACTGAAAGCTATTCATCACATAATCATTTTTAGTATTGCTGATAAAAAATGGCAAATATTATGTGAAGCATATCAGAAGGTAAATATAATTCCTTGCCTTAAATTTACTTTTGTCTGGAGGGGAAATTCTCAGAAGAATTTTTATAATTTTAAAAATTTGATTTAATTTTAAATTTTATTTTGACATTTATAAAAATAATGACAGTCTCAGCATGTTTTTGTCTCTTTATCTTTTCCTTCATTCCCTTTGCTACGTCGGACCTCTGATATCAGGCCTGCCTACACCCCAAAGCCTAGGTCCAGACCAGCACAGGAAATACGCTTTTTTCAGTAGCCCTGTCTCTGCTTTGGTTTCGGATCACTTAATATACAGGGTCTCTTTTCTACAGATCACAAGATCATCTCCTATCAAAACCTGTTCAAAGAATCTAGAAAATCTTTGAATCTTGTAATATGGCTTTCCAAGTAAATTGTTTTTATGTTTGCCCTTAAAATTTTCTTTGAACATACCTGTTATTAATACTACTTTCAATATTTACATTTACATTTAATAGAATATTTTTAAACATGGGTTTTATTGGCAAGAATTCTAATATCTTTTACATCAACTTTCCTGTGATTTCCTGGAAAACCATAAATTTATACTGTAGGCTTGAATAGACCCATTTTTAACAATTGACATGGGATTTGGTGGGTCTATGCTAAAAATTAAGTAACCTAACAAAGAAGTATAGTTATTTCTAAAAATCATTCAAACATATTTTCACCATTTAGTCATTCAATGTGTGCAGGAGAGAATTAAATATATGTAGGTTACTCTTCCTGACAGATAGTCTGAGAATGCAAAGGGTGCTTTTTCCACACTTGCTGCAGTGTATGGCCTGTCAGCTCGGTCCCAGAATTGTCTGCCGATACAATAGCCCGTAGCCATATATGGACAGTCGCAGCTGGGTTGTGCTGTAATTGCGAAATACACACCCAATTTCAAAAGCTTGGTACAAACAAAATGAACAATATCTAATTAATACTTCTTATTGATTAATTGTTAAAATCATAACATTTTGGACCTACATAAAGTCTTAAAATTAATTTTATCTGCATATTTTAAGTTTTTTATCATGGCCACCAGAAAATTTAAAATTATGTATGAGGGCCATATTCGTGGCTTCAGTTGTACTTCTATTGGGCAGCACTGTTCTAGAAACTATGACGAGTTAAGTGAGTGGTGTGCAAATGCCATACTGTCTGTATTTAGGCGTTGGGAAATCAGTATATATAATGTGGAGCTTAATGTTGGCAAACGTAGGAAAATGCATTTGGAGAAAACGAATTCAAAGTGTGTTCCCCAGATCACACGACTTAGTTTCGTTAAGTCCTCTTCTCTGAAGGCAGTAGTTTGTCCTAATGCTTTTACCTAAAATACCAGGATAGCAGGACGCATCATTTGCTTGCAAACAGAAATGAAATTGCTTTCCGATCTTTGCTTAACATCATGGTGCTTCCATACTAGAAATATCCAGTTGCGGTTAAGCATCCTAGCAAAGATTAGGAAGGCTTAACATAAGAGCAGACAACGTGACCAAGACATTAGTATTTTATGACGATACACTTGTAAAAGTTAGGACTTCATGGGTTGAAAAAGAAAAAATTAAGAAATTATGAAGGGGAGAAAATAGGATTAACCATGTTTATCTAGTTAACATTGTTAAACTATGTTAACTAGATAACTTTGAAGGACCTGAAGCAGGAAAGACTGACATAAAAATAAGTATGAGAATGTACTCCTTAATTGAATAACCATGGCCATGTCATCAAATTCCAAGGCACCACAACTATAGGTTTCTGGAGTAGCTGGCTACAATTTCCAGTGTGTTGAATTCTACCTCGTTCTGAACAGCTTCAGAAATATTTGTTCAACTTCTACCAAGTTATAAAGAAAATAGAAAGTTTGGAACGTCTTCCTCTATAATGTGGCAGAGGTTAAAATTACAAGTTTTAGGTGTGTTTAGATTAATAAGGATTCATTAAGTGTATCTTTCTAGTGTTTTCCTGTTATTATGTAGAAGGCAGTCATTCCATCCACAAAGCGTTCCCTAGTGTCATTGACTTGATGTACATCAATCAATCTGACTAAATGTCAGAAAATTGTTTATTTTCAATGTTCTTATGGATCAGGTGCCCAAAAAGGATGCTTATGAAGTGTCATATGACGATTGCTCTATTAGATCTTAGTCAGTCTAAGGTCAGACCAAAAAGATGGCTGCAATTCCAATTAGGGGACTTTAAAAATCAATTCCTAAAAGACTAGTAATCTATTCATTTTAGTACTATAATAAAATGAAAAGCTACAAAAGTACTACCAGATTTGGAATAACATGTCTAACTCTGTAATCGATGCATAGATTATTCTGTAAAAGTAACAGAAATATATACATCTTTTAATTTTTATACTTCTCTATAATTTATAAATCCTAATAATGAACACTGTGTTATAATTTTTACTGTGGGAAAGTTTTAACGTGTAGAAACTCAGACATAAGAGAAAATATTCATATCTAATAGTTTAGTAAATAGCAAAATATTTTATTAATAATTGAAGTATAAGCAATTAATTGTAAATTGTCTTGCAATGGTGAGGAGTGAAAGCAACAGATTAGAGAGGAAAGGAGAAAATATATATCAGGAATAAAGGCAAAAGGTCTAGTGTGGTTACCGTAACAAATGGCTCTATCCATGATAACTTCCAGCTTAAAAATAAAATGTGGATTGGGAGTGGTGGCTGATACCTGTAATCCCAGCACTTTGGACAGCCGAGGCAGGCCGATCATCTGAGGTTCAGGAGTTCGAGAACAGCCTGGCCAATGTGGTGAACCTCCCCACCACTGTCTCTACTAAAACTACAAAAATTAGCTGGACATGGTGGTGCATGCCTGTAATACCAGCTACTCGGGAGGCTGAGGCAGGAGAATTACTTGAAACTGGGAGGTGGAGGTTGCAGTGAGCCAAGATTGCACCACTGCACTTCAGCTTGGGTGACAGAGAAAGACTCTGTCTCAAAAAAATAAATAAATAAAAATTAATAGACGAATGAATAAATAAACAAAATTAAAGTGTGAGTGCCTCAGGCTTAGCTTTGCCTCAGACTAGCACCAAGCATCTTCTCAAACCCAAAGATTGGTGTTTTATGTTTGTATTTCATTTTGTCCCAAACCATCTAACCATCTAGAATGCATGCTTCATGAGCATAGGAGGTCTTTTGGTTTTTTTTTTTTTTTTTTTTTGAGACAGAGTTGCCCAGGCAGGAGTGTAGTAGTGCCATCTTGGCTCACTGCAACCTCCACCTCCTGGGTTCAGGCAATTCTCCTTACCTCAGCCTTCCAAGTAGCTGGGTCTACAGGCACCTGCTGCCATGCCTGACTAATTTTTGTACTTTTAGTGGAGACAGAGTTTCATTGTGTTGGCCAGGCTGGTCTTGAACTCATGACCTCATGACCCGCCCACCTCGGCCTCCCAAAATACTGGCATTATAGGCGTGAGCCACCGCGCACAGCCAAGCATAGGAAGTTTTGCCTAAGTTAGCTGCTGTGTCCGTGGTGCCTAAAACAGTACCTAGCTGTAGCCAGCATTGGTTGAATGAAGGAAAATGTATACCTCCTAATTTTTTAGATCCCTCTTCATTATATCATAAAATGCCAAGGCCATAGGGTCTATACATCTGCTGTCTATTCAGTGTTCAAGTGCTGAGTATGATGCCTTTGTCCAGAGGATGTCCCCGTGGCTGTGGGAGACCTGTCATTGGTAGAGAACTGACTTCCTCCTGAGACACTGCACTTTCTCAGGACAGTGCTGATAGTCAGGCATTTTTATGGTGAATGGAAATGTGTCTTCATGTAGTTTCTTAGTCCTATGCCCTAGGATTATGTTTAGCAGGTTTACTATTTCTTTTGTATACCTGCTCTTTGAATACTTGTGGACAGTTAGCTCCGCCCTTCTCCACCATTCACTCACACTTTCTTTTTTAAAATTTTTTTATTTCCATAGGTTTTTGGGGAAACAGTTGGTATTGGTTCCATGAGGAAGTTCTTTAGTAGTGATTTGTGAGATTTTGGTGCACCCATCACCCAAACAGTGTACACTGAAACCAATTTGTAGTCTTTCATCCCTCATCCCCTTCCCATCCTTGCCCCCTGAGTCCCCAAAGTCCATTGTGTCATTCCTATACCTTTGCATCCTCATAGCTTAGCTCCCACTTATGAGTGAGAACATATGACATTTGGTTTTCCATTCCTGAGTTACTTCACTTAGAATGATAGTCTCCATTCTCACTAGGTTGCTGCAAATGCCATTAATCCATTCCTTTTTATGGCTGAGTAGTATTCCATTGCATATACATACCACAGCTTCTTTATCCACTCATTGATTGATGGGCATTTGGGTCAGCTCTACATTTTTCAACTGTGAACTGTGCTGCTATAAACATGCGTGAGCAAGTACATTTTTTGTATAATACTTCCTCTGTTAACCCCTCACTTTCTTAAGATTCCACAAACCTTCAATAGTGTCAGGTCTTTTAGCAAGTCCATTGGCAGTTGCATCAAGGATCCTCGTTTTCATCTTGACTGTCTCCGCTGAGTGTTTTCTATTAGTGTGGTGCATCCTCGCAACACAATAGTCTAAGTGTGGTCTGAGCACAGGCTGATTGCTTCCTTGTAAATACACCAGAAGGTGAAACTGGTTTCTATGATCACTGTATCATGTAGATTTTTATAGAGTACTGTAAATTAAAACCTCTAAGAAATGTTTCTGAGTGGATATATTCTATATTGCCCCCATTTTGTAAATATCTAGTTGGTATTTTGGACTCAATGGTAGGACCTCATATCTGTCCCAAATTTCATTTAAAGAATTCATTCCAGCCTTTTAGATAGCTTTCATCTCTTGGATCCTGATTTATTTATTTCTTCTGTTTTTTTCCCCTAAAATTCTCATATGATTTTGCTAGAAGTATGTTCTGTCTATATTCATCCAATATATTAATTTAAAAATAGTGTCAATGGTACAGGGCAGAGATATGAGATATTTTACCGGAAAACTTATGCATACTTGTAGATAAGAGACCACACTTAATTATTTTGTTACTCTCACCTCAAGCTCAGTACTTGGCTGGTAGGAGCTGGCCAAGAAATATTTGCTACATTGAAATTGCTGTTGAACATGCTCAGCTCTCTTCATCCAACCACTTTCTATTACCAAACCAATCAGCTGGGCTACCATCCAATCTGCATTCCTGCACATTAAACACAAGGATATAGTGGGAAATTTTGCCAAATGCCTTGGGGAAATATGTGTGTCCTATATTTATGGGATTATCAAATAGTTAAGAAATGATACCCTCTGTTCTGTGCTCGCAAGCCAAACTGCCATATGCTCTTTCCAGCACTGGACAGACACTGAGTAAATGTCAATCAAATGAATTCATTTTCTCTCAGCCCAGTTATTATATGCAAATATTAATGAACAAAGAGCTTTCTGGGTGCCACTCACAATGCAATAGAAGATTTCAGTTTCTCATTCACTTCAACATTTGTAGCAAGTCTCTTCTGTGCCAGGCATTCTAATCAGTGAGATGAGAGATGCCACCTGAGTGAGGGAGAATGTAATATTTATTGATTCAGTTGTTATATATGGAGCAATTTCCATGTTGCAGGTATTTCATTAGTCTCTCTGAATATAAAGAGGCAAAGTCCCTGTCCTGTTGGGGCTTACATTAAACAAAGAGTAAGTTAACTAAGTGGTAAAAAGAACTATGACAGCAGTAAACAAGGTGATGAGAGAGTGGTTAGGGAGGCCACTTAATTAGGGTGGTCACAGGAAGACCTGTACAGATGGCATTTGAGATACTCTCCAAAGACTGGGAATGAGTCATGGAAAGATAGGATGCAAGAGTGCTCCAGGCAAAGGGAACAACAAGTACCAAGATCTAAAATCCAGCAAGAGGTTGGCGTGGCGGAGAGTGTGGCGGGGGTGTGGCAGAGAGTGTGGCAGGGGTGTGGTGGAGAGTGTAGGGGGAGGGTGGCAGAGAGTGTGGCAGCTGTGTGGTGGGGGTGTGGC
>NW_016107321.1:2691053-2704608 GCF_001604975.1 Cebus imitator
GCGGGGGCGTGGCGGAGAGTGTAGCGGGAGCATGGAAAGGGCTTGAGGCTGGAGGACAGAGGAGCCAGGCCATGCAGCTATGTAGGCTGTAGTAAGGAGTGTAGATTTTTTTCTGTGAACAATAGAAGGCCATTGAGGGCTTTAAAGTAGGAAGCGACGCGAGTTTCTTCTTGTGCTAAGGTATTAATCTGACTGCCTTTGGGAGTCCTGTTCTTAGAGTATTGGTCTGATTCAAAAGATAGAGAATGGTCACGACAATGCAGATGGAGAAAGGTAGAAAAATCTAAGAAATATTTTAGATATAGAACCAAGGGCTCGATGATAGGAATAAAGGGATACACTGATGATGACCCCTAAAGTTTTGTCAGGAGCCGTCTCCATGGAGGCTGGATGAGGAGCAGGTGGAGTCGGGGAAGCCATTGATGCCAAGTAATTTAGGAGAACCCATGATAAGTGCTTGAATGAAAACCTCCCATACTTCATCCATGTGTTATACTACATATTCGTTATTACTTATTGAGCAGCTAGTATGTGCCAGATATTGGGGATAGAATGGTGAACAAAACAAATAAATCTTGATTTTCATGATGACTTGTATTTGATGCTGATGAAAGCTGTGGAGAAAAAGCAAGAAGGGGAAAATGTTAAGGTGTGCCAAGTGTAGGGATTGACTACTTGTGATTTTTAAACAGCATCATTGAGAGGCCTTCCATAAGAAGTCAACATTTTAGCAAAGACTCATAATACTGATAAATAAACATAATAGAATTAAGGGAATCATAATAGTTGGGCTTAATGTATTTTTTCTAACCAAATTTGCTAATTTTTGCAACCTATTTTTCTTCTAGAAGTTGGGGATAAAATTGGGAGATGACTTAACAGCTGCTTATTTATTGACACAAGGTAACCAGAATATATAATATACCCATAAACCTGCTCTTAGTTACCTTATCAGTGATGAATTACCCAAATCCACCCAGCCTTTAATAAATGGGGGGTGTTAAAAAGAAAATAAATAAACAGAAAACAGAGGACAGTGGTATCTGTTTTATTCTTCAGTAGAAACAGAGGCAACAATGGCACATTAAAAACGAATGTGAAATGGGTGTGGTGACACATGCCTATAATTCCAGCACTTTGGGAGGCCAGGGCAGGAGGATCCTTTGAGCCCAGACACGTGAGACCAACCTGGGTAACATAGTGAGACTCGCATCTCTAAAAAACAAAAACAGAACCCTGTGTAGTGGCACATGCCTATTGTCCTACTTACTCTTGAGGGTCAGGTGGGAAGATTGCTTGAGCCTGGGAGGTGAAGGCTGAAGTGATCCCTAATGGCACCACTGTACTTCAGCCTGGGTGACAGAGCAATACCCTGCCCCACCCCCAAAAAAACAAGACTTGTCAGCCTTTATTCAAACTTAACAGTAATATAATGCCTGCGGAAGAGATGAACATTAAATGTCAGCACACATAGCCTAATCTGCAAATGATGGCTTCTGCCTCCTAAAGTCAAATCCAAGTGCATTTCACTCCATGACACAGGTTGCAAGGAAAAAAGAGAAAGGCAATGGAAAGTGCTATTTTCTTGACATAATTTATCACAGCTGTTGCTTCCTCAATACATGCATAAACTTCCACATCATCAAAAAGGGTAGTAGCTACTTCTGCAGTCAATCCAGAAATAATCAGCTGGGCATGTTTATTAACTTCTGTTATAAACACAAAAATATATATCTGTAGGCATGTCAAGGAAAGAAAAATATTGGTGGTTCTGGTATTTCCTTTCAACACTTTGTTATTTGGAGCTGTCGTCTGAAGAAATAACATAATAAAAATATTGATATACAAAAATACATTAAGATATATTAGTCACCATATATTCAGGGGTTGCAGATAGGATGAGAGTGTGAGTGTGATGTTTTTGAGGTAACTTTGTTTTTACATATCACAGTATACCCTCCTGAAATTAATTTTAGTACATTTATAGGGGCACCTGAAACCTATCAAAAAATTTAGCCAGGATTAAATAATTATTATATAATATAGTTTCTGGTGACCAAATGTCCATGTCACCTGTGTGTAGATCAAGTCAGTATTGCATTTCTTCCCTGCCATTAGCACTTGACATTATTTCTATAATTAATATAACAGTAACCCTTCCTATTCCTTCTTGAAATTTCTAAAGAAATCATAACATTTGGCTAAGTAATGCCTCCAGAAAAGAATTATTTTGCATTTTTATGTCTTTGGAACAGCTAGGTCATTTGTTTAATCTGCTTCTTCTGACGTCCTATTAGAATTTCATTTCTTTGATCAACATTTTCACTGACATTATTTATGTCAAACATGAAAACACCATGGTATGTTGCAGCTTGAAAATAGTGTTCTCTCTATTAAGTGCCATGCATCTGTACTCTTTATATTTAAATGAGCGATCATTTCTTCATATGGACAAGAGGTCAGAAAAATGTCCTAAGAAACCTGTTTTTCTCACAATTTCAAATTGCATGAATTTATAAGAACCATAAGTTAAAGAGAGAAGGGTATAATGCCACCATGTGTGCTGAAGTGAAGAAACTGAAAAAGTCACGTGGTATGAGAAAGGCATGGATTCTATTGAAGTATGGGGTGCATGGTCAACTTGCTAATGCACTGCTGCAGGTGCCCGTGTCCCCCACAGCCTCCGTGAGCATAAAGCCACGATAGCCAAAGCCCACCATTCCTGCATTGCGAGTCACTGTTCAACGATTGCCTTTTCACATGGCTTCCCAAGCTAGAAACATGCAAGGTGTCTTTTTGATTGTTGAAAAGTTTCTTAAACTATTTTCTTCCTTTATACAATCCCTCCTTCCTTTCTCTCCTCCAGTCCTTTCCCTACTTTCCTTATTGCCTAAGGCAGCTCGTAGCAAATAACGAGATCCTAAAATTTAGGCCAGCATGGTGGCTTACGCCTGTAATCCCAGCATTTTGGGAGGCTGAGGTGGGAGGATCACGGCCTGGTCACCATGGCAAAAAACCCATCTCTACTAGAAAAACAGAAAAAAATTAGACAGGCAGACACCTGTAGTCCCAGCTACTCCGGAGGCTGAGGCAGGAGAATCGATTGAGAATCAATTGCAGTGAGCCAGGAGCACGTCACTGCACTCCAGCCTGGGTGACAAGAGTGAAATTCCATCTCAAAAAAAAAAAAAAAAATTCTTAATTATCCACATGCATATGCATATACAAACAAACTCAAATGCTGTGATAAATCACCAAAATTCCACATGTTTCTGCTATATCAAATGTTTGTTTAAAGACTTAGGCATGACTTCACACCCATTAGGGTGGCCATTATTAAATAAGCCACAAAGCCCAGAAAACAGCAGGTGCTTTCGTGGATGTGGAGAATTTGGAATCCATCTACATTGCTTATGGCAATGTAAAACAGTGCAGCTGCTGTGGAAAAATGGGATGGCAGTTCCTTAAAAAACGAAACAAATGATTACTTCTTGACCTACCAATTCTACTTCTAGGTATATCCCCGAAATAATTGAAAGCAGAAACTCTAGTAGATATTGATACACTCATATTCATGGCAGCATTATTCATAATAGCCAAAAGGTGAAAGCCATTCATCTGTCCATTGGTGGATAAATAGATAAACAAAATGAGGTATATACATACAATGGCATATCATTCAGCCACAAAAAGGAAAGAAATCTTGTCACAAGCTACATGGGTGAATGCCAAAGTGAAAAAGCCAATCACAAAAGGGCAAGTATTGTATGATTTCATCAATATGAGATACCGAGGGTAGTCAGATTCATAACACAGAAAGTAAATGGTTGTTGCCAGGAGCTGGGGGAGGGAGGAATAGGGAGTTAATGTTTAATGATAGAGAATTTCAGTTTGGGAAGACCAAAACGTTTTGGAGGTGGGGGTTGGTGACTGTTGCACAGCAATGTAAATATGCCGAATGCCGTAGAACTGTACGATTAAAATGATGAATTTTATGTCGTATATATTTAACCACTATCTTTTAAAAAAGAAAAAATGTAGGCATAAAGTTAGTTCAACTTTTAGCTGCACTGTGCTTTCAGATTGATTTATTATTTATTTATTTTTGAGATGGAGTCTCACTCTGTCGCTCAGCCTGGAGTGCAGTGGCATGACCTTGGCTCACTGCAACCTCTGCCGCCCAGGTTCAAGTGATTCTCCTGCCTCAGCCTCTCGAGTAGTTGGGATTACAGGTGCCGGCCACCCCACTCAACTAATTTTTGTATTTTTAGTAGAGACTGGGTTTCACCATCTTGGCCAGGCTGGTCTTGAACTCCTGACCTCGTGATCCACCCTCCGCAACCTCCCAAAGTGTTGGGATTACAGGCATGAGCCTTTGCATCCAGCCTCAGATTTATTTTTAAGTACCTACAATTTGAGTTTAATGACTTGAGTTACACTCTATATTTACCTTTTCAAAGTGTAGTAGTTTTTTAAAGTTGTATTTTCAAATGGGAGCCTAGATTCGTGATTGAAAAGAGGAAATGTTGAAACTTAATCTTGGATCTGGTTAAAAATCTAGAAAGTAATCAGGGAAATGTAGCAGAGAAATAATTGAGAATTTTGACCACGAGAGCATTTTTCTAGGGTTTTCCATTGTAAATCTGATGGTAAAGATTGTTAGCGTTAGTGTACTTACCAGCAGTAATGGTAAGCCACAGTCTGAACTGCAAAAATTGTAAGACATATTTAGATGCTTACTTAAAATGAGCCTGCATTGTGGAAATGCATATTTACTTGATGTTGCTAATTTGACAAAACCATACCTGAAAAATAATTGTTTGAAACTAGCCCTTTTGTAACACATTAAAGGTCAATCAAGGTTTGACCATTCCTCATAAAGTTCAACATAGAGTTACCACATGACCCAGCAATTCTAATTCTAGGTATTTGTCCAAGAAAATAAAAACATAGGCCCACACTAAAAGCTATTCACAAGATGTTCATAGCAACATTATTTATAATAGCCAAAAAAGTGGAAATACCCAAATATCCATCAACTGATGATTGCATACATGTGGTATAGCCATAAAATTGAATATTATTTAGCCATTAAAAGGAATGAAGTAATGATTTTTTTTTTTTTTTTTTTGAGACGGAGTTTCGCTCTTGTTACCCAGGCTGGAGTGCAATGGCGCGATCTCGGCTCACCGCAACCTCCGCCTCCTGGGTTCAGGCAATTCTCCTGCCTCAGCCTCCTGAGCAGCTGGGATTACAGGCACGCGCCACCATGCCCAGCTAATTTTTTGTATTTTTAGTAGAGACGGGGTTTCACCGTGTTGACCAGGATGGTCTCGATCCCTTGACCTCGTGATCCACCCGCCTCGGCCTCCCAAAGTGCTGGGATTACAGGCGTGAGCCACCGCGCCCGGCTGAAGTAATGATTTGTGCTTTAATATGGATGAAACTCTTGAAAACATGCTAAGTGAAAGAAGCCAGATGCAAAAGGCCACATATTTTATGATTCCATTTATATGAGGTGGCCAGAATAGGCAAATTCATAGACACAGAAAATCAATTAAGGGTTTCTAGGAGCTGGGGGAAGGGACAAATGAAGAATAAATGCTAATGGGTGTGGAATTTTTACGAAGTGGTGAAAATATTTTGGAACTAAGTCGTGATGAATGTACGACTGTCTGTACTAAAATGCACTAAATTGCACACTTTAAAAGGGTGAAGCTAATATCAGAATTATATTTAAATAAAAGATATCCATCTGTCTGTTTCTGAAAGAAAATCAGAAGTCTTTATGGATTGATGTGATCTCATATTTTTGCAGTATAATGAAAAGCATAGTAAAATTTCTGTAAGCTGCCTTCAAAGGGATGTATAGAACTGCTATTCAGGCAGGTGAACCTTTCATAAGAAGAGAAAATTTGGTAAAGCTGAAAGTTTATTCTGTAGGTGGGCCACAAACTGTCTGAAGTTCTAAAATTGAAGGAAGATAACGAGTGATTCTATAAACAGCAACAACAATCAGATGTTAAATCTAGCAGTGTTTTATAAGAACTAGTTGAGAGATAAGCTAATCCCCTTCTTAGAGTTGCATGCAAGTTTGGACACAATTGATTTGACCACTGGATTTTCTTTAAAATGTTTATAGAAGTGATGCTTGGTAAGACTGCTTAATTGGCAATGAGCTTAAATGTTGAAATGCTTGTTGAAGATGTTTTTACAAGCTCTGGGAGCTTTCAGGTAAACATCCTCTGTGTTGGGGTGAGGTGTTGCAGAGTAGGGATATGTTACATAACACATGCCCCAAGCACGTCGGCAGCCATGAGATCACTGAGGCTGTTGATTTTCTTAGTGTTTTTAGTGGAGCAACAAATAGATTATCACTTAGTAAGAAGGAGAAGAGGGGGACACTTAAAACTTGTAGACAGATTTCTTTTTTTATTGTTATACTTTAAGTTCTGGGGAACATGTGCAGATTGTGCAGGTTTGTTACATAGGTATACATGTGCCATGGTGGTCTGCTGCATCCATCGCCCCATCGTCTACATTTGGTATTTCTCCTAATGCTGTCCCTCCCCAATCCCCCCATCCCCTGCTGTTCTGAAATAGGACATGACTTTGAAAGTTTGCTCTATTACACGAGTGCTGTATTTCAGGGAAACTTTAGCATTTTTAAAATCAAAGTTCAATTTTTCTTTCAGAAAATAGAAGTTATCATAAATGATTAAAACCTCAGAAAAGTGAATGAAATGCTTTATCACTTAATTACAGAGCAGGGGCAAAGTTCATTAATTTAATTTTCAATATGTTGACATATATTTTTGTGTAATAGCAGATCACTGATTCCCATTTATAGAGATATATTCATTTGGGATTAAAGACTTAAGTTTGAAAAAAAAAAAAAGTAATCACCTTTTAATCAGCATCAGCAAATCCCACCCCCCACCCCCTCCCCCAAGATGGAGTCTTGCTCTGTCACCCAGGCTGGAGTGCAGTGGTGCAATCTTGGTTCACTACAACCTCTGCCTCCTGGGTTCAAGTGATTTTCCTTCCTCAGCCTCCTGAGTAGCTGGGATTACTACAGGCATGCACCATTACACCCAGCTAATTTTTGTATTCTTAATAGAGGTGGGTTTTCACCATATTGGCCAGGCCAGTCTCGAACTTCAGACTTTGTGGTCCGCCCACCTCAGCCTCCCAAAGTGCTGGGACTACAGGTGTGAGCCACCACGCCTGGTCCCCAATTTTTTAAGTGAAAGGGAAAACAATTCTTCCTTTATTCTAAGCTGGCATATAAGGAATCAGAATTGTTAGAATTTTTTGTTGAAAGCCCTTGTTACTATAAGTATTTACAAAGCTTAAACTTTATCTCAAGCTCCCATCTCAAAAAAAAGGTCAGATCAGTCTTTTTTAAAATTTTATATATATATATATATATATATATATATATATATATGTTTTTATTGCACTTTAAGTTCTGGGGTACATGTGACGAACATGCAGGATTGTTGCACTGGTACATACATGGCAATATGGTCTACTGCCTCCATCCCCATCACCTATATCTGGCATTTCTCCCCATGTTTTTCCTCCCCAACTCCCTACTCCCCCAAAAACTAAAGACTTGTATTTTGATTTCAGTTTAGACTTTATTTTTTATTTTTAAAATGTGCTTTATTAAGTGCCAAAAAAAACAACAAAATAAAAAACCCAGAGAGTAAGAATGTAATGCCTAAGTCAAGGAAATGATAGACAGTCAAGAACTGTGAAGTATCTGAGACTTTCCCTCTTGCAGGCCTGTCACAGTTTCCTGGATGCTGATGGAATACATGAGATTCCTGGGTCAGGGAGGAGGGTAGTTTATTACCTGCACCACAGCAGTAGCCACATTGTCAATATCTCCAGGCCCCAGTTTCCACAGGGCAATGTGAAATGGGACAGGTGGCACCTACACACAACAGGTTGTGTTTAAAGGAGAAGAACCCAGAGCTCAGGGAACACAAATCTTTTGTTATAGACAGGAAGCACTCCTGCCCAGTGGTCCGGAGGGAGACACTAGCTTTGTCTTACAAGGATGCTTCCAAACAAACCCCCTTGGAAAGCTGGTCCAGCATAGAGGTAGTAAGGTAAGATTGCAGAAGGCAGGACACCCATGGAGAATAATCTCCCAACAGAAAGATTTGGGTTTTGTTATTTATTGGACAGTGTTCATATTACAATGATTTAATGCAAAACTTTGTACTTTGAATAAGCTTTAGGGTAATTTTGGTTGTATTTCTATGGTAATTAATCATTTGCAATAGGTTAGGAGCATTATCATCATGTAATAACAAAGGAAACTACAAGGAGAGTTAAGTGATTTAATACAAACTCAAACAGACCCTTGGTATCAAAGCGAGTACTAACATGCCCAAAGGTGAGTTTGTTTATTTATTTATTTATTTATTTATTTATTTATTTTGAGATGGAGTCTCACTCTGTTACCCAGCCTGTAGTGCAATCTCAGCTCACTGCAACCTCTGCCTCCTGGATTCAAGGGATTCTCCTGCCTCAGTCTCCTGAGTAGCTGGGATTATAGGCGTGAGCCACCATGCCTGGCTAATTTTTGTATTTTTAGTAGAGACAGGGTTTCACCTTGTTGGTCAGGCTGGTCTTGAACTCCTGACCTTGTGATCCGCCCACCTCTGCCTCCCAAAGTGCTGGGATTACAGGTGTGAGCCGCAGCACCTGGACTATTTTTTATTTTTTTGAGATGGAGTCTCACTCTGTTGCCCAGGCGGGAGTGCAATGGTACAATCTCGGTTCACTGCAACCTCCTGCCTCAACCTCCCAAGTAGCTGGGAGTATAGGCACCTACCACCATACCCAGCTAAATTTTGTATTTTTAGTAGAGACAGGGTTTCGCCATGTTTCCCAGGCTGGTCTTGAACTCCTGACCTCAGGTGATCCACCTGCCTCGGCCTCCCAAAGTGTTAGGATTACAGGCAAGGGCCACTGCACCCAGCCAAAGATGAGTTTTAAACATACTGCACTAAATAAAGTTTTCATTCAACTCCTAATCTAAGTAGATAGCCTTAAAATAATTTCATGGATCTGTAATATTTTTGTTCAGTGTTGAAATTTGGGAAGTAAGCAGCCATCTGTCGAAGAATATAGTTATCATTACGGATAGACTTTTAGGACAATTTGTGATGAGAAGGCAAGATACACATTTACCCTCTTACCCTGAGAATGCAGCCTCATGTTTATGCTGGGGGAGGCTGTACATGTATACACACATCCACACATTTATACACACAGACACACACACACGGGCACACATCTGTCATAAAAGCCAGGTTGAAATGAAATGGGTCTGATGTTTCTGATAATTCTATCAATTTACATGGTTGAACTGGAGATTCCTTTGTGAGAAACCATATACAGTCACTCAGCTGACGCCCAATCTGATTAACGGCACACATTTGTGAACCAAACATTGGCTTCCATTGTGCAGTTCATAATCATGAGACAACTTTTAGAATATCTTTCAATTCAAAATATGAACACGTAGATATTTTGATCTTTTCCTTTTGAAGTTTTTGATAGCCAGGATATTTTTGGTTAGTTAACATGTTGTCTTAATATTGAAAGATGAGTTATTTACTTTGTCTTTTGTGTAATAGAAAATTTAGCCTGTTTGAAGTTTCAAGGGACAGCTCTAGAATTCTCACAGTCACACAACACTCTGCCTGCCTCTGCTCACTACTGCATATACATCCATCCTCTAATACTGACAACTTCATGGCTAATGAAAATACCCTGTTGTCTAAAAGAGTAATTAGTAAACTGTGTCTTTAACCTGTAGCAATAAAAGGCAAATCTCTACCTGGAAATCCCCTACTTATTTTTCTCTATCATTCATAAACTTTCCCTTATCTCTGAAAGGCTTTGAACTGCTCCAGCTTTTAGCCACTCTTCTTCATTCTCTCTCTCTCTCTCTCTCTCTCTTTCTCTCTCTCTTTTTTTTAGACCAAGTCTCACTCTGCCACCCAGGCTGCAGTGCAGTGGCGTGATCTCGAATCACTGCAACCTCCGCCTGCTGGGTTCAAGCGATTCTCTTGCCTCAGCCTCCCGAGTAGCTAGTATTCCACCTGGCTAATTTTTGTATTTTTAGTAGAGATGAGGTTTCACAATGTTGATCAGGCTGTTCTCGAACTCTTGACCTCAAGTGATTCGCCCGTGTTGGCATCCCAAAGTGTTTCACTGTGTTGCCGCTGGAGTGCCGTGACCCAATCTCAGCCCACTGCAACCTCCGCCTTCCAGGTTCAAGCAGTTCTCCCTGCCTCAGCCTCCTAAGTAGCTGGGATTCCATGTCCACCTAATTTTTGTATTTTTAGTAGAGATGGGGTTTCACCACATTAGCCAGGCTGGTCTTGAACTCCTGACCTTAAGTGTTCCGCCCGCCTTGGCCTCCCAAAGTTCTGGTATTACAGGCATGAGCCACCACGCCCGACCTCTCTTCTTCATTCTTAAAGCATTTGGTGCAGTACACACGGCACACACCATAATACAGCATGCATCATATTCTTGTGCATAATTCTGTTGTAATATCTCTGTCCCCAGGCTGTGTTATTAATTTTTGTAATATCAATTTCTAGCACTGTGCCCAGCAAATAGTTACTTCTTCAGTAAATATTTATTGACAGTAAAAATTGAATGAATTTTAATGTCACCAGCAATTAGGTCTAAATCTTATTCATACTTACTTTAGAGCATACGGAAATTAGAACAGTGTGAGTAATTTGAGCAAATTGGATTTTCTGTATTAAATGTTGAAACGTAAGTCTATTTTTTTCATGCCATTAGTACTATTTCAGGTTCTTAAAGCACTTCTAGGTACAGCAACTGTGAGATATTTAACAGAAAAACTTGTCACATTATAAAAACAAGTTCTAAATGCAAAAGATAATGATTACAAATTTTCTAAGTTTCTTCTCATGATTACAGGTTTCTATAATAAATGAAAATAGGGGAAAAAACATTTAAAATGAAGTGAATGCACATTCATTCGTTTATCCGAAAAGTACTGAGTCACAGCCTTTGGCCAAGTACTTTAATAAGGGATGGGTATAGAGAGATTTGGTTGGTTTTATTTTAGGGAGGGACGGGGGGAGATACAGTTTTACTAAGATATATATAATTCACATACTATAAAATGTGCCCATTTAATAAAATTCCATGTTTTTTAGTATATTCACAGAGCTTTGTAACCATCACCAGAATCAATTTATATTTTCATCACTCGTGAAAGAAACCCTCTCCTCTTTAGCAGTAACTCCTGTTTCTCCCCAGACACCCTTCACCACCACCCGAGGCAATCGCTAATGCACTCTGTTTTCATAGATTTGCCAACTCTAGACATTCAGTATCATGTGATCTCTTATGGCTGGCTTCTTTCACTGAGTACAATGTTTGCAAGGTTTATCCCAGTTGTAGCATGAACCAGCACTTCATCCTTTTTTGTTGCTGAGTAATATTCCAATATATGGGTACAACACATGTATGCATATATCCATTGGTCAATTGATGGGCATTTGGGTGGTTGCCACTTTTTGGCTATTAATAATAATTCTGATAGGGACATTTATGTGTAAGTTTTTATTTGGACATATTTTCATTTCTATCAAGTATCTACCCCAGGAGTAGAATTGCAGGATCATATGATAACTCTAGGTTTGAGCACTGGAGGGGCTTCTGGACTGTTTTCCAAAGTGGCTGCAGCATTTTTGAGTCCCACCTGCAGTGTGCGAGATTCCAATTTCTCTATATCTATAGAGATTTTAAGGGAAGATTTTAACAAATATTTCCAAATACAGCTTCAAAAAGTAATTTTGGTGATTACTAGAAAGTTCCAAATCATTTTTGAAAATGTGGCTAGTTTTTAGTGTTTTACAGTAGCTGCTAACATTTACTGAGTGCTTACTGTATATTATGCATAATCTAAGAATTCTACATGTAGTCAGACATTTCCTACGTATAGCCACACTGTAAGATAGATGTGAATAGTATTTTTACTTTGGAGGGTATTAAAGCAAGAAAGTTGAGAAGCAGAGATTCACAATGAGGTGGTCTTGCTTGAGAGCCTGTGTACTTGTCACTGGCTTAAATCTTTGCTGAGAAGTTAAAAGTATAATTGTAAATGTCATTTTGTATTTAAAGTTTAAGGATAAAAGTCTATTGTGAGTTTTGGTCTATGGGCCAAAGACTTACTTTTACTCCATCTGACTGACAATTTCATTAAGAATTAATAATTTTTGCTAAGTTAATATAAGATGTAAGATGGTAATTTCTTAATATTAGTGCCATCATCATTTTTTAATTTAAAAATTATTCATTTATTTATAACTTTTATTTTTGGTTCAGGGGAATACCATCACCTATCTGATAAGTGCTTACTATGTCGCTCTTCCAAGTGTATTGCATGTATTATCTCTATAGCAACATGATGCTGCCTTTGGACTGCATCTGCTTAAATATTTTTAATGCATGAATCAATAATTTCTGTTGGCTCACAATAAAAACATTTATTTCTGGCCAGACACAGTGGCTCATGCCTGTAATCTCAGCACTTTGGGAGGCCGAGTAGGGTGGATCACCTGAGGTCAGGAGTTCAAGACCCACCTGGCCAACAAGCTGTCATTTAACAAAAAAAAAAAAGGCAACAAAAAGCTGGAGCTTTCCCATCTCTGGGAGGGAAAGACAACTGTTTAACAGTGGAATATTCTTACAAACCTCTTTTTTTTGAAATGGAGTCTTGCTCTTGTCACCCAGGCTGGAGCGCAATGGTGCCATTTTGGCTTACTGCAACCTCTGCCTCCTGGGTTCAAGCGATTCTCCTTTCTCAGCCTCCAGAGTAGCTGGGATTTCAGGCATGTGCCACCATGCCTGGCTAATTTTTTTTTTTTTTAGATAGAGTCTTACACTGTCGCCAAGGCTGGAGTGCAGTGCCCTGATCTCGGCTCACTGTAACCTCTGCCTCCTGGGTTCAAACAATTCTCACTATCTCAGCCTCCTAAGTAGCTGGGATTACAGGCACATGCCACCATGGCCAGCTAATTTTCATATTTTTAGTAGAGACAAGATTTCACCATGTTGGCCAGGCTGGTCTGAAACTCCTGACCTCATGATCTACCCACTTCTGCCTCCCAAACTGCTGGGATTATAGGTGTGAGCCACCGCACCCAGCCTAATTTTTGTGTTTTTATTAGAGAGGGGGTTTCATCATGTTGGCCAGGCTGATCTCTAACTCCTGACCTCAAGTGATCTGCTCACCTTGGCCTCCCAAAATGCTGGGATTACAGGTGTGAGCCACCACATCTGGCCACAAACCTCTTTTCAGTTGAAGCAACTGAGAAATATAAAATTGTGGGCCGGGCGCGGTGGCTCACGCCTGTAATCCCAGCACTTTGAGAGGCCGAGGCGGGTGGATCACGAGGTCAAGAGATCGAGACCATCCTGGTCAACATGGTGAAACCCCGTCTCTACTAAAAATACAAAAAATTAGCTGGGCATGGTGGTG
>NW_016107321.1:2704883-2705918 GCF_001604975.1 Cebus imitator
AAAAAAAAAAGAAATATAAAATTGTCTATATAAAAATGAGCAAAAATATTTATTAAAAATATTTCATCTAGGCTGGGTGCGGTGGCTCACGCCTGGAATCCCAGCACTTTGGGAAGCTGAGGTGGACAGATCATCTGAAGTTGGGAGTCCAAGACAAGCCTGACCAACATGGAGAAACCCTGTCTCTACTGAAAATACAAAATTAGCCGGGTGTGGTGGCACATGCCTATAATCCCAGCTACTCAGGAGGCTAAGGCAGGAGAACCGCCTGAACCTGGGAGGCGGAGGTTGAAGTGAGCCAAGATCGTGCCATTGCACTCCAGTTTGGGCAACAAGAATGAAACTTCGTCTCAAAAAACAAATAAAAAACAAAAACAAAAAGCAAAACAACAAACTTCATCCCTGATTAATAAGACAAACAAATACAACGCAACACACTCACTACATTGTGAACCCCAGGTTTGTGTCTGCATCACTGAATAGCTGTTTGGGTTCACCACCTGACTACTAAGTTTGGGGTTTGGTGTGTTTTTCATTTCTTTGTTTGTATCAGCCTCATTGTGATTTTAGCTTCTCTTTCTAAAGTTAGTAAACTCAAAATTATAAAAACACTTACCTTGGGAAACCATATATTTACTTGCACATTTTTAAGTTGATCTAAAAATTTTATTATTGATTGAAGTAGTTGCAGTATGGTCGGATTATAAATATTAAGGTTAAATTAGAAAGCAATTATGTCCTTTTTAAAATGTTTTTTGGGGGATATTCAAACTGATGATTTGCTCTTCACTATCATCTTGCTAATAATACATGTAAAAGATGATTTTTAATAGTCTGAAATTTTATGTTGTATCTTTTTTTTAAAAATAAACTTTTCTGTTTCTATTCCACTGTCCTGCATAACTTTATCTTTTTTTTTTTAATTTATTTATTGCATTTTAGGTTTTGGGGTACATGTGAAGAACATGCAAAATTGTTGCATAGGAACACACGTGGCAGTGTGATTTGCTGCCTTCCTCCCCATCACCTACATCT
>NW_016107321.1:2707088-2711219 GCF_001604975.1 Cebus imitator
CCTTGTAGTATAGTTTGAAGTCTGGTAGTGTGATGCCCCCCGCTTTGTTCTTTTTGCTTAGAATTGACTTGGCTATGCGGGCTCTCTTTTGGTTCCATATGAAGTTTAAGGTGGTTTTTGCATAACTTTATCTTAATGGAATCTAGTTAATCTTCATTATTCATGGTTTCCATATTTGCAAATTCACCAACATGGTAAAATTCGTTTGCTGCCCTAAAATCAGTACTGGAAGCACTTTGCTTTCAAGGTCATTGGCAGAAATGGCAGAATGGTGAAGGTTTGAGTTACTCCATAAGCATGCTCCCGGTTGAGGGTGACTGTTCTGCTTTCTTGTTTCAGCTTTCGTACTGGAAACAAATGCCCTTTTTGAGGTCTGCGTAGTGTCGTATTTCACATTTTGGTGTTTTTTATTGGTGATTTCACTGTTCAAAATGGCCCCAAGCATAGTGCTGAAGTGCTGGCTAGCATTCCTGAGTTTAAGTAGGTGATGATGTCCCTTATGGAGAAACACACGGTACAGAAACTTAGTTAAAGGCTTGAGTTATAGTGATATCGGCTATGAGTGCAATGTGCATGAATCAATAATATACATTAAATAAGCTGTCTTTAAATAGACACACACATAAAAACAAGGCTGTGTATTCACTGGTGGATGAAAATGTAACCAGAGGCTCAAAGGAACCTGACCCTGTATTTTTGCCCTAGGAACAATGCTTGTTTATGGTGACTTTGTAGACTGTAACTATAGACTATAGAAATTAATAAGAATCAACTGTTTTTTGTTTTAAATATCTTTATGCATCATCCTGAAATGTATCTTTGCAACAAAAACATGTATAAGAATTAAGGTTTAAGATATATTTTTAAATTCCATTGTACTCTAAGTGTTAGTATTGACAATTTCTAGTGAATTGTGATATGTCATCCTATTTGTAGTATACAAATGACTTAAAATGTAAATATATATTTTGATGAATGGTTTCTTGGTATTTTTGACAAATAATTACTTAGTACAAAAATATTAGAAATAAATCCCTTAATTAGATGAATTGTGCTTATTTTTATGTATGGTAACCTGTCTGTGGATGAATATTACTGATTGCTGGAATGAAATAAATTTAGCATCATTTTGTTCTTCCTTTTCATTGTTATGGGTGTAAGCCCATGTTCTAACTAATAAGTTTATGGGGATAGAAGAGATTTTATTATAGCAACTTCATTCTTTTAATGTCTCCAAAATTGTAACAAAAATTTGTTGCTAATTTTTTGTTATAATTACTTCAGTGATTTATCAATTAACCCAGTTGAGTCCAACATATTTTGTTGAAAACCAAGAATTTGAAGCTACCTACTTGAAAAACAATCATATAGAGACATTTGCTTATTCAATTTCTAGGAAATATATCAAATATATTTTATAAAGTTTTTTTAACTCATTATTAATTTTTCTTGCCATTCTATAATTTAGAGGCATTTTGTTCAATCTGATAGATTTTGAAACATTGGGAAAAATTGAAATATTGTTCATTTTAATACACTTGTGCCAATACAATATTTATAATAAAATTATTTTATTTAACTTTTTAAAAATCAGAGCCTTGGAGCTGCATACTCTGTGTGTGGAAAATGACTGCCTTTTGACATGATTGGTAAAACCAATATTCCTTATCAAGTCAGACAGCCAACAAGAATTAATTTTTCAGGAAAAAAAATGGGCTTGCATAGCCGTCTTATATCTGTCAAGTACCACATAACAACATTTCAGTCAATGATGGACCACATATTTGATGGTGGTCCATTAAGATTATAGTACCATATTTTCACTGTACTTTTGCTATGCTTAGAGACACAAACACTACTGTATTATGGTTGCTGACAGTAATCAGTGCAGTAGCATGCTGTAATGCACTACATTTATAGCCTCAGGGCAATAGGCTATAGTATGTAGCCTAGTTGTATAACAGGCTTTGTACACAATCTAGGTTTGCATAGATGCACTCCATGATGTCTGCACAATGATGAGATTGCCTAAGGATGCATTTTTCAGGATATATCCCCATCATTTACTGAAGTATAACTAAACTACAGTTGGTACATGGATGGCTGGATGAATGGGCAGATGGACGGATGGATGGTTAGGTAGAAATGGAACTTTGCCAGCAGTTTGGCTCCTGGGTGATATAAGGTACCATCATCTTCAGTATTATAGACAACAATCTTAGCTGTGACCTTCTGAGACCTTCCCTGAAGAGGAATTACTTCTTTGGCAGTTAGGAGAGTTAAATGGACATCACCATGTGTCTTGGCCCTCTTTACTATGTATGTGTATTCATAACAACCTAACCCAACCCACATGCTGATGACACATTCTGAAGTGGTTAATAAATACATCATTCCTAATGCCAACCTTTCCCTTACTCAGAAAGAAATAAAGTTCTACTGTGAGTTAACAGGTCTTTGGAGAAATGAGTCTCCCAGTAACCAGTAGTTCAGCGTGTTCTCCTGGACACCCTGTGGCAGTGCACCAGAGCCACCTTGGGGGAGAGTGAGTGTGTTCTTTTCTTTTGTGAAGTGAGAGAATGTTGATTTTGAAGGAAAGCTGGGAGAAAATGATCTATCATGAAACGTCAGCCATAAATGTGTTTTCAGACATATCAGTTTTAAGGAATGGTGTACGAGGAATAGGAGAACTTTCTCTTGGCAAGTCCTGTATACACTCAGGGTAACACACAGTCCAGTGTGAAAGCCACTGATACAGAGGAGGGACTTCAGGACCTGAGATTCTTCTTCCTGCTCCTTTCATTGTAAATTTTGGGCAAACCACTTTTATTCTTTGCGCATCTGTTTCTTTATTTTAAAAATAGGGATAGTAAACGGTTTCCCAATTATCTTTCAGTGCTATTGTGAAGATTAACTGAGATAACGTCTATAAAAATGCTTTGAAAATTTAGAGCTCTATTTAAACAGAAGATATCATTATCAGTATACTAAAGTCACTTTAGATCAATTACAGTTTACTATAAAGTGTAGCGAAATAGAACTCCATCAGGAACATCTTTCTTATTTAAAGGAAATAAGTGGTACATTTTTAAACCAAACATTAATATGGCACAATACATGTGATAATCACAATAATTTTTACATCATATTTTGGACCTTAAGTAAGAGCCAATAATTGTTGAAACTTAAAATGTGGTAGGAACTCTTCTAAATACCTTTCCTATATTGATTCATTCAATGCTCACAACTACTTTAGGAGGTAGATACTATTGTTCTTACTTTTGATAAGGTATAAGGATGCTGAGAAGGTATACCTTATAAGACACAACTCACACCCCCTCTAGTTATCATGCAGTCTTTCTTCTCCCTTCATTTTCATCTCCTTCCCCAAATAGTTTTGCCCTTAATATTGTGCCCACTTTCTCCCTTTTTCTTGCTCTTGTTGCCCAGGCTGGAGCGCAATGGCAAGATCTCGGCTCCCTGCAACCTCTGCCTCCTGGGTTCATGCTATTTTCCTGCCACAGCCTCCCGAGTAGCTGGGACTACATGCATGCGCCACCATGCCCAGCTAACTTTTGTATTTTTAGTGGATATGGGGTTTCACCGTGTTAACCAGGCTTGTCTCAAACTCCTGGGTGATTTGCCCACCCCAGCTTCCCAAAGTGCTAGGATTACAGGGGTGAGCCACTGCGCCTGGCCGGATCCTGTTATTATTCCCTATTTTGTGGGTAACAAGCTGAGGGATAGAAACTGTAAGTGACATGCTTACACAGTTGGTTAGGATGAGACAGAGCTAGGCTGTGAACCACACGGAGGTTTCTGAAGTCCATGGTCTTAGCCACAGTATACACATCTTATCATATAGATTTTCTGTTGTATTTTTTCTCCCTCTCATTCTTCATCTCCCTTAGTGTGATTTCTACTAAATGATTTTAAAAGTGAATCTATTTTATGTGATATTAATAATATTGTCATCTTTGCCTTCTTACGATTACATTTTATTTGGCATCTTTGTTTTTATTCATTTATTTTGAAACCATTCCTGTCTTTACATCTAAAATGCAGCCCTGTAGGGAGAATGTAGTTGGATCTACTTGCTTCTATCCATGGTTGATCTTGAAAAAAAAAAAA
>NW_016107321.1:2711270-2742981 GCF_001604975.1 Cebus imitator
CATTTATTTTAGAACAGTTTTACAGAAAAAGATGCAAAAATAGTCCAGGGAGTTCCCATGTACCCCACACCCACTTCCCTATTTTTAACATCTTACATTGTTATGCTATATTTGTTATCATTAATGAACTGATGCTGATACATTCTTATTAACTAAAATTCAAACTGTATTTGGATTTTCTGAGTTTTACTGAATGTCTCTTTTCTCTTCCAGGATTCCATCCAGGTTACCTCATTGCATTTACTAAATCTGTAGGCTCCTAAACTCTATCAGTTTCTAGAGAGTTTTCTTGTTTTGGATGACCTTGAAAGTTTTGAGGAGCGCTGGCCAAGTGTTTTTAGAATGTCCCTCAATTGCATTTTGTCTGACGTTTTTCTGAAGATTGGGCTGGGGTTATGTGTTTTTGAGAGAGCGCCCACAGAGATAAATTGTCCATCTCATCACATCGTGTCAAGGGTAAACCTGATCAAGATGACTTACCACTGTTGATGTTGAACTTGATCCCCTGGCTGAGGTGTGCCTGTCAGGTTTCTCCACTGTGAGGCTGTTTTGTTCCCCTTCCATGCTGGATTCTTCTGGAGGAAGTCACTGCAGATTCTGCAGTTTATATTCAAGGGGCATATACATTTACAGGGCATTTACATTTCACAGGGGTGTCACATTCACTGGGGCGTTACATTCACAGGGGCATTTACATTCACAGGGGCCTTACATTCACTGGGCCTTACATTGACAGGGTCGTTACATTCTCATAGGAGTTACATTCACAGGGCATTACATTCACAGGGATATTTACATTCACAGGGGTGTTATATTCTTAGAGGAGTTACATGCACAGGGCATTTATATTCACAGGACATTACATTCACAGGGGCATTTACATTCACATGGGTATTTACATTCAAAGGGGCATTTACATTCACAGGGGCATTACATTCTCAGAGGAATTACATTCACAGGACTTTACATTCACAGGGGCATTACATTCTCAGAGGAGTTACATTCACAGGACTTTATATTCACAGGGGCATTTACATTTACAGGGCTGTTACTTTCACAGGGCATTTACATTCACAGGGGCATTTACATTCACAGGGGCATTTACAGTTACAGGGGCGTATACATTCACGGGGGCTGTACATTCTCAGAGGAGTTACATTCACAGGGCTTTACATTCACAGGAGGCTTTGCAGTCACAGGGCTGTTATATTCAAAGGGGCATTTACATTCACAGGGGCATTTACAGTCACAGTGGCATTACATTCACTGGGGTGTTATATTCACAGGGGCGTTATGTTCACAGGGGCATTACATTGACAGGGGCATGTGCAGTCTCAGGGGCGTTACATTCACTGGGACATTAAGTTCTCATGGGCATGACATTCTCAGGGACACCTACATTCACAGGGTGTTCACAGTCACAGGGCATTATACTCCACCTCCTTGAGCACAACCTTCCTTTAAAGCTGAGCAGCTTTGGGTCTGATATGCACCTTCATCATTCAGGGGTCAGCCAGAGCTGGGGGTAGATAGAAATGTGGGTTTCCCTTTCTGACTCACTTCCTTCGTCTTCTCATAGGCACTTGCCCCAGTCTTGGTATTTTGCATCTTCAGCCAGAAACACTGTGGCTTTGCCACCAAAGTGCCTGCTGCCCCACATGCCATGTGCATGGACGGCACCTGGCTTCAAGCCTAAAGCTGTGATGATGGGCTTCCTCCCTACTAGAAATCTTCTTCTTCTTTTTTTTTTTTTTTTTTTGTTCACTTTTTTTTTCTTTTTTTTTTTTTTTTTTTTTTTTTTTTTTTTTTAAAAATTTTTTTTTTTTTTTTTTTTTTTATAAAAAAAAAAAAATTGTGATTTTAATCCCAAATTTATAGTAGTTTTTTTTCCAGGAGGGTTGATCTGGTAGCATATTAATAATTCATTACAAAAAGCAAAAATCCTGGCCTCTGTGTAAGTGGGGAGATGAAATGAGGCTTCCTATCACAAGGAACTTCAAAGACAGGAAACAAGAATCATGAAAGAAACTATTAGAGGATGGTATCCGACAGCATATACTCAAGTGCTAAATAAGTATGCAGGTAATAGTTATAAAAATAAAAATTAAATAATAAAATAAAAATAAAACAAATTAAAAAATAGTGAAAACTGGCTACAAAAAATGCTTGTAGCTAATAATAACATAGAGGCTTATAACAACCCAATGAAGATTAAATTGCACAGGCAAGGTCACTTAACATTGAGCTATGAGCAAAGATGCAGTTCAATTCTGGAGATTTGTTTTCCACCTCTAATTACTGGGTAGGGAAATAGATTACTGTAGGCAAGATTAGGTTAGAAATGAAAGACTACAGTTAACAACATTTATTGATGGATCAAAGAGGGTAGGAATAAGGCAAAGCACTAAGGCAGGTGTAGGAAGAGAGGGTTCATTTTATGTACCTACCGGATATCCATGTAGGTATCAAATGCTAGTAGATGCATTTAACTGAAGTTCCTGGGAGGGCCAGGTGCAGCAGCTCACGCCTGTAATCCCAGCACTTTGGGAGGCCGAGGTGTGTTGATCACCTGAAGTCAGGAGTTGGAGAGCAGCCTGGGCAACATGGGGAAACTTTGTCTCTACTAAAAATACAAAAAAATAGCTGGGTGTGGTGGTGGGCGCCTGTAATCCCAACTACTTTGGAGACTAGGGCAGGAGAATTGTGTGAACACAGAGGTGGAGGTTGCAGTGAGCTCAGATTGTGCCACTGCACTCCAGTCTGGGAGACAGAGCGAGACTCCATCTCTAAATAAATAAATAAAAGTTTCAGGGAGTTGGCAAGTCAAGAAATAAGGATTTGGGATTGATGGCATATCCATTGCAGAGATTGTGCCACTGCACTCCAGTCTGGGAGACAGAGCAAGACTCCATCTCTGAATAAATAAATAAAGTTTCAGGGAGATGGCAAGTCTGGACATAAGGATTTGGGATTGATGGCATATCCATTGCATTACAGCCACGGGATTAGAGGAGTTCACCTGGGAGAATACACAGATTCAGACTCCTGGGATACTCCAAAATCTGCAGGTCCAGTAAAGGGAGAGAATCCAGAAGAGGAAGCTACAAAAGCATGTCCTCTTTTTTAGGGGAAACCAGAAAGGTGTGGTGGTAGGTGCCAAGAGAAGAAAGGATGAGGAGAACAGAAGCCAACTCTATTGAACGTCCTGGAAGGTCATACATAAAAAGAACAAAAATGTGATGACAGGATTGGAAGTATAGAGCTCATTGCTTTACCAAGAGCAGTCTTCAAGTATTGGCTCACAGAAGAGTGTAAAATAAAGAAATGGAGACCAGCACTATAAGAAATTCAATAAAAATTTCCATGCAGAAAAACAGGATAGTAACTGTGGGAGGCTGTGAGGACAGGTTGGTTCGTTTGTTGAAGTTAGGGAATACTAGACTTAGGGACGGTTGTCAAAGGTGAAGAGGAAACGTCTTTGCCAAGGGACATTTGGAAATACGTGGAGTTACTTTTGAGTTGCTGCAATTACCAGGGCATGCTCCCGACACTTACTGGGCTGCAGGTGGAGCTTAACATCCCATAGAGCTCAGGGCATTCTCTCATGAGGAGGAATTGCCTGCCTCCGGTGCATTGAGTCCATTTATATGCTGATATTAATGGTCTATCTTGGACCATGATTTTCTTTGGCTCTTTCAGCAAAAATATCTAAGTCATCACTTGATGTTTTTGCCATCTAAAAGGACTTCACCAAACCTTCAAGAGTTCTGGATATGTCTTTGATTAGTCCACCTTACATCACTTGTATTCTGCAGAATCCATCACTGGAACCAGGGGAAGGCCAGGCACAGATTGGTTGCCACCATCCCTGAACCAGTCAATCATTTGACCAATGACAAGGAAGATGGGGCTGTGCTGATTAATCACACGGCTGTTCTCCATGCAGGAGGAGTGGAATGGCTGCTTGGGGAGCAGCCAGAATCATTAAAGAATCATTAATTATTGATATTGTCTATTTATGACTCAAAAGTTTATGCCCTTGTCAGACTTGATAAAGAAAATGGTCTTGAAAGAAATATAAGGACCCTTCCACCAATAACCCCTTCCCCTCTTCCCTCCTAGTCACTGTCTTAGCCTCTGGCACTTCTGAGTCCTGATTAGGGATATCACAAAAAAATGAATGTGGATATGTCTCATTATGTTTTTTTCTATCAGTGCATTATGGTGTTGATTGATAACACACATGATTGATAATGTTCACTGATATGGTGTTTATTTCTGATGCTATAATAGATATCATCAAAACAATTATGAAAACAGTGAATTTCCAAGCTTGTATTATATAATTAAATCTCAGAGAATGGAGACAAGCCATATTCTCTGTCATGTCTCCTGGTCTCTGGAAGTTTCTTGTGGAGACAAGCCATATTCTATATCATATCTCTGGGTCTCTTGGTTTCTATCCACCAAGAGGAGAAGAATCCAGAAAAATTAGCTACTTTATTTAATATTTACCCACATCCTATCTAATCTCCCTTAGTTACCATGCAAGCAAAGAATGCTGCTTTAATGAACTCCACCTCCTCTAGGCGCCTCTAGTAGGGAACTGTTTTTGGAGCACAAACTTACTCTGCGCTGAGAAGACAGGCCTGTACTCGTCTCTTTCTGAGATTTCCTAATACATCCATAATCTCCATAAATCTTGTATAACAGATATTGGTGTTGCATGCTTTATCCCCACATATCAGATCAGGAAGCTAAGAGTCAAAGTGGCCAGGTAACTTGTCCTAAGTCATAAAATTAGCAAGCATTACAGCCAGTATTCAAATTTTTCTTTACCTAGCTCCAAAGACCTTCTGCTTCCTGTGATGTTTAAGGAGGTAGTAGATGGGCAGGATTGGGCACTTCCCTCCACCCCTGTTTTGGAAATCATGGCTGGAGTTCAAGGGCAGTACAGATGGGGTGTGACATGTTCCCCACATATGTCAGACGGTGGAGACCCACTGCAAATCATGTTACTGCCATTCAGCACTAGCCATTTTTCACATAACGGCACTTGATTTTTGACTCTGAGTTTCTTCGGATGTTTTTTCTTATTCATGCGTATGTTTTAGTTGGTTTATCTTTCCATTATAAATTTACATTGTATATCAGATTTGCTGTTTTATCTAAGTTGAACTTAAGCTTTAAAATTGTAACTTTTCTATTATAGGGAACACTTCTATATACTTAGGATTTTAGTAGTTGTACAGAGGTATCTTGAATATTTTTTACAGTTTCCCTTTACAAAAAAATTCTTTTTTTTTTTTAAATTGTACTTTAGGCTCTGGGGTACATATGCAGATCATGCAGGATTGTTGCATAGGTACACACATGGCAATGTGGTTTGCTGCCTCCAACCCCCTGTCACCTACATCTGGCATTTCTCCCCATGTTATTCCTCCCTGACCTCCCCACCCCTCTGCTGTCCCTCCCTTGGCCCCCCCACAACAGACCCCAGTGTGTGATGCTCCCCTCCCCGTGTCCATGTGTTCTCATTGTTCAACACCCACCTATGAGTGAGAACATGTGATGTTTGATTTTCTGTTCTTGTGTCAGTTTGCTGAGAATGATGGTTTCCAGATTCATACATGTCCCTACAAAGGACACAAACGCATTATTTTTTATGGCTGCATCGTATTCCATGGTGCATGTGTGCCACATTTTCCTTGCGTAGTCTATCATCGATGGGCATTTGGGTTGGTTCCAGGTCTTTGCTAATGTAAACAGTGCCGTCATAAACATACGTGTGCATGTGTCTTTATAATTTAATGATTTATAATCCTTTGGGTATATACTCAGTAATGGGATCGCTGGGTCAAATGGAATTTCTATTTCTAGGTCCTTGAGGAATCGCCACACTGTCTTCCACAATGGTTGAATTAATTTACACTCCCACCAACAGTGTAAAAGTGTACCTATTTCTCCACATCCTCTCCAGCATCTGTTGTCTCCAGATTTTTTAATGATCGCCATTCTAACTGGTGTGAGGTGGTATCTCAATGTGGTTTTGATTTACGTTTCCTTTTGTTGCAGTGGGAGTTCCTTGATTTGAACCCCTGGAGCAAAATCATAACCTTAGAATCTCCTAGAATTTTTATCTGGTTTTATAGCAGCTTTGGCACAAATTCCAGCTGCTTCTTCCCACTTTCCTTCCTGTGGTGTTTTACTTTAAATCTATTCTCACTAGTAGAAATTGAAATTTAGAAGTGGACCTTATCTTTTGTCCCTATAGCCCCTAACTTGTCATATGTCTTATCTGATGAATTGGTTGTCTTAGGGTCTTTGATCTGAGGATACTGTGAAGATACCTCAGGGCTTCCAATACATTTTTATTTCTTCTCCTCTATTTTCAAAGGTGTCAAATGAAACTGACTTAAAAGTATATCAAAAGGACCTTTTCCTCTGTAATTAGTATTTCTCTGAATTTTCCTTATTTGGAGCACTTTGTCACTGGCAGTCCTTCCTTTTTCTAAACATTTTCCGTACTGGTCAGAGATGGCATCTTGTGGTGCCATCTGGGCCACCTGCCCTCACTTGAGAGTCATTTCTGTTTTGGTGCCCATGTTGTTCATGGTTGTTGTTCATGGTTCTTTGCTCTTAGCTCCTCACTGGAGCTTTCATTTATTTGTACTGCTCACCCATGTAGGGAATATCTGATTTATGTCATAAAGCCTTTTTATTGTTATCTTTTTAATCATGAGGGATAGAAATATGGATTTTTTTTTTTTTGAGGCAAATTCTCTGTCACCCAGGGTGGCCGAGTGGCACAATCATAACTCACTGAAACCCCTAATTCCAGGGCTTAAACAGTCATCCCACCTCAGCCTCCCAAGTAGCTAGGACTGCAGGTGCATGCCGCCACACCCTGCTGATTGTTTTAAAAAATTTTTGTAGAGATGGGGTCTCGCTTTGTTGCCTAGGCTGGTGTTGAACTTCTGGGCTCAAGTGATTCTTACCCCTTGGCCTCCCAAAGTGTTAGGATTACAGGTATGAGCCACTGTGCCTGGCCTGGATTTTTCTTCTGAGATGGTTTCAGGAAGACTATTTTAGTAGAAATGGAATGAGCTTTAGAGTTAGATTGAAATAAATTTGAAATCTGGTTCTATTACAAAGTAATTGATACCCTTAGAAAAGTAGTACCATTCCCTGAGCCTTCTTTTTCTATTCTGTAAAATGAGGATCTAATAGTGACCTGAGCAGATCACTGGCAGGCTTAGAAAAAGCATGGGTAGAGCACCGCATCTGGCACATAGCAAGTGCCTGATTATTACTGGCATTGTAATGATTACTTTATTAGAATTATGATGAGGTGGGTCATCTCACATTGGATTTGAGCAATAGTTAGCTCTAGCACTACACTTAAAAGAAACATAGCAGTAAATAAACAATAGTACTTGCCCTTGAGAAGTTTATCATCTTTTAAAGAAGACAAAATGTGTATCAAGAACCACTAAGACTTATGCAAATGTCCATTATTTTTAAAGGTTACAATATGATAGTTTTAAATACTATAAATACTGTTTAATGGGTCAAATAATGGTCTGTGGTTTATATTTTCAAGATAAGGGAACTGAGACCTAAAGAGGGAAGGTTAATGGATTTACCCCTAGCCTCCTAAGCCAATTAAAGGAGCCTGCGGGGATTTTTGCATGGGTCTTCCTGTCGGTGCAGGATGCACTTTTGACCCCTGTGCCATCCGGCTTCCACGAGGAATGTGGTGAATATTATAAGACGTACATAGTAAATGCCACTGGTGCCCCGAATAGGCAAGATCAGGTTTTTTGCAGGAACTGATAGCCAGAGGCTTCTTGGAGGAGGTCACATCTGAAGTAGGCGTGCGGGGGTAGGCAGGATTTCAACAGGAAGAGGAGAAGGAGGGAGGTCATGAATAAAAGCAAGAAGTTGGGTGCAACAGCTTTCTGTAATTTTTTTTTTTTTTTTTTTCTGGGAGCATTCAGTTTAACAGAATACACACAGAGACTAATGAATAAAATGCTGGAATATAGGTTTGTGCTAGATGAAAGGGATCTTAGATTCTTTTCTCACCAGCTGACAGCGTGAGACTTAAAGGGTTTGCGTGGCATGACATAACTCTGTTAATGATGCTCATTTTGCAGAATTATGTAGGGCTTTGTGGAGGTAAATAGAGTGGATCTAGACTACAGTTGGGGGCTATTATGAGACTCTAGAAAAGATGTGACGAGAGTGTGACTTAGAGCAGTGAGAGAAAGAATGGAAAGGAAAGGGCAGATGAGAGACTCAAGAGGTAGAAAGCAGTAGTGGGGAGAAGACAGCATGCAGAAAGACTACAGGATGCAGCCTGGCTGTCACGGGGAACAGTGGTTTCAGTAAGACATGGTGTCACTAGTGTCCCCGCCCCCTCCCTTCCAACAAAAGGGGGCAAATAGTTGTCTTCATAGACCCACTGGAGCATTTTGGACGGGACCCTCTGATACTAGGGCTCTGAGCCACAGCCCCTAGTGGGTCCTCACTCTGGTCTGTAGAGCAGCTTGAAATGTTTCCATTGCTGATCCTTGAGTGCTAACACATTGCCTCCTGTTTTTATTAAGAGGGTCACTGTGGAGGGAGTGTAACTTTGTAGGAGCTGTCAGAGCTGAGTTTTTTCAATAAACTCACGGGACTCTTTCAATTCCAATCAAGCAAGTGTTCTGCTCAAGTCTCTCTGTTTCCCAGGGTGGATGTCAAACGGAGAATGCAATTTTGGTTTGCAGGCCACTGACTAATATATGAAAAGGAAATCTCATGGGTAACTCTGGTTTTCCTAAATATTGCTTTGTAGCATTAAGTTTTTTGTTGTAAGTGAGAGAAAATACATGCCATTCACTGAAGGGCTGCAAGGGTGAGTCAGTTGGGACATGTTGCTGTGGCCATTTAAGCTCTTTGAGTGATGCTCACTTTCTTTTCTCCCTTCCAATTTCCTTGGTCAGTGTTTGTCAGGTTCAACTCCAGCCATGGTTTCCCAGTGGAGGTCGATTCTGACACCAGCATCTTCCAGCTCAAGGAGGTGGTTGCTAAGCGACAGGGGGTTCCAACTGACCAGTTGCGTGTGATTTTCGCAGGGAAGGAGCTGAGGAATGACTGGACTGTGCAGGTGAGTCTCCCTTGGTGGCCATTCCTGCGACACTGCCTGCCCCATTGCTCATGCCGCCTGCACTGCCAATCTGACATTCATGCTTGAGATCTAATAGAATAAACAGTGCCTGGGGATTCCTTGAACTTTACTCCACACTGCTTCATTAATTCTGACCTTCTTAATTATGCATTAAAACAGCAAGCAGGAAAGATTGGAAGAACAACTGTGAAAGAGAGAGAGAGAGAGAGAGAGAGAGAGAGAGAACACCCGAGCTAGGCTTAGTGAATAAATGTTTACTGACTACAGGAGCAGCAAGGCACAATTTCTGTGTCTGTTCAATTTCTGCCTTACTTATTCCATTTGAATCTTAATGAAGAAGAGTTCGAATAAATGGTGCCCAGTCAGGCTGCTCAGTCCCTGCGCCGTGAGGAATTCGTAACCCAATTGTGACCCCTGGAGGATAGTGAGGGCTGCTCCTCCGCTCACTAGAGGAGGTGTGGGCTCAGGGCCCCAGAGGCAACTAGCTTTGAGCACTCCTTGGCCAGGACCAGAATCTCAACGTGGGGAAGGCAGCCTGGAGCACAACAAAAGTACGCCTTTGCATTGAATTTCTCCAAGGTTCAGTAAAACTGACCGTGGAAATAGGCCCCTGCAAAGTAATAGAGTGAATGATGCTCTCTTCTAACTGGCCCCAGCAGAGCTTCCAGCAGCCCACTGCTCCTGGCCCCATAAAAGCCCTACACACTTTTCATTCGGATTGGTGACTTTTGTAGGAATTAGGTGGAACTGGTGAGGTGATTGATAATACCACCATCACCTAGAACTGAAGACCAGTCATTTGTTGGGGAAACTCACAAATACAACTCACCATGTGTTGACGTCGTTCTTTGTGAATGCGAGAAAGACTAAACACTTTCTGTGAATGGTTCCTATGACTGTTAAGGACCCAGCAGACATATGCTCCCCTTTTCTTAACCAGCATCAATTAATTGCACTCAGGTTTACAGCTACGTGGGGACCTGGCGGGCTGGGCACGCAACCTTGGGTCTGCGTCCTATCCCTGTCTCTTCTGGACAATGATATTTATGGCTTTGTTAAATGCTCTCAGGATTGGGGTATACAAAGAAGCCATAGACATGCAAATTGTTCCTGTCATTCTCCATTGCATCTCCTGCTGATGGTGTTAAGGCCCACACTCCTTGTGCACAAACTGCTGAGCTTTGCTTTCAGGCAATTTGGATTTATAAGGGAATTGCATGTGCTAAAAAGTGTTTTGATTTTTTTTTCTATTTTAGTCAACTAAGATGCTTTTCACTATATCTGTCAACCTCTAAATCCAAGGATGTTTCCTTCACAAGTAAATACTTTTAAAACAGCTCCTTGAATCAAAACATTTTATATTGCTAGAACTTTCAGGTTCTAACACTATCATTAGTGCTGATTCGTAAAACAATTAGTCATTTCCTATGTAGTTAGACTAATTGCCTCAAAGGATTGACTTTACAAACATATGTGCATAAGATATGTATTGATTTAAGAGTCTTTATTTTGACAAACATTTCTTAAGCATTTCCAATGTTCTAGGCTTCTCAGGGGATCCAAAAGAGAGACAAAACTCAGCCCCTGTCTTCATGGAGACTGGTCTTTATTTATGAGCCCTAAAACCAAAAGAAATATTAGATTGAACCATATGGAATTGCCATTTTTATAGGTTCAACAATTGCATGTGGTTCAACCTAATAGCCCTAATATAAGAATGTAAAACAAAACTTCCATATCGCACCTGAAAATATTATGAAGTTTTAAAGGTGGAGAAAACACATCTGGTTGGAAGTTACCAGGCAGAACTTCATGGATGAATAGAATTGAGGTAGGATTCCACAGATGGAGGAATGGAAATGTGCACAGGGAATGCTCAATGAAAAGGATGAATTCTTGTTCTTCGAGAACCTAAAGCAGGTGTTGCAGACTGGACAAAAAATAAAGTATGGGCTATATTCCACAAGACATTGACTAACTTGGCATTGAAGTTTCACTGGTGGGGAACTGGAGAACAGTGGGATGCTGTAGAAGAAAATGGGAAGTCTGAAGACCTAGTTTGGTTGAAGGATGCTGTGTTATTTCATCATAACGGGAGTTGAAGCCAGCTGAATATGTGTGTGTGGAGATGTCTAGCTGGCTGTTGAGAACTTAGGTCTGAGGACACTGAAAAAGAAATTTTGATATTTATGGAACTTCTGGTAAATCACAGTTAAATGATTTAGGTGTTGAGAAGTTGGCAAACTGTGTTCCCATAAGAGTTTCACTGTAAAGACTAGGAAGTTACACATGTAATTGCAAGTTGATGGCTATGTTTTATTTAAGTGTACAATTGGCAGAATTTTAGCATCCGTTGATATTCTTGTATAATCTTGTATAGGCTTACAACTATTTAGTCAATACCATTTAGTTACCCATTATCATTACAGGTGCTATATTTCACAGTGTAAGCACAAAATATACAATAATAAGTTGCTGCTGAGAAAAAGAAGATGGACTTTGCATATGAGCTATTTAATGCTTTCACTAATGAATGCTAAATATACACCTTGGTGTCCTGAAGAAAAAAGAGATGGCAGGAGTGGTGTCTATGATTGCTGGGGGTTTCCTCCTGTTTCTCATTTTCTTTTATTCATTATCATAGGTGATATGAACATATATGTTAGTTTATCATGCAAAATGAGATATTGTGCGTATAAAAGAAGACTCCATCCATAATTATTCCAGGACCATAGGTGTATGTTGGGAGTGTCCTAGGAAAACTGAGGCAATGGTCACCCCACATATTGAGCAGTGATTCTCACACTTAGTTTCACCTTCTTTGAGGAGGAAATTATTTTTAGTGCCTCACCACAGGTACTTTGGGGAAAATATAGCTTGAGACCATAGTCTTATGAAATTTCATACTTTAAAAAAGTGAGTTTGTCTATTTAACTGGCAAAGGATATTTGTAAGATTGTAATCGAATTGAAGTCATATATAAAAATTTTTCATATAATTCTCAGTTCTGGGAGAGCATATCCACAGGCCACTTAGAGAAGCACTGTTAGAGTATAGTTGTTTTCATTACACACTAATCTGTTCAGTTTTGTTATTGGCAAGACTTTAAGAACTTTAAAGAATTAACGGAAAATGGAAAAAATGCAGACATTGAAAAATGAGTGATCTGGTATAGTTTCTGCTTGTGGGAAGCTGGAGTAGACATACTTCTCCCTTTTCCTCCCAGAAACCACACCAAAAGCCTAGACACTGCATATTGTACAGTTGACTCGTGGCATCATGGAGTTAGGGGTGCCAACCACTATGTAGTCAAAATTCATGTATGCTTTTATCTTCCTCCAAACTTTACCAATCACCTACTATTGATGGGAAGCCTTACTGATACCATAAACAGGTAATTAACACATAATTTTTATATGTGATATGTACTGTATGGTTATAATAAAAAGTAAGCTAGAGAAAACACAAGAACATTACAAAAAGGAGAAAGCGTATTTACTATACATTAAGTAGAAGTGGATCATAAAGATTTTCATCATCGTTGTCTTCATATTGATTGGCTAAAGAGGAAAAGGAAGAGGAGAAGTTAGTCTTGCTCTCTCAGGGGTGACAGAGACAGAAGAAAATCTCCATATGAATGGACCCACGCAGTTAAAACCTATGTTATTCAAGGGTCAGCTGTACAAGCTTATGAAGATTCTGAAAGTGGTGAGAAGAATGTGGACAGACTAGGGATTTTAGAACCCAAGGAAGGATACAGAGGTGAATTTCTTGAGTTTTCTTTTTGTCACATCACTGTAGATGTGGAACTGAAGAAACTGATAACCTGGAAATGTCAATGTGTATAGACAAAAAGAAGAGAAAAGAAGCGGAGAGGGAGGGAGAGGCAGAGAGAGAGTAAGAGAGAGAGAAAGAGAGAGAGAGAAAAGGGAGGGGAGAGGAAGAGGAAAGGGAAAGGAAAAGGATGAAAGAAAGGAAGGAAGGAAGAAATCCCTCACAATGGCCTGTTTTTATCCAAAGAACTCGGAAAGGGCCTGGCAACACAGAAAATATTTAGACAATAGCCAGTCAACTCCAGCCAAATGCAGCCGAAAAACTGCAGCCCTATCCTTGTCCCCACTAACGCTAGTAAAGGCTGAGTGGAGAGCCTTTTGTTTGACATTTCTGAAATAAAACACTCACTGATGGGTTTGCCAGAAGGATAGAAGGGACAGAGAAAAGAGTCAGTAAACTGGAAGATGGAACATAGAAATGACACAGTCCAAATGACAAAGAAAACCTAGCTGGCAAAAGAAAAAGGGAATAGAGACTTAGAGACCTGTGGACCTCTGACAGAGCTTTTAAAGTTTGTGTCAGGGGAATCCTAGAAGGAGAAGATAATGGTGGGTGAATGTTCAAAGAAATGAAATGATAGCTGGAAATTTCCGAAGTTTGCAGGACACCTGAAGTTATGGATGGATTCATAAAGCTAAGTGAAACTAAAACAGGAAAAACTCAAAGAAACCCACACCAACACACATCATAATTAAACTTCTTAAAAGTAAAGATAAATTTTAATCTTGGAAGAAGCCAGAGAAATATCACACCTTCTCTATAGGGGTAAAATTGTTTAATTACAGTGGATTTCTCATCAGACACTGTGAAGGCTAGAAGGAAATGGCACAATGTTTTTCAAATGCTGAAAGAAAAGAACTGCCAACCGATAATATTATACCCAGTGAAAATGTCATTCAGGAATAAAGAAGAAATCAATACATTTTTTAGATATGGAAAAACTAAGTGCATTTGTCATCAGCAGACCTACCCTAAAAGAATGGCTAAGGAAATTTTCTAAACCAATGAAACAATCTCAAAAGAGGGATTTTTCTAATATGAAGAAAGAAGGGAAAACATAGTAAGCAAAAATATGGATAAACACATGCACTTTTTTCTCCTCTTGAGTTTTCTAAATTATGTTTGAGGTTTGCAAAAGTTATAACATTGTTTAATGTAGTTCTACATGTAGAGGAAATATTTCAGTCAAATATAAACACAGATGCAAGGGAAGGTAAGATTTCTAAACTTAACCTATAAAATAGCAACTGCAGTAGAGTATGACAAGTTATCAATGTATAAAATAATATCTAGAGCAAGTGGTAAAGTATGTAAATGGCTACAATACTAAATAAAGACAACACCGATGCTGGTGAGGCTGTGGAGAGATTGGATTACCTACAAATTGCTAGTGGGAATATAAAATGGTAGCACCACTCTGGAAAAGAATATAGCAGTTTCTTTCAAAATGACATATGCATTTACCAGATGACAGAGTTATACTCTTAGTTATTTGTCCTAGAGAAATGAAGACATAGGTACCCACAAAAAAAAAATCTGTAAATGAATGTTGATAGCAGTTTTATTCACATTAGCAAAACATGGAAACAACTTTGATGTCTTTTAATGGGTAAATGGTTAAACAAACTGGTACCTCCATACCATAGAATATTACTCAGCAGTTAAAAAGGAGCAGACTGTTAATATACACAATATCTTGGATGGATTTCATGGGAAATGTGCTGTGTGAGGAAAGCCCATCCCCAAAGATCATACACTGAATAATTTCATTTATAGAACATTCTCAAAATGATGAAATGATAGAAGTAGAGAACAGATTCATGCTTCTCAGGATGAATGGCTGTGAAAGGGTAACAGAAGGGACCCCTCGGTGACAGCTGTCCTCTGTGCTGACTGTAGCAATGCTTATGGCACAATTATAACATCTGGCTTGTCAAGATGTCACCATTGTGGGAAACTGGGAAAAAGGTACCTAGCACCTTTCTGTGTTATCTCTTACAATTGCATTAGAATTTGTAAGCATTTTAATATAAAGTTTAGTTTAAGAAAACCCGGAATATCTGTCCACTTTCACAGAGGAATTGAAACTATCACTTTCTTAGAGAATAAACAAGTTTGCTATTTGTATCTATTTTAAAGGGAGAGTATGTATTCAATGAGTGATATTTAATGTAAGAAATGAGAAAAATAATTAAATTGATTAGCAGACACATTTAAGGATTTATTCCTGTGAAGAGTATAGGGTGAGTAAAGCTTATAGAGATATTTATGCCTCTTTCTTGAATTCTTAAACAAAATCTTTAGCACATTATAGGTCTGAATAGACATGATTAGTATTTATTTACAAAGGCTGTACCAAATATTTCAACTAAGCAAAAGTAAATAGTTCTTGACAATTGTATACTACAGTTGTACATATTTTTTAAATCAATTTGTTAGTTATGCACTATAATTTTAGGAAATCAATGAGCTATTGTGGTTATAAAGTTAGAGAAAACATTAGTAACATTTATATAATAGAATTTAGGGATGCAATGTATTCATTCGTGAACTAAATTTATTCATAATTCTTTTTCTTTCTTTCTTTCTTTCTTGTTTTTTTTTTGAGATAGAGTCTTGCTCTGTCACTCAGGCTGGAGTGCAGTGGCATGATCTAGGCTCACTGCAACCTACGACTCCCAGGTTCAAGTGATTCTCCCACCTCAGCCTCCCAAGTAGCTGGGATTTCAGGCGTGTACCACCATACCCAGCTAATTTTTGTATTTTTAGTAGAGATTGCTTTCTCTATTGACTATAAAACAGAAAGAGGCTAGTATCAATTTAGAGCATTGATTGCATTTTCATCATGATTTCTTGTTTGTATATAAATGAGTTCTGCAGATGACCAATATAATTCCTATTTTAACTGATTAAAAGATAAAAGGAGGCCAGGCTAAATACCATTCTGCCCAGAGCACAGCTGTACAGTGATTTCTTTCTGTGTAAGAGATTGGTCATGTAAATGAGATCCTCAGTCACTGCAGGACTGATACCAGTATCTTCCCTCTGAAGGGTGGCCTTGCAAATGGAACTTACTGCTGACTCCCTTTATTTAGGCAAATGTACATATCCTCTTGAGTGCCTCCAAAGAACTGGTACATTATTACATGAACTAGTAAGTGCTGCTAAGTGTCAGAGCCCAGAATCAAAGGATGAGCATCTCTACGGAGCAAATGCTCACTTCGGGAAGACCCTTATTTTATCTATTTGTGTCTGGTTGCTTCTATGTGTCAGTCAGAAAGTGTATCTGAATTCCTTACCTCTTTGTATAATTCAGAACTCTCAGAAATGTTATTTTTCTTTTGAAAGGAAGTCTTGACATTGTTGTGTCCCTGTGGACTTACAGAACAACTCTGAGGATTGCCATAGATAAGCATAGACTTGAAGAAAGAAAAGCTGAGATTCTTTTAGCTTATAAGCAGCTGAAGATGTATAGTCTGTGGATTCATTTAAGACGTTCACCTCTCACAGATGTTTCCATTGTGATTAGGCTCATTTTCCAAGGCAAGCAATGTGTGAGAGGGTGAGAGTCTGCAGCAATCCAATCCCCAAACTCTTAACATAGGATGCACCTTATTAGGGTACAGGAAACCTGGTCAATGACAGAGAAGAGATTACACACTGTGAAATTGTGGTACTGTTAACTGAAGTCCTAGTTTCAAATATTCTGTTGTCTTTATTAGTAGACTAAGATTCCATCATCCAATTGACCTGATGTTATCTGAGATTTGCTTAATACAGTCACCATCCTTTAGGGGAAAAATTTAAGAAATGAGAGGTTGTGTCTATATACCCTAAAGCTCTGAACCAAAAGATGGTTTACTGAAATTCCATCTTTACTTTTTTCCGTTTTTGCCAAGTCGTTCTGACAAGCTCAAGATTGCTGTCAGGGAAAAATAAGATTGTATATGGGAAACCTCTTTGAAGCTTACACACCAAAATCACTTGTGATGAATACGTACGGGAGTATGTATGCTCCTTCATTTTCTATTTATATGTGGGCTTGAGTTAAAGCTTTAATTAATATGTTAACATTATTAAGTATTTAGTCCAGCTTTTATTTTCCATAATAGGTTAAATGACAGATAAAGTTAAATGTGTGGGATATGGTCATTTATGTTATAATAGTTTATGTTCAAGTGTAACTTTAGTGAATCCCGTAAGACACAGAAAACAAAATTAAATGGGAATGGGAGAGTTTTACTCTTTCTAGTCTAATATGTTGTGTTAACTTTTTTTTTTCCCCAAATATTAGGTTTAATTTTGATAAAAATAAAAAATTCTTAAACAATTGAGCAGCACAAGTTAAATTAACTGAAATTAACATTAGATAAGTGAAGATTGCCGTAGTAGCTTTTCTAAGGCACAGAAGGATGTGCTGAAAGATCTTTCTTTGGCCATGTGCTAAGTCAGAGGATGACTCATTTGAATGGAGGCAAACATCAAGTGTCTATTGAACTGTTGTGCAAGCCCATGATTTATAAAGTTGGTGTCAGTATAGTGCTCTAGTATCAGTTGTTTTTGATTTAAACAAAATGTTTTAGCCCTTTGTTCATATGTGTCTTCTCACAGACAAGCACACATCCATTTGGGGAATGCATTTCTTCAGAAAAGTTATCATTTTTGTGGGTATACTTGTGTAAACTGCATTGCATTGAAGATTTTGTTTTGTCATTGAATTTTATTTTGCGTGAAATGTTTCCTGTCTTATTATTATTCTGGTCACTTTGCATTCAGAGGTGTCACTCAGATAAGATTTAATATGTAGACTAATTACGGCAAAGAGCTCTGCCTTTTAAATTAATAGAATATTCTGACGTTAGAGGAAAAAATGAGGAATGTGAGAACCGACTGATGTTTGTGTTTTAAGTACATCACAAACTCATTTTCAAATATTTGGGTTTTTGAAAACTCAGTACAGGTTTGGCAAGGATATTTTCTGCTCATTTTTATAGCCTTACATATTTCAAAGGGAATTGGATCTGTGTGTTGGCATTCCATCTATGCATAATTCATCAAAAACATTGTTCAGAAAAGAGAGGAAATAAACACAAACATTTGTTTAAGATAGTTCTAGTGGTATTTAAACCTTGGACACTAAGAACTTCGGAACTTGCTAAAGTAGTTAACATCTGCTTCCTCCATTAATCTGTTTTGTACCTTGGAGTCAATTCTTCTCATTTTGAGGAACATTGAGATCAACGCTGTTCTTGTAGGAGCCTAAAACCTTTTATGTTTTTGCATTCCAAAGGAGTTTTATGAGGCCATCCTACGCATGTGCTTATTGCTATATATAAATGAGAAGTCAAAACTTCAAGGATGTCATATGCTAGTTGAAATCACTTAGAATTTGACTAGACTTTCAAATACATTGTTATAATGAAGTACAGGAGATATGAATCACTCAAAAGTCAGACTTTCTGGGAAGGAAAAGTCATTTAAGTTCTCCAGTCTTTATTTTTCTAATCTATAAAGTGTAGATACTAATAATGCCTATATTTTTATATGGTTGTTTTGAGTATTATATGAAATTTTACCTGCAAATGACTGACACATAAGCAAATTTCAAACTGTTATTAGTTTAATTTAATGAATGACTCACAAAAGAAAAGATAAACCTTTTATTTGTGATGTGTAGTAAATTCATCCCACAATTTATTCCATTTTAAAACATTCCAAAAGGGGACAGATTTGCCTGTTCCACACTTAAACTAACCTGAGACTAGCATATATTTGTGGGAACTCCTTTGACTTAAGTCTTATAATAAACAGTTATCTTAAGAAAGTAACATATCCTATTCTAATGGAGTTTACTTTTTTAATGTGCTGAATATATCTGTATATGAAATTTTATTTGGGGGAGCAATTTTGCAAGAGCACTTACTGTTCAAAATCTGTTTAACAAAGGGCATGAAGTAATTTGAGATTTCTCCTAAGAGTTTGTGAGTCACTTGAATGTGGAATAGAGGGCAAGAGGATCAGGAAGCACTCTGAAAATACATTCTAAGACCCACTTAAATAATTATACTTTTGCAGCTGTAATTTATAGGCAGAATGAAGGTTTTGAATTTACATAAGATGTCATTTTATAGTCAATTTAAAGCTAGTTATGTGGCTTTAGCCTTGCAGATTAAATAGATACTAATCTTTTTGTGTTTGTGTTTGTTTTGATGGCTTTAAAAGGACAAGGTTGGCTTCTTTCTTTCTTTCTTTCTTCTTTCTTTCTTTTATAAGATGGACTCTCGCTCTGTTGTCAGGCTGGAGTGCAGTGGTGCAATCTCAGCTCATTGCAATCTCTGCCTCTTGGTACAAGAGATTCTCCTGCCTCAGCCACCCGAGTAGCTGGGATGACAGGTGCATGCCACCACACCCAGCTAATTTTTGTATTTTTAGTAAAGACGGGGTTTCACCATGTTAGCCTCATTGGTCTTGATCTCCTGACCTTATAGTCTGCCTACCTCGGCCTCCCAAAGTGCTGGGATTAGAGGCATGAACCACCGCATTTGGCCAAGTTTGGTTTCTTATATGTTAATCTTTAATATTGCTTGTGTCATATAATATTATATATAGCTGGTGAATTCATTTCTATCCTTTGCCTTCAACTCCATGGCATTGTTTTAGGGGGGAAATATGTATTAGATTTAACCAATCAGACATTGGTTATTTGGTCCTGTTCACTGATGTAAACAGTTTGAAATTTTAAAAAATTTTCCTGAAGAGGGCATATAAGCTTTAAAAGAGACTTAATCAGTTATGATAAAGGGGAAATTCTTCTAATGATTCATTTCAGTTTATTAAAACCATACTATTGGAAGTTAAATATCAAGGGGTATTATTTTTTGAAAGTGGCAATGCATTCACTAATTATTTTGAAGTCTTGGTCTGATTACGAAACATACCTATAAATTTTGCATCATGAATTTGAATAAGAACATTTGTTTATAATCTTTTAGGGTTTCCTGCTTGACTTGGTATTTTTAATTCTTGCCTCTTGTGGAGGAATGTAGTGGACCATCTTTTATTCAAAATGATTGGCAATTTCATTTTATTATTTTGTTTTTCATAGAAGAGATTGATGAGAGACTGTAAATATCAGTCTGTTTCTTTAAATAAATGAGTTTTACCTATAAAGAGTGTTTTACCTATAGTTTTACATATAGTGTTTTTATAGATGCTTCCTAGAAAAATAAATTTAAAAGTAACTAAATGTAAAGGAGTGACACCCGTTTGCCTATCACATTGGCCCCTCATTAAGTTTCTGTACGCACTGATGATATATATATTGCTTACGAAGTCATCTCTCACTCTCCCCAAGGCTCAGCTACTATCCATTCTCCACAAGGCAGCCAGGCCGGTTTTTTTTAAAGCAGCTAATTGGGATAAATGCAGTGGTAAGCAGGCACACTGGCTCTCTGTAAACACAATGCTCTAGTTGTCACTTCAGAGTTTCCTTGCAAAACCTGCCAGCCCTGTGCTTTTTTAAGGACCGGCATAATAACACTGAAGGCAGAGTTGGGAAGAGGTGTTCCCCGGCCATTCTTAAGAGGCAGCCTGCGTGGGCTCAGCACGCCAGGGGAATTTGCCTTCCTGTCTCAGCACATTGTTCTTCCACCTTTTGATTTGTTCCGGCCTTTTAAATCAGAAGAAATTCTCGTTCGTAACACTTCTTCAGATATTTGAAGATAATCCACAGGCCCTTCAGTTATTTCTCTTCCTATTTTGCAGCCGTATGTTTTACCTTCTTTGGACAAACTACATTTGGTCTTTTCTAAAGAGAAAGGAGAGCACTGGATTCTCAAAGTGGCCTGATCTATGCTGGAACTACTACATGTCCCTTGATATAAACTACCTATTAATGTGGCCCATATTTTATCTTTGGGACCAATGATATGGCTTAGAGAGCCATATAGTTCATTTAAACCTCTACTCTGTTTTTACAAGATACATATATGTAAGCCAGTTTCCCCATTCTGTAGTTACACAACCGATTATTTTAAAATCCATTCACTCAACACTCTTTTATTGGAAACCTATTTTGTGTCACAAATAAGGCTCCCAACAACCTTCCAACCTTACAGATCACAGTGTGTAAATGTGTACACAAGTCATAGTGCATGGGTTAGGAGGTGGACCACATCATTGGCATGGAGCTTATGGCATTTTGAACTTTGGTGCATTAGTTAATGTCTCTGTACCTCAGTTCCTCTCCTAAAATGAGAAAAATGGTGTTACCTACCTAATGGGGTCGCTACAAGGCTTAAATGAGTCTCCTACACATAAATGCTACGTTGCAGCACCCCGTAATGTCAGTTGCTGGCAGTACGATTTTATCATCATCATCATCAAAGTGCTGTATCCAGGAGGTCCCATCTGCTCCCGTTGGCAGAGTCAGTAAAGCCTGTAAGCCGAGGAGAATCATAAGCTGAGAATTGAGAGATAAATAGAAGTTTCCTGTTTTTAAAAGGAAGGAATATTTTATGCAGATATTATAAAGCATGAAAAGATGCCCAGGTCTGGAAACACTGTAGAATGACAGGTATTTGCTGTGACTAAACAAGGGCAAAGGTAAGAACGAGGAAGGTGACACCAGGGAGAGGACGAACCGAGTCAAACGCAGAGGGGCTTTGCACATCAGCCTCGGGAATTTAGATGCTTCCTTGGATTCTTTTAATAAATATTTCCCAAGTGTCTCCTCTACAGCAGGCACCCCTGGTTCCTGTGCCTGGAGAGCAATGGTAAGCAGGACTGGTGCATCCCCGCTTTTATGGAGGTTTCTATTTGGGTGCAGACAGTAAGAAAACGCAAGAGTTGTAGAGGTGACTATGATCTGTTTGCGTGGTGGGTGTGACAGGGTGGCAGGAAAAACAAGGCAGATGGAGGGCTACTTAGGAGACTGTAGCGTGAGACAAATCCCTGGACTAAAGCAGGGGGAATGAGGAAGCCCAGGAAGGCCAGGGCCTCATGAGAAGAGAAATCGCGGGTGGAATCTCTAAGGGCCAGTGAAACTGGAAGCATGGCCGCTGTGCAGGGCTACCAGGATGCAGCAGTGATGCCTAGATTGAGGACTCTTGAATTCCTCTTTCCCTGGTCTGTAGTAATTAGGCAAATATTGATCAAATTGCTAACTCAGGACCTGTCATTCTTCTGGTGATGGGTAAGATGGGCAGGGTCCCTTTTCTTTGTAGAGACTACATTCCATGTGCAAGGAGATTATTAATGCTTTTAATCAGAGTGCCATGAAGATAAAAGCCACATGCTAAAAGGACAGAGAAGAATGACAGAAGAAACTTGTGCTGCTGAGGGCATCACAGAGCCCCTGGCCAACCCTAGACAGCTTTTCCCTAGACTTCTTGTTACGTGTGAAAAAGAAACCTCAATTTGATTATACTTCTTTAGTCAGTGTTCTGGTACATGCAGCCAAACACAATCCTCAGGGTTAAAGTGAGTAAAGCAATAACAATGGTAAATTTCAGTTAGTTTACAAGTGCTTGGAATTAAGTAAAATAGATTGAGGACTGGTGACACTACCTTATATTGGAAATTTAGGAAAAGCTTCTCTTGGAGGGTGAGGTTTGAGCTGAAAGCTAAAGGAACCAGCCCTGGGAATAGCTGAAGAAAGCCATTCCAGAGACAGGGAGCAGCTGAGAAGGACCTAGGCCATAAGGTAGGTAAGCATGGCTGGAAGTTGGTGGAAGCAAGGAGGCTAATTGGGTGGCTGATCTTGGGGTTGGGGGAGAGAACATGGGGCTTTACTAGGCTACTAGAAGGTGTCATGGAGGGAAACACAGAGTTTTGTGATGCTTTAGAGGTTGTGTCAACAGGATTAGCTGATGTACTCATTGTGGGATGCAAGGGAAAGAGAAAACTGAAATATGATACATAGATACTTGGCTATGTGAGATATAGAACACATGTTAGATACTGATGCCACCAGGCATAGGGGAAAGTGGGAGAAAAAGAGGAATATGTTATTGTGGGAGGGGGCAGTTTAGATAAACTTTATTTGAGAGGTTTAAGGTTTCAAATAAATTTTAGGTGGAGATCTCCTGTAGGAAGTTTGTTTATCTGTTGTTGATGGTAGAATGGAACAGAAATATAAATTTGAGACTCAACATTTGATATCTAGTGCTACCAAATAATATATAGTAAGACACATTGTTCAGTTAAAGCTTATTCGAGAATATACACATATATTCTCAGTCAAGACGAGGTTAGGTGTAGAATCTAAATAGAGACTGTAATAGAAATACATGGAAATTGCATTAGTGACTTTGAATTTGATTAGCATGCTTGTACTTTTGCAAGCCTGACGTTAACAATCTTGATTTCCTGTGCAAGTCAAATTTCCATTACAAGTCAAAGATGAATGAATTATATAGAAACCAATGTATAAACTTTGTAGGGAGATACGTATTTGTAATTGTTATTGTAAAACACTAGGGATGGAAAAGAATGTGGGAATTATGTGACATATACTACTGGGCCCACCATTCAGCCTAAGAAAACAGTTACAACTCACATTGAAGCCCTGAATGTACTTCTCTCTGATTCTGTTCCCTTTCTTCCTTCTCTACAGAGGTAAGTGTTATCTTAAATTTGGGATTTGACATTATCAACTGTGTTTTTATACTTTAAAAAATATATTTATTTACCAGCCTATAAGTAATATGGAATACTACTAATTTTCATGCATTTAAACTTTAAATTAATGATACTTGTGAACTCTCTTATGCAGCTGAACGTATTTGTTCAACCATATTTTGAGATTAATGCGTGTTACTGGATATAGCAGTAGGTCATCTGTGTTCACTAATGAGCAGCATTCCACTGTGTGATATCACAATGGATTTATTCTCATGCTATTGGAATTTCAGTTGTTTCTAACTTCTTGGCTTCAACAATAGTGCACTGAACATTCTTACACAACTCTCCTTGTACATAGGTGTAAGAATTTCTCTAGACCAATCCTAGGTGTGGGATTTGTGAATCAAAAACTTTACTATTAATAGATATTAAATAATTGCTCTGCTAGGTGATTGTAACAATTTAAACTCCCAATTACTCACATCCTTGCCAATGTTTAATATTTTCAGACCGTTTTTTTTTAATTGAGATGGAGTTTTGCTCTTGTTACCCAGACTGCAGTGTAATGGCATGATCTCAGCTCACCCCAACCTCTGTCTCCCGGGTTCAAGCGATTCTCCTGCCTCAGCTTCCGGAGTAGCTAGAATTACAGGCATGCGACACAATGCCCAGCTAATTTTTGCCTTTTTTTTTTTTTTTTTGTAGAGACAGGGTTTCCCCATGTTAGTCAGGCTGATTTTGAACTCCTGACCTCAGGTGATCCGCCTGCCTCGGCCTCCCAAAGTGCTGGGATTACAGGCATGAGTCACCAATCCTGGCCTATTTTCAGACTTTAAAATTTTGAGTCTGACTGGTGTAAACTTTGGTGTCATTGTAGATGTAACTTGCGTTTCTCTAATTACTAGCCAGTTAAGCATCTTTTCACTTTTACTGGTGATTTGCATTTTGTCTTCTGAGCATTTAGTATACTTTGGTCCAATTTTTGAATGGGCCTGTTATGGTTTTAAAATGTGAATTATTTTAATGTACAATGTATATTAGTATTTTGGGGGTAATGTAGGATACAAATAATCTGCCAGCCTTTGTTTGTCTCCTTAACTTTGATACTGTTATTGGATATATAAGATTTCCCACTTTAATATGGAAAACTTACTTCATCTTTGTTTATGATTTGTATTTTCTGTGTCTCATGTAAGAAAGTTTTCCTATGTTGTGGTCTTCAATATTTTTTAGAAAAATATTTTTGTATACATTTTAAAGTTTTGGTTTTTGGTTGGGTACTGTGGCTCACGCCTGTAATCCCAGAACTTTGGGAGGCCGAGGCGGGCAGATCCCTTGAGCTCAGGAGTTCAACACCAGCATGGGCAACATGGCAAAACCCTGTGTATACAAAAAATACAAAAATTAGCGGGGCATGCTGAGGCACCTGTAGTCCCAGCTACTTAGAAGGATGAGGTGGGAGGATGGCTTGAGCCCAGGAGACAGAGATTGTAGTGAGCTGAAATTGTGTCACTGCAGTCCAGCCTGGATGACAGAGCCAGACCTTGTCTCAGAAAAAATAGTTTGAGTTTTAAAATACAGTTCTTCAACAATTGGAATTTATCTTTGTGTATGTATGTTGTCCAAGCAAGATCCAGTTTTATTTTATTTTTTTCATAGGGATCACCCGTTGCTTATTCCCATGATTGAATAGTCATGTAAGGTCACCTTTGGCATCTATCAGGTTTCTATGTACACCTAGATCTATTTTGGACCCTCTACTCTGTTGTTTGTCTCTGTCTGTCCCTGCACCAATACCACATTGTCGTAATTACTATAATCTGATAATCTGTTGTACCTGACAAGGCGTTTCACATCACCCAGCTTGTTGTTCTTCAGGAATAACTTGTCTGATTTTCTGAATTATATGAAAGATAATACTATATTGAGATTATTCTCTTGCAGTCCTTTAAAGACATAGCATATAGCTTTTATCCTTGCTACTGACAAGTATGCTGTTAGTCTAATTGTAGTAGTTTTGTAGGTAATCTGTTTCTGTCTTACAGCTTTAGTAATCATTTTTCATCTTTGAGGTTACCCACTATCATATCCATGGGTCCAGCTTTGGCTTTCTTTCCGTATTCACTGCAATTCTTGGATGAGAACATTCATATCTTTCATTGGTTCTAGAAAAATATACACCAGTGCCATCAAATACTGGCTCTCTTCCTTCTGCATTTTCCTCTAATTCTAGAACACTAGTTCATTATATGTTGGCCTTTTTATGCCTTTTTCAGTACCTCTTGCTTCTTCTCTGAGTTTTTTTTTTTTTTTTTAATCACTTTATCTCTTTGTGTTGCATTCCAGGTAATTTGATTACACCTTTCTTTCGTCCTTAGTTGTATATTCTTAGTGGTACCATTTTTGGGCCATTTTGCATTCCCACTGGTATGCAAAGAATGGATATTTAATTTTCGGGTATTCTATTTGATACTTTTTCCAGTGTCACTGACTTTTGTGATGGAACCCTGCTCTTGTTTTAGATTTCAAAGTTCTTCCATTAAGTTTTTAATCATTTGAAAAATAGTAACTTTGTGATATCTATACAAAATTCTGTGTCTAAGGTTCTTGGGTAACTAATCATGATGGTGATTGGGTGTATTGCTTCTCTCCCTTTGAAGATTATATTTTCACAAGGTTTATGTGTTAGAATGTGAGTTCTTGGGTTTTGTGGGGCTGCTTCGTGGCAGGCTGGCCTCATGATCTGTCCTTATTGCCCATGACCCCCAAATGGGACCATCTATTTGCAGGAAAACAAGCTCACAGCTCCCACTGATTCTACATTATAGTGAGTTGTATAATTATTTCATTATATATTACAATGTACAAATAACAGAAATAAAGTGCACAATAAATGTAATGTGCTTGAATCATCCTGAAACCGTCACCTGCCCCAGTCTGTGGAGAAATTAACTTTCATGAAACTGGTCCCTGGTATCAAAAAGGTTGGGACTGCTGCTTTCCACTGTAATTTTCTAAAATTTTCTGAATTCAGGAGGGAGGGCAATAAATAATTATTTCATATTGTGCAAAATATTCCCTCCTCCAGCAACTTTCTAAAAATGGTTCTCTCCCTTTCTCTCTGTCTCTCTCTCTCTCTTTGTCATTATAGGTCATAGAAATTTATATGAGAATATTTCAAATACCAAAAACCATTTTAAAAAATGTAAAAACCCATAACCTCACCTCCCATAGATCCTCCATCGTATATTTGACTTGCGAGCACTGTGGAGTTCCAGAGCTAGGACTGGGGCTGCAGAACCAAATTCCTGGGTTCTAACTTGTAAGCCTGCACCTGCTGGCCATGCAGCGCAAGGAAGCCAGTCAACCTTAGTGTGCCTCAGTTTCTTCATCCATGCAATGAGAATAGTAAATGTCTTATTCTTGTACATTTATTTACTTATACACCTTGTAGGGTTTTTGTGAGGACTGAGCACATACATTTAAAGTCTTACTAAGCTCAGTTGATTTTAGCTGTTATTATTCTTCACACATAATAAAGTTGGAGAACACCTTGCAAAATGAAAATGAAACTATTTTCATCTCTCACTATCTCTTTGTTGAGAAAGAGTAATTTTTTCCTGTTTCTGGATGGAAACTCAGGCAGGTCCCCTGGCATTTTTATACACTCTTTAACAAACTTCCCTACAGGCACTTGAAGTCACAGACATAGTCTTAAGAATGTAATTAGAACATCCAAGCCAAGACAATAATACAAACGTTGAATTTAAGTTGATTTTAGAGCTTCTTACCCACGCCCCTCCCCACCCCTCCCACCCCTGGCTTGCACCTGCTTCTGCCTAGAGTCTAAGGAAGGAACGGGCTTTGCTACTGGTTCTCTGCCCTGTCTACCTGCATGTTCCCTTGTGCCTGCTTCCCAGTTTGCAACACCTCCAGGGTCTGGGGTGGGATTGGGGAGGACCAGGTAGTTCCGGTACAGGGCAGGTCCTTGTTCTGGTGTCCCACACCCTCGCAGATGATTCTAGCTGGCTTCTCCCTCCCCTCCTCCTGAGAAGGGGTTTTTGGGGGCTGCAGTGGTCTACTGACAGGAGATCGCTCTGCAGCTCCCCTGATGCAGGCCGCTGTGCCCTGGATGTGCTTGGATTCCTTATTGAATGTGCAGGAACTGTGCACACCATCAGCCACTGGGTCCCTCTGCCCTCCTAATGGGTGTTTTCCACAGGTCCCAACCATCCCCTCCCAACACACACATACACACACACACACACACACACACACACACACACACACACACACACACACACACACACACACACACACACTGTGTCTCCCTCTCTCTTGTTTACTTTTGTGTGGAGCCTATATCTGAAGCTGCAGGAACACTCTTCAATTCTTGTTCTCCAAGTACTTTGAGTGCTGGCTACTTTGTTAATATACAGTCCACACGCCGTGCAATTCACCCATTTAAGTGTACCATTCTGTGGCTTTTAGTATCTTGGCAGAGTTTTCACCACAATCAATTTCAGAACATTTTCATCAACCCCAAAAGAAAGCCTCATGCTCAGTAGCAATCATTACCTTTTCTCGGTTCCTGGTAACCTTTAATTTTCTGTGTCTGTGGATTCATCCATTCAGGACATTTCATATAAATGGAATTACATAATATGTATTTTTTTTCATGATTGCCTTATTTCACTTAGTATAATGTTTTCAAGGTTCATCTATGTCATAGTATGAATCGGCACTTCATTTTTATTGCCAAATAATCCATTATATGTATGTTGCATATTTTATTTGTCCATTTATTAGTTGATAGACATCTGGTTTGTTTTTACTTGTTAAGTATGATGAATGACATTGCCATGAATATTTGTTCACACACTTTTGTGTGGGGAAATGCTTTTACTGCTCTTGGGCAAATACCTAGAGTAGAATTGCTGGATCCTGTGGTAAAATGTTTAATTGTGGAACTGCCAGGCTGTTTTCTAAATGCTTGTCTATATTTATTTTGTTTCATATCAGTAATCAAGAGTCGATGGAGTATTGAAAAGTCTACTATAAAGGTGATGGTGTGTAAGAAATATGATAAGCACTTTCACTTTTGGGTCTTGGAATACCTGCCATGTGAATGAATACTAACTCTCAGTTTCTCAACGGAAGACCTGTAAACACTTTCCTAAACTGAGCTAGAGGCCAAAAGCCATAAAAGTTAACGAGCATAATCTGGGAGAAATGTTGTTACAGTCGGGCACAGGGAGGTTCCCTGGTATGTTCCATTTGAGAGCGCTTTAACTTCAAAGGGCACCATCTGGCCTTCCTTGCTTGAACTACTTGTGGCTTTAAATGCAGGTTTTTGCTCATTAAAGTGGGTCACACATATTTTGAATCGGAAAATGACATTTAAGTTACTCCTTTTCTACTGGACAAATGTCTCCCTTCAGCTTCTGGTCATCTCTCACTCTTCCTCAGTCCTCTTCCCCCACAGCCACCAGCATGTGCTGGGGTGAGTGGCCTGGCATGTTTTGCAGGATGCAGATCCCCGCAGGGGGTGCCCGGCTGCTGGGGGCAGGAAAGGCAGCAACTTGTGGCTCACAGTCGACGCGTGGCATCAAGAGTGTTGTAAATGGAAAAGTACAGAGATGGCCCTGTCCTGGCTTTGATGTAGAATTTGGCATGTTTCCTTTTGGACTTCCGAAAAAAAGTCAAGACTTTTTACTAGGATGGGCAGGTAGTTTGTACCACAATTATGGCCAAATTTTCCATCATTATGAAAATAAATAAATAATTACAAATTCCTTGGAGTTTCAGTAACATTGTTTGCATCTATTATCCTGAGTTGTTTGATTGTCTTCATAGCCCGCATCTGTTTAATTCAAATTATGCACGTGTCTCTCTGGACTGTAATTTCCTCCAGCAGTTAGGATGCTGGAGCAGAAGATCTATAGATTTAAAACAGCTGTTTAGTTCAGAGAACTGCTTTGTGTTTAGTTGTAAGACTGAACCATGTATTTCAAACATGCTCTCATCAATTTTTAAATAAAAAATGTCTTTGATTATTAAGTTGATTCATTTTAGTATATTTTCTATGTACAGAACCTAAGGATGGCACATCTTTACTCAAAATTGTCATTTTATAAGTAGAAAAATGAGATAAGATGCTTTGTAGAAATGTGAAATATTATCCTCAACCCTGTCTCAGTAAGTAAGTAAATTTTTAAGAAGAAGAGCAGAAAGTAAATCAGTCAATAAATAAATTTGAGAATATGGTCAATACACTTTTTTATTTAATTAAAGGTAAAGTCTAGAAACCAAAACTTGTGGAAAAACTTGATTGATGTACTGCCCACAAACTACACAGAGCAAAATTCCTACAGCCTGGTAGCAGGTTTAATTGAATATATCAAAATGCTTCCAAATAAAATATACTTACTCAGAAACTTTTAAGGAATATGGAAAGGAGAAGGAAGCAAATCCAGTGACTGTGCTTCCCCCCTTCCACCCTTCCACCCAGAAACATAATTTTCTTCTTGGCACAGACTGAATAGACTTGATCAGAGTAATTAACCGCCTTTACCACCTCTTAGCAAAGGAAAGACTTCTCCCCAGCTAAAGCTGCTCTGCTGTGATTATCTTGACTGTCACCAGGTAGGGGTGGGGTCTGGCAGGTTCAAATGGTGGGAAAATATGGAAATCACTTAAATGAGGATTTAAAAAGTGTATAATTTAGGAAAATGGGACAGAATGCGCAAACAAATACTAACCCTCGACAATTTTGTTGTTTTCATGGCAGTGGTATAAATGGAAACCAAGGGCCATTAGCACAAATCTCCACAGGTACCAGGCAGGTATTTTAAAGCATGGTATTGGAGGGCAAATACTGGAAAGTGGTGGGGCCATTGAGAACTGGAGGTGGCATGCCTCATTTAAATACATCACAGTTTGATTAAAATTCAGTGCTCCAAACCACAGAATTCAGCGTTTTGCAGTCTTTCAAATGGGAAGAAGCCCATTAACCAGTGTTTCTGAGTGTTACCTGTGAGGACCTTTCATTTGTCGGAATATTCTGAATAATGTATTCTAAAAATACATTCCTCTATTTAAATTTGAGGTTTTTCTTAACTTTTTTTTTTTTTTGCTTTTTTGAGATGGAGTCTCACTCTGTCTCCAGGCTGGATGCAGTGGCACAATCTCAGCTCACTGCAACCTTTGCCTCTTGGGTTCAAGTGATTCTCTTGCCTCAGCCTCCTGAGTAGCTGAGATTACAGGTGTGCATCACCATGTCCGACTAATTTTTGTATTTCTAGAAGAGATGGGGTTTCACCATGTTGGCCAGGCTGGTCTCGATCTCTTAACCTTGTGCTCTGCCTGCCTCGGCCTCCCAAAGTGCTGAGATTACATGCCTGAGCCACCATGCCCAGCCTTCTTAACTTCTTCATTACCTCTTAATAGCTACTCTTAAAGTAGGAAGCTTTTGCCATAAAGATATTTAGATACGTGAATGATATTCTTCACATGAACTTTTTCTACCTTTCGCAGATTTGGCATTTTTTTCAGCTGCCTGTATTGAATTTATTACCTGCGCCGTGATACCGTGCCTCCACGCACTTGCTTCATTTTGGTGCCCCATCGCGTCTTCTGTTTGAATACATTTAAACAAACAAAAGTGGTATGACATTCATGTTAAAATTTAAACAGTTGTAGTTTACCAGTGTAAATACCTTTACGCAGTTGGCTATTTTTGCATAGACACAGGCAATGGCAGCGCCACTAAATCCGTTACTCGGGGTTACCGGCAAGGTGCATCTGGCATTGATGGTTCTGCCGCATCACTGATTTCGGAAAAATCTGGAAGTGAAGGAAGTAGAATCCTATTGTTTTTGAAGAGGTGTTGTTTATTAGCATTTTGCCATCTCTCAGAAATAAGCGAAATTTTTAACTATTCCTTAGATTCAGATATCCTTTATTTTCTGAAATAGAAGAACAGAAATTTTACTGGTCTGTAATAAGTTTGGGAACAAGTTATAAAAATATGCAATGCCTCCAGTGATAGAAAATCCATTCCTTTGTAAGGCAGCCTAA
>NW_016107321.1:2743209-2761258 GCF_001604975.1 Cebus imitator
TATATATAGATCGATCTATCTATCTATAGATTTATATATATAGATATAGTATCTATAGTATCTATAGCATATACCTATATATATCTAGATAGATTTATATAGATACATAGATATATACTATATAGTATATATATAGTATGTATACTATAGATAGAAATGTAGATACTATATAGATAGATATATCTATATATCTATAGTATATGTAGTATATATATCCATATATCTATATATAGTATATATATCTATACATATATAGATAGCTATATAGATAGATACTATATATATATATATATATACTATAGCATCTTTATGCTTTCCATTCTGACTCTTTTATTCCATCCATAGATAGCATTATTTTAAAACTTCAAAGATTCAGTACTTTCTAATCCTTATGGCCATCATATCACCTCTAGACAATGATGGCTTGTCCTAACAGCCCTTCAAACCTACTTGTCATTACCCATCACAGAAATTAAATTAGCTTCAGATAAAAGCAAGAGTCATCTGGAATCCATCATCACCCTTTCAAAGTTTTGTTTATATTATGGAGCAATACGTTCTGCCCATTTCCTAAAGCCAACAGCTCTGTATCTGAAATCTTTTTGTTTGTTGTTGCTGAGGCAGAGACTCACTCTCTTGCCCAGGCTGGAGTGCAGTGGCATGATTTCAACTCACTGCAACCTCCACCTCCCAGGTTCAAGTAATTCTCGTGCCTCAGCCTACCAAGTAGCTGGGATCACAGGTACCCGCCACCACACCCAGCTGATTTTTGTATTTTTACTAGAGACAGGGTTTTGCCATGTTGGCCAGGCTGGTCTCAAACTCCTGACCTCAGGCAATCTGCTCACCTCAGCCTCCCAAAGTGCTGGGACTACAGGCGTGAGCCACCGTGCCCGGCCTGTATCTGCAGTCTTGAGTTTGACATTCCTCCTAGGGTCCAGCATAGCAGCCTGGCTCTGTCTCTGCTTTCTCTCTAACTCCCATCTTGAAGCTCCAAGTGCAAATTCTAGACTAGATGAAACTAACAGGTGATGTCTATGGTCTACTCCTTTAGGCAAAAAGCATGAAACGGTAACGTGAGTGGAAATATTAGAAATTTTAATTTAATTCATAAGTTTAACAAAATCCAGTGAAAATAGTAACAAGGTTAGAAGACAATAGAATGGTGATTTGCACAATAGTTTTTTGAATGAAATGGAAAAAAGGAAATGGGTGGGGATCCCAAAGTGAAAATGCAGATAATGTTTGGCCCCAAACCAACTTTGGTTGCCTTTTGTTCTTGTTTCATTTTGTCAGTGATCCCTTGCTATCTAATTAGTTACTAACTGAGGCAGCTTATTAACTGTTTTCTCTTTTCTTCCTTTCTATATTTCACAAACCTTTCAAGAATCTCATTTGTCTCTTTCCCCTGCCAAAGCTACACAGCGCGAATGTGTAGACCGCTCCCTCATAACTCATGCCTGTGGCTCCATAAATCATTTGCTCTTGCAAGCTGTGTGTCGTGCTCTGAAGCTGATGGGGCTTCTTCATTTGTTCTGACTCCAGGATATTAAGGACTGAGAAAAACAAAAAATAAACAGACTGTACAGAGAGTTTTTAGTCTTTTAAGGCCAACTTTATAGGCCTGAAATGTTGAAATATTTATTTTGACATGGGCTACAGACCAAACTGGTTTTACCTATTACTGCACAAAAGAATCCCCAAATTTTTATATTTAAGAAACTTTTGCTTAAGAAATGAACCATTCCAGACATTCTTTTCATGTTTTCATGGTATCCGGTTTATCAAACACACATCAAATATATTGCCAGAGCTAAATTGATTAAACTGGGTTTAAGAGACCACTAGTCTCTTACTGTTTTGAAGGTTTTAAAAGAAAATGTTTTAATGCAAAACAAGTTGACTCATTTTTTTAGTCCTGTAATATCTGTACCTTTGTATATCCCATCTATACAAATGTAATCCAAGTACAGATATCCCTATTTCTTATACAAAACATTAGTTACCCAGTTTTAAGCATACAATTCTCAAGCTCATTTTTTTTTCCTGTTGGGGATATAATAAAAAATAAACAATAAAATTTAACTTACAATTGAGCTTGAAGAGCTCTCTATCAATTAGCAGTTTCCAGAAAGCACAGTTGTATCTAATGTGCCATTGTACACATTTGTAGTGGTAGGAATGGAAATTGTTTTAATTGAAGACATTCAAGACCAAGGAGATGGAACTTTTCTTATTATTGCTGGGATCCATGGACAGTAGGACACTATGTTAGTTGAGTAGTCCTTACCCACATTGTTCTTCTGCTTGTTGAATATATACTGGATTGCCATGAAGAATAGGTTTTCATAGCAAAGGGAGGTAGCGGTGTACAAGTCCACAGTGAGTGCCGTAGTCCCCACTTCCTGTGGATGACATATTTGTTTTTCGTTGTTATTCATTGTACCCTAGAATTCTTGGTCCAGATACCTTCTAGATTGAGCCTTGCTAAAGACTCGCCCTCCTCACGGCAGGATATGACCCAAGTTCAGCAATTTGCTTTGTGGAGTTCAACTCCAGAAATGTACGTTGAATCCCTTGGCGTGTCGTTTATTGCTCCATTATCATGGCAGTAATGTTAACAACTGTAAATCATTTGTAGCAGTGTCACTTTCGGTAGGTTCAACTTACTCTTCCATTTTTAACAAAATTTAAGATCTCATTTTGTAAACTACCTTCTTTCTGTGATTGTTCTTTTCCGGGTCAGAAAAAAAAAAAATGCATCTCCGCTGTGAACAAAGGAATACTATGGTTTTCTTTCTGAGAAATTTTTTTCTCAATAGGCGGACATTGTGTTTAAAGCAAAGGGAGCACCAGGGTCTAAACAAGTGTCAGGATTGACAGATTCAAATTCCTAACATAGGAAACATTTTCTGTGTTTTTAAAGTTACTTAAATGTGGTGGGGTGAGCAGGGGGCTGTGGGCCTGAAGAGGTTAGAGGAAAAAGATGGCGGCCCTTGGAAGAAACTCAGTTTGCTTCAATGGATATATCTGTCTCCAGTCTCCTAATAATTATAGTTAATAAAGGTGATAAGGGATTTTTAAAAATAACTGTATTCAAAGAAAAACCTGATCACTGTAATTTTTTTCTGGATTGTGTATTTTTCCTTGCCAAATTTATACAGTTTTTCTTACAGGTGGTATTTAAATGATAGCAATATTTAAAATGGATCATGAAATAATAATACTACGTTTTTGCTTCCGTAATTTATCACACACATTGCACAGTTGACAACTGTCATCTCAAACAGTATTACAGCCCTCCTTGGGGTAGAGGAGAAAACCTAACATCTGTTACATGATGTTAAGCTTAATTTAAAATTCCTCATTTTTTATACTGTTCTGTCTAAGTGGTCCATCTTTTGTCTAGAAAGTAAATTTGTTAGTGATTAATAGTCATTCTGGTATAAGAGCTACAGATATATCTCAGGGTTTCCTGTTTGCAGAAGGTATTTCATTTTCCTAATTAACCTAGTCACTTCTTGTAAAGTAAGGTTCAAATACTTGTCTTGAAATACATTTTTAAATGCCTGACAAATATTTTTGAATTGCCATTCAATTTTTATCTTTTAAAACATCCCTGCAGGCTGGGTGTGGTGGCTCACACCTGTTATCACAGCACTTTGGGAGGTGGAGGCAGTCGGATTGCCTGAGCTCAGAAGTCAAAACCAGCCTGGCAACATGGTGAAATGCTGTCTCTACTAAAATGCAAAAAATTAGCCGGGCGTGGCGGCTTACGCCTGTAGTCCCAGCTACTCAGGAGGCTGAGGCAGGAGAATTGCTTGAGCCCGGGAGCTGAGTTCGCACCACTGCACTCCAGCCTGGGCGACAGAGCGAGACTCTGTCTCCAAAAAAAAAAAAAAAAACCAAACCAAAACAAAACAAACATCCCTGCAATATAACATTTTCAAAAGTAAATTTCACTGTCTTTCTCTTTAAATAGATTATTGTAATTTAAAATAATGTGTTGCTGTAGGTAGATCACTGTGAAGCCACAAAGGACTGGATAAATATGTTCATTCGTCTCGTTTTCATTTAAGTATGACTCTGTATCCTATATCCCAAGATTTAAAGAGAGAAACCAGAAATAGTTGTTTTCAGCTTTATTCAGTTCAACAGCGAAATAAGCTGAAGTATCATTTCCTCTCTCTCTGCCACTCTGCTCCCTGTCACCTTTCTTCCCTGTCTCAGCCCTCATCCTCATGAGTATTAAATGCTGCTGATTTGGGCAGAGAAGAGGCTTCCTGGAATCTGAACGCTTTTCAGCTCCTCGGGTGATAACAGAAGCTGAACTCCACGACAGCAGTGCAGATCACTAAGGAAAGGCCTCCTGGCTGGGAGCTGGCAAGAATGTGTTTTGAAATGGAATCACAAAGGAGGCATGATTCAAGGAGCACCCTGCAAATGACAGGGGAAAATTATCTCACTTTCAATCACCTCTGTTCTCCTCTCTCCTCATTGGTATGCATGGTACACTCCTCCGAGGCAGGATTCCCGACAGTAGAAAAGAAAAACAAAAGGAGGCTTTTCAGCAAAGGGGACAGCCACAGCTCTTGCTTTCAATCAGGAGCCAAATTGGAAAGGGCACTCGTCCTCTCCTTCCCCACGGGAGGCAGGAGGAGACCCAGCGAGATGGAGGGTCTGGACTTGCCGTTTGAATAGTTAACTGTCCTGCAGTGGCACCTTTTTTGGATATGCTTTTTCGTGCGCTTCAGGTTTCAGCTTTGGAGACTATCCAATGGTGGCAAAATCTGGTCCCTGGTCCGGGAGGGGGACTGAGTATCTCTTCCCCCCATGGGGGAAAAGAAAACTTCCTAGGGGCCAGAGCAGTCCTCAAACCAATTGATTTCCAGCTGGAAAAAAACAATTTATTCTTTGCAAGTTTCTCAGCAGGAGGAGAAGAAACAGCAGGGTGGCTTGCTTTCACAGGAACCAGGCATTCACAGTTCTCTAAAGAGAAATGCTAGAGAGGGCCTCTGAAAACAAAAATGCCTAGATTGTACAGCTGATCTATTATTTTATTTTCATTGATAATGTTATTTTGTTAGCCATGCTGAGTCAAAGAAAGCTGCTGTATGGAAAACTTTTTTCACTGGTGGAAATAAAATCAGCTAATCTTATTTCTTCCCTTTAAAGCAGCATGGTTGCACATATCCTGTGAAAAGAAAATGTCACACCGAGTCCCTTGGTCCCATGTGACTGAACTACTTGGTAAAGAAGTTGGCTTTACTCGCTGTGGGATTGATTTTAAATTCGTCTTTGAATTATCTTCTCTAAGAGCTGTTTCTAGTCAGTGTGTTGAGAATCCCAATTGAGCTGTTAATTTCATCCTACATCATGTAGTTTAAGCAAACCAAATATTTTATGCTTGCGTTTGAAAGAGGTAAATATTAAATTCATAACTAGTAATAAAACTTTAAATTATATGCTTGATAAAAGATTGAATGCATTAGTGTTATTAAAAGAATCATATATGTTCAACCTCATGATTCTATTTGCTAATATTCTATCATATTTGACCTACAAAATTGACAATTTCATGTGGTTCAACCCCTATTGACTGATATTCATGCTAAAGTGCATGATGTGAGGGTGGGGGTGAGCTACAGAAAAGAAAGAGGGGGCTGGGCGTGGTGGTGCACACCTGTAATGCCAGCCTTTTGGGATGCCAAGGCTGCAGGATCACTTTAAACCGGGAGCTTGAGACCAGCCTGGGCAATATAGTGAGACCCCATCTCAAAAAGAAAAAAAAAATTAGCCAGGCATCGTAGAGCACACACGTAGTTCCGGCTACTCAGGAGCTTGAGGCAGGAGGATCTCGGAAGCTCAGGAGTTTAAGGTTGTCATGAGCTGATTGTGCCACTGCACTCCATCCTGGGCAATAGAGCTAAACTCTGTCTATAAAAAAAGAAAATACAAAAGAAAAGATGGGAGGGAGTTACTATTCCCAGAAGAAAGGAGGAATGGAAGGTAGACCACAAAAGCAGATCCACATTACCACATCCATGCCAATCATTCCTTTATTTGTGAAAGAAACCCAGGGAGCCTCTGTGTGGTTGGAGAGAATAGTGTCAGAGAGATAGGGGGCGCTGGAGAGGCAGGCGTGGAAGAGGAGGAGCCGGGAGGAAGAAGGCAGAGGAAAAGCTGGGAAGTGAGGGGAAAGTGAGGTGAAGAAGAGGGGAAGGAAGAGGCATAGAATTTATTATAATAAATCATTTATGAAGTCAGAAGCAAGTAGAATAAAAATGAGAGATGCTTAGAGTAAGAATATGTGATTATGTCCATGGTGAAGATGAGACATGAGCTTCAGAAGCTTCCAGATTAAATGATGCTAAAATTATAAATAGTAATCTCTGGGATCTTTACCAAAAAATAAGCTTTCCACTCCTAAGTGTGTTTGCCAATGTGCCTAGGACGTCATAGTCAACTCTGCATTCATAAATTGCCTCCATCAGACCTTGTTGTTTCTCACTGTCTTTTTCTTTAGTGCAAGTCAGTGGTACGTTTGCAAATGATGGATAGAACATAGTGATTTAAAGGTCTTTAATGACCTAGTAATTTGAAAACCACCTATTCTGCTTTAGAGATGTACCCGAAACCTGGCTTTCAAGAATACTTACCACTTGTAATAATTCCTCTCAAAATCATATTAAGGACATTTTGTGAGTGCTTCCTAGAATTAATCCATATTTTCAAAATGTTCCGGATACAACTTTGACAGACATTCTTGGGGCAGTCTTATTTTCTCCTAAGCAGTCACTTATTTTTTGTTTTCTGAATATAGTTGGGAAATTTTAGGGGGATTTGCATATTACCCTTTTCTGATAATTGTTGCAACTTGGTATTCTTAGTTTTTATGTAAGAATAAAAATATTCTTATGTAAGAACTAAAATGGTATTTTAGTTCTAAACTTAGTTTTTATGTAAGAATACTTAATACTTACTACCCCGACTAGTAGCAGATATTTTTCTAATGGGATACTATAGTTATTTTCATAAGATCCATGTGACTACTAATGAGGGAATGTGCAGGACGACAAAACTGGTTCAAAGAAGATATGAAAGTGGGAATTTTATATAGTAAGATCAGAAAGAAACGCTGAAATTAAATCGAAAAGATATAGATACTATAGTGGCTAATATCTTACCGGATAATAAAACTTTTTAACTTGGTAAAAGTATTAGTCATCTTATTTTATCAAACTGGTGTATATATATATATGTATACACACACACACAGACACACACACACACACACACACACACACACACATATATATATATATATATATATATATATCCCAAATTAAGAGGTGTAAAGTACCTGGGCCCGAATGAATACAAATGTAGTCAGTTTAACCAAGTTACATTTCTCTCGAGAGTCAGAGGAGATTTAGCGGGTTTATGCTCTAGCATGACATTAACACATCAATTATTTTTTTTTACTTATTTCACATTTTGAGTAATTTTTCGGAATAATGCCATCTAGGACCTGGAAACCATCATTCTCAGCAAACTGACACAAGAACAGAAAATCAAACACTGCATGTTCTCATTCATAGGTGGGTGTTGAACAATGAGAACACATGGACACAGGGAGGGGAACATCACACACTGGGGTCTGTCGGGGAGGAAATAGGGGAGGGACAGTGGGCGGTGGGGAGTTGGGGAGAGATAGCATGGGGAGAAATGCCAGATATAGGTGATGGGGAGGAAGGCAGCAAACCACACTGCCGTGTGTGTACCTATGCAACAATCTTGCATGTTCTTCACATGTACCCCCAAACCTAAAATTCAACAACAAAAAAATGTCATCTATTTGGGGAAGAAAAAGGATTCCTCCAGCAAGATGCACAAAATTGTAAGGGTTTTTTATAGTGCATTTTATACCCGGTAACTGTGTCAGTCATTAGCCCTCATCCACATTTTAATTATGAGCAGCAGGTGATAAGAATTGACCGGATTCTTTGTTATGTAATAATTTTAAGACAATTACATGGAAGACAGTTGTGATTGACTCTCTTGAGCATTGAAGTTGACGCATTAAATCAGATAGTGAGTTCAGGGCCTATTGGTTGTTTGATTCTAATGGGTAGTGATCTTCAGTTGAAACATCTGATACAATGAACTTGACATTTGCAATAATAACATACCTGCTTACTTAATTACCATATTACATTTCCTTCCACGATGTGGGAGGCCAACCAAAGCTACTGTTTTATGAATAAAGCCTCTTTGTACGACTTTATGAAAGGCTTAAACTAAAAATAATTTGGACTACATCAGGAGCAACAGAGATCTACTGGCGAACAATTTCCCCTGACAGTGTTACCCCCTGGCATTTAGCTGAAGCTTCAGTTACCTCTTAACAGCTCTGCTTCAATCAGGTCAACATCTAGCACCTTTGTACTAGATAAAAGTACTTCGAGTGAGGGAAAGAGCAGTGAGGGTATAGAGCAGTTCCAAAGTCTAGGTTGCTTTGGAAGTGGGCAAGGGTGAGTCTGCATGGGAATAGAAATGGGGACGTTTCCAACCCTAATTTAGATCACGTGATCTAGTAACTGTCAGCACAAAATTATCAAAGCTTGGAGTGTCCTGCAAAGTCTATAATTTTGGTCAATATTATTATAGTTCTTAAAGCAGGCAGAGAATTGGAATCATTCTTAAACTTTCAAGAATAACTTCCTAGGCCCATACCAGATCTACTAAATAAACATACTGGGGAGGGGAGAGGCAGGAGAGTGAGGGTGTTATCTGTATCCTGAAAAGTTTCCCATTAGGAAGTGGTGGCAGCCATGTGGCCATGTGGAGGGGTGAAAAAGAAGCTGGCAGGTAGTGTAGACACTGACTTTGCCACCTACCTGATCTTTTTATGGTGGTTAGTGTGCTCTTATTTCTTCTCTTCAAGACTGTTAACCTCAGTCTGTTTATTCAGTGGAGTCACTCCCACACCACGTGATATAGTCACAGTGCTTGTAAAGACATAACCAGATCAATGATTAAGAAATTCTGTTTCATGGAATATTTGTTACCAAATGCATTGAAACAAAGAGGTGAAATGTAGTTAGGAAATGTTGCATAGATAGTCTCTTTCTAACTGTTGCATTCTTTATAATATTTGTTGAAGGCGTTGAATGGTATGCTTTTCTGGACTGAAGTTCACATTGAACCCTTTACTAGAGAATGTAAGAATATCATGCAGTATCCGCAGTGGTTCTGAGTCAGGATTCTAGATTTGGACTCCTTGGACTTGAAGTCCAGTTTCACCTCTTGCAGCCGTCTGACTTCGGCAAAGGTCAAAGTTCACCTCTGTTTGTGTCCACATGTACCCGTTAGGAATAACAATGGCAACGATCTTACGTGGTTGCAGTGAAGGTTAGTAAGTGAATGCATGAAAAGTGCTTAATTAGCGCCTGGCACATAAAAAGTGCTCACAGAATGGTAGCTATCATTAAACTGAAGTGGATAAAAGTCATACCTCGGGAAAAATGATGTTCCTTGTGTAGAGCTGGCTCCAAAGGAGGTTCTGCTTTGTTTCTTGTTTGTTGTTACCAGACCCCTCATCTTTTCATGTTTTGCTTGGTAGTTGTAGATTTACATTCAGGTGTGTTAGTTTGCTGGAGCCACCGTAACGATATACCACAGACTGGGTGGTTCATATGTTCTCCCAGTTCTGGAGTCTAGAACTCTGAGATCACGATGAGTTTACTCTGAGTGCACCGTGGCAGCAGGTGGTTTTTCCTGAGGCCTCTCCGTGGCTTGTGGATGGCACGTTCTCACTGTACACTTTCACAGCCTCTCCTCTGGGCTCCTGCATTGCTGTCTCTCCCCTGTCCTAATCTCGTCTTCCTGTAAGGACACCAGATGAGATTCAGGTCCACCCTAATGGCTTCATTTTAACTTGATCACCTCTTTAAAGGCCCTGTCCCCGAAAACATTCTGAGGTACCTGGGGTTTAGGGCTTTAGCATATAAATTTTGGGGGGTGACATGGTTCAGTTCATAGCACCTGGCACCTGCATTCCCATCACCACACACCATGGACTATATGATGAGTTCCTTGGGGCCAAATGTATCATATTCTTCTCTCGAAGTCTTGTCCATAAGAGACCCTCGAAGGAGTATTTGCTGTACATTGAATTCATACAAATGTCAACACGTGTGTGAGAGCGACTTAGGGATACCCCTGCAGGTGATTTTGAGGCTTGGTCTCTGTGACTGGGTACAGGCATGTTTTGGGGAAGCTGCGTCTCCTTTGTAAGATCTGCCATTATAGAAATAGCCTATTCCATGTTCTCTCGAAAGATTAAGATTGCTTAGAAAATAATACTGAGAGTCTCCATTGCAAGACGTCCAAGCGTCAGAACAGGCTGCCTCACCCCTTTCCTGAAGTTGTCTCTTAAGGCTTCAAGAGCTCCCAAGGACCATTTAGGGGTGGACCTCTGAGCTGGGCATATTGTGAAACATTTGTGGTATTTTGTTTTTACAACGTTTTTGCTCATCCAATCCCAGGCAAACACTTCTTGCATTAATAATATAGGCCTAGTGCTTGGTTTTATTTATTTATATTTTTAAATTGTACTTTAGGTTCTGGGGTACATGTACAGATCAGCATAGGTACATACATGGCAATGTGATTTACTGCCTCCATCCCCCTGTCACCTGCATCTGACATTTCTCCCCATGTTATCCCTCCCTGACCTCCCAACCCCCCAGCCGTCCCTCCCTTGGCCCCCAACAACAGACCCCAGTGTGTGATGCTCCCCTCCCTGTGCCCATGTGTTCTCATTGTTCAACACCTGCCTATGAGTGAGAATATATGGTGTTTGATTTTCCGTTCTTGTGTCAGTTTGCTGAGAATGATAGTTTCCAGGTTCATCCATGTCCCTACAAAGGACCCAAACTCATCGTTTTTATGGCTGCATCATATTCCGAGGTTTATATGTGCCACATTTTCCTTGTCCAGTCTATCATCAATGGACATTTGGGTTGGTTCCAGGACTTTGTATTGTAAACAGTGCCGCAGTGAACATACGTGCGCATATGTCTTTATAATAGAATGATTTATAATCCTTTGAGTATAAACCCAGTAATGGAATTGCTGGGTCAAATGGAATTTCTATTTCTAGGTCCTTGAGGAATCGCTACACTGTCTTCCACAATGATTGAACTAGTTTACACTTCCACCAACAGTGTAAAAGTGTTCCTGTTCTCCACATCCCCTCCAGCATCTGTTATCTCCAGATTTTTTAATGATTGCCATTCTAACTGGCATGAGGTAGTATCTCAGTGTGGTTTTGATTTGCATTTCTCTAATGACCAGTGATGATGAGCATTTTTCCATGTGTTTGTTGGCCTCATATATGTCTTCTTTTGAAAAGTGTCTGTTCATATTCTTCACCCACTTTTGAATGGGTTTGTTTTTTTCTTAAAAATCTATTTTAGTTCTTTGTAGATTCAGATATTAGCCCTTTGTCAGATGGGTAAATTGCAAAATTTTTTTCCCATTCTGTTGGTTGCTGGTTCACTCTAATGATTGTTTCTTTTGCTGTACAGAAGCTTTGGAGTTTAATTAGGTCCCATTTGTCTATTTTGCCATGCTTTTGGTGTTTTAGTCCTGAAGTCCTTGCCTATGTAGAAAGATCTATGAAGGAAAACAAGCATTGGATTATATGCAGCTAAAATTATTTCATTACTCTGTGTATGGTTGTATGTTCACTTGGTGGTGACTCATGCCTGTAATCTTAGCACTTTGGGAGGCTGAGGCTGGAAGATCCCCTGAGGTCAGGAGTTTGCGACCAGCCTGTCGAACATGGTGAAACCCCATCTCTACTAAAAATGCAAAAGATTAGCTGGGCATGGTGGTGGGCACCTGTATTCTCAGCTACTTGGGAGGCTGAGGCAGGAGAATCGCTTGAATCTGGGAGGCAGAGGTTGCTGTGAGCCAAGATCGTGCCACTGCACTCTATCTAGCCTGAGCAACAAGAGCAAAACTCCGTTTCAAGAACAAAAACAAAAACAAAAAACATAAGTGTTGGTTATTGCCAAATTTCAAAGCATTGCCAAATTTCAAAATGTGACTGCACTATTTGAGATCTTAAAGAACATGCTCCAAAGTATTTGGCAAATTTCCAGACCCAATATCCTGGGAGGAAGCATTGAGTTCTTTGCTAATGAGGAAGAAGATAAAAGGATTCTTTCTAAATTAACAGGTGCAGCACCAAATTGCCAACCAACCTCTATTTCATCTGTTAGTGTAGGGAAGACCTTCTGGACTACCGGGAAAATCATGAGGTGGATGGTTTGTTTTAATGCCATGAATAAAATAGGTGATACTTGATAACCAGGACTTTATGGATAGAGGAGAAAAAGAAGCAAAATCTTTCATAGATTGTTAATAATGGTGAGTGAGGACCATGGTGGTCACATGTCACTCAAGTAGTGGCCAGGCTTGCTCTTCCTTGGGCAGTACCTCACAACCCTTTTCCAGTTCTTCCCAGGTCCGTTTTCCCATGGCCCTGCTCCCAGCTCTCTGCAGCCTTAAAAAGCAATCTAGATCCATTTTCCTGAAACGTTCTTCTGACACTGGCCTTCCTCCAGCAAGTGATTTCCCATGCCATGTCACCATGATGCCTTTTATCACTCCCTACTCCAAACCCATCCAAACTTTGGGGCTGCCTTGGAACTTGACCCAGTTCTATCCTCAGATGGAGCACTTTTTTCCCCATTCCTGAATCCAGGAGTACAGTGATGATTCCAGGGATTCAGTAACTATTTCTGACACCTGTGTCAGGCTGTGTTTTAGGTACGGGGGTCACAGCTTCACACAATGGAAAGAAATCACCCGTGCCCTCCTGAAGCCTCCTTTTGAAGAGGAAAGGCTGACGACAGACAAGATAAATCCATCAGCTATGCACAGTGGTATTTCAGATGGTGATATATGCCGTAGATAAAAATAAAACTCGCTGGGGATAAGAAGTGGAGAGTGCAGATCTAAATAAGGTGGAGTGGTCAACCTCATTGACAAGGAGGCATCTGAGTGAGGGTGCAGCCGGGGTGAGGGAGTGAGACACGGGGCTGCATGGGGAAGAGTGAGATTAAAGGAGCATCAAGCCCTGAGGCTCTGAGGAGGAAGGCATTTGCTGGCAGGAGAGGCTGGAGGCCAGAGTGAGTGAGGAGAGCTGGCAGCAAGCTCTGAGAGACGAAAGGCGCCAGATGGTGTTGGGCCTTGTGAGTTGAAAGAATTTCACGTTCATGGACATGCTGTAAACCAATGTTGAGAAGAAGAAGTTGGCCTGTTATGTTGAGAACAAAGCAAGGGGGAAAGATAGAAATCTGGGAGTTAGGATCCAGACAGTGTTTAAAGACTTGAGACTGGATGAGGTCATCATGGGTCTCTGAATTCAGACCATCCCAACAGTGGCCCAGATATCCCTAACACCCTTAACAGAAATAAATGCACTACAGGGCCACGCCCTGTGGCTCATGCCTGTAACCCCAGCCCAGGCAATATAGCAGGATCTTGTCTGTAAGAAAGCTAAAAAAGAATCACTCAGATATGATGGTGTTCTAGCTACTAAGGAGGCTGGGCAGGAGGATCACTTGAGGCCAAAAGTGGGAGGCTTCAGGCTTCTGTGAGTTGTGATCACACCATAGTAATGTAGCTTGAGCAGTAGAGCAAGACCCTGTTTCAAAAAAAAAAAAAAAAAAAAAAAAAATAGAAAGGAAAGATACAAACCCCTACTATTTATGATGATTGTATAGTGCTTTAGTTAAAGGAGGCTGAGTAGACACACATATTTTAGGTTTTCCTTTTTTGGGGGTTACCCTAAAGTCTTATATGTCAAGACAATGAATTAAGCCAGGAGTCCTCAAGAGTGAGGCATCTGCATTTGTTTTACCAAGAGGAAAAAGGGGGGCAACTGTGAGTGGGAAGTGGAAAGTGAGGAATTACAGGCCTTGTGTTCTGGTGGATTCCTTTTGGAGAAGGGTATATGTGGCTATTAATTTCTTTAATTCTGTTTCTGGGCATGGTTGGCAAACGTTGGAATGACACTATGGTTTGATACTCTTTTTTGTTTGTTTGGTTGTTTTTTTTTGTTTGTTTGTTTTTAAGACAGAATCTCACTCTGTCGCCCAGGCTGGAGTGCAGTGGTGCAATCTCAGCTGACCGCACGCAACCTCTGCCTCCTGGGTTCAAGAGATTCTAGTGCCTTAGCTTCCCAAGTAGCTGGAATTACAGGCATGCGCCACCACACCCAGCTGATTTTTGTATTTTTAGTAGAGACTGGGTTTTGCTATGTTGGCCAGGCTGGTTCTGAACTCCTGGTCTCAGGTGATCACTAAGCCTCACAAAGTGCTGGGATTACTGGCGTAAGCTACTTCGCCCAGGCAACACTGGTTTGAAATACTCAGAATAATTTCTAAAAGTTGCTTAAAACTGGTTAAAAAATTATCAAGTCCAAAATAACTGTTTGCTTCTTTGGAAATTGGTCTGATAAGATTTCCTATCTTTTTGATAAACTGTTTTCTTTAAAAGTTGTCCATTTAATTCAAGTTATTAAATTTACAAAGAATTGTACAGAGAAGTTATTTCCTTCATATTTGCCATTCTCCTTATTTTAATTTTGTGTATTTGCTTTCTCTTTCCTTATATTAGTTTGAAGTTTATTGATTAAAGATGATGGTCAACTTATGATGGTTTGACATGATTTTTTGAGTTTTCAATGGTGCAAAAGTGGTGAGCATTCAGTAGAAACCATACTTCAAGTACCCAAACAACCATTCTGTGTTTCACTTTCAGTATTCAATAAATTACATGAGATATTTAACATTTTATTCTAAAATAGGCTTTTTTGTTCGATGATTTTGCCCAACTATAGGCTAATGCAAGTGCTCTGGACACATTTAAAGTAGGCTAGGCTAAGCTACTTTAACATCTAATAGTTAAATGTATTAGATGCATTTTCGACTTACGATATTTTTAACTCACAACGACTTTATGGTGATATACACCTCTTGTAAGTCAAGGAGCATCTGCATAGGTTTTTTTTTTTTTTCCCCCACTAAAGAACTATCTTTTTAGTTTATTTGCTGTTTCTGCCCATTTTCTAATTCAGCAACTTCTATTTTCATCTTAATATATTTTTTCTGCCTTTTATTGTTACGTTGTTTATATGTTTCTTGACGTGAAGATATGTTTTTTATTCCTTCTTTTAAAAAATACTTGTTTTCAAAACTATGAATTTTTCTCTGAGCCTCAGTTTTGTTGCATGGTATGGGTTGCCTTGTGTCATGTTTCCATTCTCAATATTACTGTATTCTGTGATTTTCATTTGGGTTTCCTATTTTATTCAAGAGTCACTTAAAATAATATTTTAAATTAATAACAGGTTATTTTTGCTTTATTAATTTCTAGGTATGTATTGCATCATACTCAGAGTATGTTGTATATAGTAGTTCCGCCATTCAAATTAATTCGTATTTTATTGTGGCCTAGTATATCTTCTCTTGAAGGCAATGACTGTTCATAAGCATCTGAGAAAAGATGTACCCTCTGTTTTAAGAAGTATACTTCATCTGCTTCCCAACTACTATGTTGTACTAGGCTGGGCTCAACCTCCTGACCTCAAGTGATCTGCCCACCTTGACCTCCCAAAGTGTTATGATTACAGGCATAAGCCACTGTGCCCAGCCACTTCTTTAATTTCTTTTTTTTCCAAATCATACAACCCATTTAGCTCACTTTTCTTCTTTTCTTTTTTCTTTGTAGTGCTTTTTGCTGTGAGTTTGTACCTTTGTGTCGCTTCACATCTCATTTTTATTTTTTTCTTTCAGTTGCTTCTTAAGTTTCTCTGTTGCCTCTCCAGCTCTTGTATTTCTGCTCTGCTGTCTTGTTTCATGGACACAACTGGTTGGTTGATTGAGTGTCTGGTTTTCATTTCTTAGTAGAATAGGTTGTCAGAGATTTCTGCTGGTGACAATATTTTTCTGATGAGATTCCTTAATCTATAAATAGACTTTTTCTTGTAGTATGTTTGTATAGATTGTGCGTGTGCATGTGTGTATGTGTGTGTGTATGTGTGTGTGGGTATGTGTGTGTGTGTTATTCACTACTTGGGTTTCATGGACATTTGTTGTGGAGGAGTGTCCTGTGTATGGTGGGGAGTAGAGAATTAATCCACCTGCTGTTCTAGGATAGCTCACTTTCTTGCTCTCTGCCTCATGGACACAGACTGCTTCTTTCAACCATGGCCTTGCTGTGTGATTATTAATTTCCACCTGCCTCCTCTCTCACTCTAAATCAGATTAGGTCTGAGGGGCAATCCACCCATTGGTTTACCCCATTCTGATTTTGACTCCTCAGTGTTCCCCTCACTTTCAGGAAGATACCTCTCCATGACAGTATCTATGGCTTCCTTCCACAGTTCCAACCCAATTGCTGTTGCTTATGTGGCTTTCACATTCATTTTGGAGGCTGTAGAATATAACTGTTCCTGAGTTTTGCCAACAAGATGAAAAAAAGTGGGAAGAGGGTTGTTCCTTGGTGAGAGAAAATGCTGTGTTTCCACTCCTTCTTGTTGATAGAAGTTTCCTCAAGAAAATTTTTATTGTCCCATTTTTCATACTACTTCCTGATAATTATGTTTATCTATTTATTATTTTTTTCAAGATGGAGTCTCACTCTGTTGCCCAGACTGGAATGCAGTGGCATGATCTCGGCTCATTTCAACCTCCACCTCCTGGGTTCAAGCAATTCTCCTGATTCAGTCTCCTGAGTAGCTGGGATCACAGGCATGAGTCACCATGCCCAGCTAATTTTTGTATTTTTAGTAGATACAGGGTTTCACCATGTTGGCCAGGACTCAATCTCCTGACCTCATCATCCACCCACCTTGGCCTCCCAAAGTCCTGGGATTACAGGTGTGAGCCACTGCCTCCAGCCAATCATGTTTATGTTTCAAGTCATGTGAAGAATGTATTTTGCCAAAGTAAAAATTTACATCTTCAATTTCTTTTTCTTTAGTTTCTATGGCAAGTTACTGGATCAATGTTAAAGATTGCCCACATAAATGTCTTCTTTTGAAAACATTTATGCAGCATAGTTGGTTCCAGGTCTTTGCTATCGTACACAGTGCTGCAGCGAACATACATGTGTATGTGTCTTTATAATTGAATGATTTATATTCCTTTGGGTATATACCCAGTAATGAAATTGCTGGGTCAAATGGAATTTCTATTTCTAGATCCTTGAGGAAATCACCACACTGTCTTCCATAATGGTTGAACTAATTTACACTCCTACCAACAGTGTGAAAATGTTCCTTTTTCTCCACACCCTATCCAGCATCTGTTGTCTCCAGATTTTTTAATGATTACCACACTGAGAGAAATGCCTGATGTAGGCGACAGGGCTGGGGGAGGGAGACAGCAAACCACCATGGCATGTATGTACCTATGCAACAATCCTGCAGGTTGCAGGATGTGCACATGTAACCCAGTGCCCAAAGTACAATTAAAAAAAAAATTGCCCACTAGAAAACTGCCCACCTAAATAGGATATCTAGAGAAATTAGTGAAAATTAGTTGTGGCAAGCAGGACTGTGTCATTTGCCTTATTATTTACTATACACAGAGGTTACTAATAGAGAAAAAGAGATTTGTGCATTTGTTTCTCTATCAAGCAAAGATCCTTGTGAAGTTAAAAGATCTGGCTGGGCCAGACACTGTGACTCACGCCTGTAATACCAGCACTTTGAGAGGCTGACGCAGGTGGATCACCTGAGGTCAGGAGTTCGAAACCAGCCTGGCCAACATGGTGAAACCCAATCTCTACTAAAAATAAAAAAAAATTAACTGGGTGTGGTGGTGGGCATCTGTAATCTCAGCTACTCCGGTGGTTGAGGCAAAAGAATCACTTGCTCCCAGGAGGCAGTGGTTTCAGTGAGCCAAGATTGTGCCATTGCACTCCAGCATGGGCGAAATGAGCAAAACTCTATCTCAAAAAAAAA
>NW_016107321.1:2761308-2795859 GCF_001604975.1 Cebus imitator
AAGCTATCTTACTCTTTATAACAGCAAGTATGTTAGATATTTCCTTTTTAAAAGAAACATTATAAGTATATATGACAATAAAAATGGAAAAATGAAGTTGACGTTATAAAGCTTTAATCACATGAGAGAAAAAACTCAGTAAACCAGATGTTAGTTAGGAAATTATATTGGAAGCCTTTTATATGTTTTTCATGTTTGTATTACATAGCACTCTGGGATTTTTAATTTTAAAATATTTGCTTTATGTTGCAAATGTTAAATAGAACTTTCATAGTAAATTGATTAGTAGCGAATTTTTGTTTTGTTTCTTTTCCTCAAATTTGAGAAAAATCTTTTCTTTTTTTCTTTTCTTTTTTTTTGTGTGTGTGTGTGTATATGTGTGTATGTGTGTGTGTGTGTGTGCCTCAGAGTCTTACTCTGTTACCCAGGGTGGAGTGCAGTGGTGAGATCTCAGCTCACTGCAACCTGCATGTACTGGGCTCAAGTGATCCTCAGACCTCAGCCTCCCAAGTAGCGGGGATTACAAGTGTGTGCCACCATGCCCAGATAATTTTGTATTTTCACTAGAGATGGGTTTTCACTCTATTGGCCAGGCTGGCCTTAAACTCCTGACCTCAAATGACCCAGCCACCTTGGCCTCCCAAAATGTTGTGATTACAGGTGTGAGCCACTGGGACCAGCCAAAATCTTACATTTCTACTGCTGAGTTTACTCTTCTGCCTCAATATAAATGGGTAAGGAGTTCCCCAACACTTAGTGTCAGCAGTGACAGTGCAGGAAATAAGGAGCTTTTCTATACCTCCTTGACAGCGGTGGGAGAGCTCATGGACTGGAGCATTTAGCTTTTCGTTTATTATAGTTGGTCCCCTTAAACAAATGCTAAATTTCTGAAGCAAGGACCTTGCTATATTTGCTTGTCTTTGGATGCTGCATTTCCATTTACCTCGAAATACCTAGTGCAGCTTTGTGCATATAGAAAATGTATTAGCTAGGGCTCTTTCAATTATAAGAAGCAGAAATCCAGCCAGACTGGCATAAGCAAAAAACAGAGTTTGTTGGATTAAATATTTGAGTTTCTGGCATTAACGTTGACCTAGACATGACTTAATCCAGGTTCTCAAAGTTAATTCAGACATCTCAAATCTGGTGATATTCCCGAGTTTGCTGCTTTTTCTTACCTCCTGAACAGTTGCTAAATGAAGAGAATTCACGGAATTATTTAACAATAATTAAGCAATTTTTCTGGAGTTTACTTAATTAAGTCAGCTGTGTATCCTCTGGGTGATGGAAAGGCCACCATAAGCATCAGGCTTACATTCTATCAGTTTAGCAAGCCTAGTGGGAAGAGAAGGCCTCTTTCTTAATAGTTCCAGCAAAAGTCATAGGAGTAACCCTTATTGGGCTGTTGTAGGTTGGATACTATCTCCAACACCAGTATGGCCATGGGAGAAAAACATGTGGATAGGCCAACCCTAGTCAAACCCTATGCGTGTGTATGTATGTGTGTGTGTGTGTGTGTGTGTGTGTGTGTTCATGTGTGCATGTTTAAGGAATACATTATCCCAACTTGAGCCTAAATGTATTAGACTTGTGATTTCTCAGAAGTCAGTGAAGTTGATCTTACCAGAGAAAGAATTCCGGGTGGGTAAAAATGCAGTCAATATGGTTGCTTCTTTTATATAAATGTGTGTGTGTGTGTGCACCTGCAATATTTGGGGGATGATTGATGTATATCCATCTTACACTGGCCTTTATCTGTCAGCATAGCAAATTATGCTTTTGTAACAAATATGCCAATAGGTCCAGTGGCTTTACACAACGACAACAAATGTGTTTCTCACACAAGGGACAAGTCCAGAGTGGGTCTGCTTGATGTGGGACCTCAGGCTCTAGGCTGACTGAGGCTCCACCATGACAGATGGCCACAGTCACAAAGGCAGGGAAGAGCTGGCGTCTTATGTTCTGGCTGGGAGGCCATACCCACTGTTCCACTCACACCTCGTTAGCCAGAACTAGTGATACGTCCCATTCAACAACAAAGGGACTAGCTGGCTCAATATCCTGTGTGTCAGGGCAGTGAGGAGAGCTAGACAACACTACTGCTGACTGCACTCCTGTTCAGAGACTGTAAACACATCCTCAAATACTCTGAATCCTAACATGACAATCCACTTGCCATTTTAGAGAAATTTATTCTTTTTTTTTTTTTTTGAGACAGAGTTTCACTCATGTTACCCAGGCTGGAGTGCAATGGTGCGATCTCGGCTCACCGCAACCTCCGCCTCCTGGGTTCAGGCAATTCTCCTGCCTCAGCCTCCTGAGTAGCTGGGATTACAGGCACGCGCCACCATGCCCAGCTAATGTTTTGTATTTTTAGTAGAGATGGGGTTTCACCATGTTGACCAGGATGGTCTCGATCTCTTGACCTCGTGATCCACCCGCCTCGGCCTCCCAAAGTGCTGGGATTACAGGCTTGAGCCACCGCGCCCAGCCAGAGAAATTTATTCTTTTAAAACATTCTTAAACTTCTACAAGCCCGGCCAGGCGCAATGCCTGATGCCTGTAATCCCAGTACTTTGGGAGGCCAAGGCGTGCAGATCACCTGAAGTTTGGAGTTTGAGAATAGCCTGACCAATACAATGAAACCCCGTCTCTACTAAAAATACAAAAATTAGCCAGGCATAGTGGCAGGCACCTGAAATCCCAGCTACTTGGGAGGCTCAGACAGGAGAATCACATTAACTCGGGAGGCAGAGGTTACAGTGAGCCAAGATCACGCCATTGCACTCCAGCCTGGGCACAAGAGTGAAACTCAAAAAAAACAAAAAGAAAAGAAAACAAACAAAAACATCAAAAAACCTTCTACAACCCCAACTGGTTTCTTTCATATACAAACAAAATTGCCCAGCAGCATTCCAAGGACTGTCTACGAGCTAAAGCAGAAGCTCTGCGACAGTAACTATTAACTGATCTTCAGGCCTTGCCCAGAACTCATTAGGCTTCAAGAAATGATTGGATTTGCTTTGTCTATATTTAATTATTAACATATGCATGACGTATTCCTGTGTTCAACATTTACTGAGCAGTTACTGTATACCAGGAAAGGTGCCTGGTATGTTGGGTATGGCACAGTATCTGTGTTCTAGAACTTACTGTCTAGTGAGGAAGATAGAATTTAAACTGGATAATGTTGTGTTTGAAGAAATGTTGATAACTCAGATAATAAATTATAATAATCAAGTATGTATGCTCAGCTAGCCAGATTAGACATGAGAGGCAGCCCTTTATTTTTAATATGTACATAAAGCATATGCACCTTGAAAGTTCAATTGCCCAACAGCACAACAACCCCAGGTGTCAGTGGGCATCTGGAGTATGAATTTTCATTATTATTATTTTTGCAAATAAAGGATGATTTCTGGTAACTTTGGGGTTTGTGTCAGTGTCTATGGCTGCATAATTTGTTACTTCAAAATGTCTGGCCTAGAACAGTAGTCATGCATTATCTTTCGTGGTTTGTGTAGGTCTAGAATTGTGGAGAGACTGCTGGGCACGTCTTGATTTGGGTATCTCATGCAATGGCAGTTAGATGTCAGTGAACTACAGTTATCTGAAGACTTAACTGAAGATGGAGGATCCACTTCCAATGATGTGGTTGGATCACATCATGCATGTGGCACATTGATGCGGGCTGTTGGCCGAGGGCCCTCATTCTTCTCTATTTGGGCCCTTCCACAGGACAGTGTCTGTGCTCTCCTGGCATGATAGCTGGCTACCCCCAGGTGAGCAATCCAAATGTTCAAGTGGCAGCTACATTTCTTTGTCTAATCTAGCATATATTGCTACTGCTGCTACATTATATGGATCACACAGAGCAGCCATAATTCAGTGTTGGAAGGTATTATGCAAGAGTGTGGCCACCCAGAGGAACACCTTGAAGGCTAGTTACCACAGAGTGACTTCTGGCTGCCCTCGGGCAGGACATCTCCTTCTATAGGAATGAAATTACATAGGTGAACTGATTGAGATAATATGTCTTTCAAATGGGAGTTCAGTACCCTCAAATTTAGACACTTCTTTGTTAGCTTTTTACTGCAAATAGATATATTATGGCAAATAATGAGACAACCCCTGGCTTACATTCAAATATCACACGGAAACATACAAAATGTCATTATACTAGGAAAACAAGACACAAATGCTTTTAAAAAAAATTTCAACATACAAAGTATTTAAAAGTGTTTTATTATGACCATAGAAACGTCTATAGGCTACTTTTCTATTCATTTAAGTGATGAGCTCTACTTCTTGGGTACAGAATTTACACTGCATTGTAGAGAGTTCTCAGTAAATTAGTGATGTGTTTATTTTGCAAAAGCAAAATTAATACATTTCACTGAGACTTCATGAGATAAGGCCTTTGGGTATATCACATATGCTATCATTTCCACAGGAAAGCCTGCTATAGGTATATGAAACAGAATATCTACAGGGAAGACTTTCATCTATAATGACACTATGATGGCCTTTTTGAAGTGTTCCAAATATTACCTTCATAAGGAAAAAAGAAAAAGCTGTCCTTCATAGCCTGCAGCCACACAGACTCTCTTGTAGTGGTCACTAGGTGGATCTACTACCATTCCATCGAGTAGTCAGGCAACCTTAAAAATGTATGAGTCAGTTGTAACTCCATGGTAAGGAGTATTTAGAGTAATACATATTTCTGTATCACACTGTAAGCTCATAGAAGTAAGTATTCACTTTAGGCCAGGACCCTTCAAAGGGAAAACAGACCTCTGTCTCACTTTGCGTGGAGCTCCCTAGAGTTACGGAGGACTTTTAGCATTGCGCCTCCTCTTCTGAACTACCTAACGGTTATAGTCCTACATTGAAAATAGGAAAGTGAGATTTTTCGACAAGTATTTTCTCATGATTATGCTTCAAGGAATTATTTCTCAAATACATAAATGTTTGTTAATATTATGGGGAAATAGAAAATTTGAGCTAGATTAAGTTACTACAGTGAAATAAAAGAAAAAAAATCGGAAACTTTTGAAAATAAGTAATACTTTGCTAACAATGTAGAACCTTTTGAAAAGGTTTCCAGATAAACTTTGTTTTATATATGCTTTGTAATCAAAATGACTATATAATCATGTCTGAAAAATAATATGGTTTAGTGGGCAACCAAAATATTTTATCTGAGCCTTCAATATATGAAATGTTTTTATTTTTAACTAAATTTAAAGGATTGTTTTCTAAGTTGTAGTAAAGTTGATTATTAGCTGTCTCCCAGAAGAAAAAAAACTGTGGCATTTTATGATGTTCCTGTGGTCATACAATTAAGTAATGTATATCCAAAAATAAATTTGCTAGATAAAATTTATTATTTACTCTTACTATAATACCATGTTAAATGTCTCTAGCTAATTTAATAATTTAATAAAGGTTGTCTAGACATTTCAGTTAAGTTGCTAGCTGATGATATCATGTAAGAGTAAATAAGATTGTGTATGCAAAAGTTCATCTCTATTGTCTTGTTTATGGACTCACATTTACAGATTCAGTATGAAACCTAGAAGATCTTCTCTGTCCTCTGAGAATCTCCTAGCCTCATCCAGTATTAACTGGTGGTCTAGTTCACTTTAAATGGTAGCACATGATTCTGCTTGAACAGTCACCCAAATCCTGGAGCCAGCTTGGGTGAAAGGAGGATGGATATGAAATGCACAGAGCTTGAGCCAAGTGCCATGATTGTGGAATTGCTGCCAAAATTGCTCAAGATGCTGATTTTTAAAAAAAATTTTTTTTTATTTTTTGAGACAGAGTTTTGCTCTTGTTGCCCAGGCTGGAATACAATGGCATGATCTCGGCTCACTCACTGCAGCCTCCGCCTACGGTTCAAGGGATTCTCCTGCCTCAGCCTCCGGAGTAGCTGGGATTAGAGTCATGTGCCATCATACCTGGCGAATTTTGTATTTTTAGTAGAGACGGGGTTTTTTCATGTTGGTCAGGCTGGTCTTGATCTCCTGACCTCAGGTGATCCGCCCGCCTTAACCTCCCAAAGTGCTGGGATTACAGGCATGAGCCACCGTGCCTGGCCAAGATGCTGATTTATATGCTGAGTCAGAGAAAGCTCAGCGATGAGCCTGGATCAGATATGCTCCTGGTCTTTGAAGCCAGACATCCATGTTGGTATATTTAAGTCATTTCAAGTGTGTGTTCTCAAATACAAGTGTCCTTACAGGTAATAGAAATAAAGAACAATTTTCATTAGAATTCTTCTATTTTAGCAATGATGGACTGAGTATTAAAAATGTGCAAAATTACCTTAAGGAGCATACAGTTTGGCCTCAATGTAACATTAGGCATTAGGCCAAACTAAAGACTTAGAAATAGTGGCTGAGTCCATTTCATCAAATGACTGTGAATGTTGGCCTCAATCTATATGCTTTGCCGGCATTATTGGTTTGCCTAATTCACCTATAAATACAGAATAAATTATCATTCCATAAATAGCGGTACATGATCTTTTGCCAGAACAGGAATGTGTATCTATTGGACTAGATTTGAGTGAATGAAAAATTAATTTAAGTCGCAGAATCAGAGACATAAAGGTATCATGAAAGGGAGGCAAGCGGGAGCAGGAGAATGGGTGCACCAGCTTGAATATAGATTATAGTAGACAGAAATGGAGATGGCAGCTTACCTGGAATGAACCCAAACATTAGGAGACAGAGAACCAAAAACTTCTGGCTTTCTTTGACCTCTTGGAAACGCTCTGTATGGTCTCCACGAGGACTGTATCAGGAGGCTCTCTGGCCTGAGCAGACATTATGCTGTTGTTGCCTTTGAAGACCAACAATAACGAGAGAAAACACTATATCACATAAAGGATATGAGCAGCAGATGCAAGAAAGCTTTTTTTTTTTTTTTTTTTTTAAAGATTTTAGCCATATTGCTTTTCCTCTACTGGATTAGCAATGAAAACAGGGTGTACAACCAAGGATTTTATATACTAATCAATAGTATCCAAAAGAAAAAAAAAAAGCATGAAATGGCAGTATTAAGAAAAGTGAAGAATGTTAAAATACATAGGACAGTATCATAAAGACATACAGATTACCTAACATCCATGATCTTAGCCAGGTGCACTATTTTAAATCCTAGAGCTGTCAATATTTATTCTCAGGAAAAATGTAATGTGTTTGTCTTTTAGAAACAATGCACTAATCTTAGGTTAGCAGTAACCTAAGATTTTTTGCAAATTTGTAAAAAAAAAAAAAAGTGTGAACCTTGCTATGTGACATATCTCCAGGCAGAGTGCCAGGAGGGCTGTGTGAAGGGGGCCTGGAAGTGGTGCGTGTGGAGACCCAGCTGGCAGGCATGCGTACTCACAAAATTACCTTCCAGAAAGAAGGCATTGCAGATCTTCTAAATCCACTTGAAATAAGTATTTCAACATTTTTATTTCCACATCTGCAGCCAGCTGAAATAGTTTTCACATGAGTTTACAGCGAAGTTTCATCAAAATTTCCTTGGAAATCTAACAACACTTTTTTTTAGGACTTAAGAAAATTCAGCATCTGAATTAAAAGAAGGCGCCTGAGGTCCTTATCAAATATTTGACTTACGTGAAGAATATTCTACACTGTATTATTTCTTCTTTCCCAGAAGTTCACTTCCTATTTAACTTCTTTTTTTATAGATTTATATTTATTACACTGTAATTTTTTGTACCATCTCTACCATAAACACTGTTAAATTTTACTCCTATTATGTTAATAAACAATTAAATAATACTAAACTGACAGTTTATATACCTTAGCAGGGCTGGGTGCTGTGGCTCGCGTCCGGAATTCCAGCACTTTGGGAGGCTGAAGTGGGTGGATCACTTGGGGTTCAGGAGTTTGAGATCAGCCTGGCTAACATGGTGAAAACCCAACTGTACTAAAAAATACAAAAATTAGCCAGGTGTGTGAGGGTACCTGTAGTCCCAGCTACTCAGGAGGCTGAGGCAGAAGAATCACTTGAACCCGAGAGGTGAAGCTTGTAGTGAGCTGAGATTGCACCACTGCACTGCAGCCAGGGTGACAGAACAAGACTCTGTCTCAAAAAAAAAAAAAAAAAAAAAAAAAAAACAAAAAAAAATATATATATATATATATATATATATATATATATATATATATATATACCTTAGCAGTATAGCAGTATAATCATCATGTGACATTCCCCTCCAAAAAGTCAGAATCTTTGGAAAGACAAATATAAATAAGTTTTAAGTAAATTTAGGTAAAAACAGATTTTTATTATTTGTCACTATTTGGTGTAATATATTTAATTGTTTAAAAAGCAGTTACAAACAAAAGAGTTAACTATTAAGATTTTGGATTCAGAACTGGACTCTTTTTTTATTGCATTTTAGATTTTGGGGTACATGTGAAGAACATGCAAGATTGTTGCATAGGTACACATGTGCCTTCCTCCCCATCACCTATATCTGGCATTTCTCCCCATACTATCTCTCCTCAACTCCCCACCCCTCACCGTCCCTCCCCTATTTCCCCCCAAGAGACCCCAGTGTGTAGTGCTCCCCTCCCTGTGTCCATGTGTTCTCATTGTTCAACACCCGCCTATGAGTGAGAACATGCAGTGTTTGATTTTCTGCTCTTGTGTCAGTTTGCTGAGAATGATGGTTTCCAGGTTCATCCAGGTCCCTACAAAGGACACGAACTCATCATTTTTGATGGCTGCATAATATTCCATGGTGTATATGTGCCACATTTTCCCTGTCCAGTCTATCATCGATGGGCATTTGGGTTGGTTTCAGGTCTTTGCTATTGTACTCTTTTTCACATGTTATGTAGGATCTCATGAGGTTAAAGGAGTTTCCAACATTTATAGAAAAATGAACATTTGTGAGAGCAGCCTGCTTTCTATTACCTAGCTCTTGAAGTTAATCCAACATTATTAGGTTAATGATAGTATTGCTATTCTTACAAACATTAGAAAACTCCAAAAAAATACCACCTTGCCTTGAGCCTGCATTAAGTTAGAATCTTAGGCAGCCAGCCAACATGAGACAGACAAAGGCCAAATGCCAGTGCAGAGAAACTCTGTAATAACGCCACCCATGGGATCGTTATCCTAGCGCAAACAGTATGTAGGAAGCTCAGAAAATTAGGCCGTTTTTGTTTTGTTTTGTTTTGTTTTTTAATTGAGTAGTGGGGAAAGCTTTGGACACAGCTCGGCCTATGTATGAATTCCAGCTTTACCACTTATTAGAAGGATAACCTTGAATAAGTTACTTATTTTCTCTGAAGTTCTGGTTCCTTATTTGTAAATTGAGAATATTAATGTCTGGTTTATACAGTTATTAGAAGTAATGGGCATGCTTTTGCCAAGTATCTGCTACAGTACACAGTGGTTACCGAGAAAGCATTTTGTGATTAAAATGAATCATCCGACACCTTTAGACTGCGTAGAGGGATTGCAAATGGGCTGTGTGTACGTGTATCGATTTTGTTTCTTAAATGAGCATGCCAAGATGCAAAGGTTTTTTATTTCTTTTAATTATTGCTTGGTAGTTGGAAATGCCTCACTTCCAGTAAGAGGCTCTGAACAGCAACTATGATTTTCCTGGGTGAAGAATTGCTGATTATTTCCCCATGGGCAAACATTGCCTAGGGAAAAGGTAGCTTTTCTCATCACCTACACCCACCTGTGCCCCAGCTCTTCTTGGTGGCTTCTTTCCACCTGCTTCTGGTGACAGGATGAAGCTGTGCTCCACCTGCCTTCTTGTTATTTGGACTCCTAAATGTTGGGTGGCCCATCCCAGCCCTGCGCATACCACCCTCACTGAGCTAGGGGGCCATCTGCAGAACACAAACTAGCCTGCACTTTGACAGGACTCACAAGTCCATTCAAAACTGGAAGTGATCCGGAAGGCCTTAGCACCTTACTTTCTCTTCATTTACATAAAATGTCTGAGAATTGAGAGTCAGGTTTTTTTTAGGGAGGAACTGAAAGGATTTTTAAATGAAGCTTAGGGTGTTAGGGACAAAAGGTGTCTGGGGTCTTGGTCTCTATGCCTTTCTTTTAGGGACTTCAGGCTAGATGGTGGGTGTGTCTTTCAGTTCTTTTGGCACGGCATCAGACCTCCCACCCGTCTTTATGTTCTACATTAGGACTGAGTGTGTTCTGTGCCAGGTGCTTGGCCAGATGCTGGCATTCCCGTAGCGTAGAGAGGGGCCCTCTAGGCACATGTAATGCAGATACTGGAGAAGAGAGAGGGGTCCAAGGTTCACGTCCACCCCGGAGCACAGTGCCTGGCATGGAGAGGCTCCACCCATGGCAGCAGTTTTATTAAGACATCTGTCCTTGGAGGCTTTGAAAGCTTCACCCATGGCAGTGGTGTTATTAACACAGCTGTCCTTGGAGACCTTTGGCTTGGGAGTCACCTTGGAACCTGAGTCATCAAATTCCTAGGGTCAGGTTCATAAAAGCTGCTTCTAAACCTTGCTGTGGGCTAAGTGAGGAAGTGGTACATTTAGTTTTCATTTTCTTACTGAACACTCTGGTGTTTTTCATCAGGATAGAAACATAGTTAGCAATCCGTAATTGTCACTCTTGATAGAAATGAAAAATGACGATTGGCGCTTTCCTGGTGCTGGATGTCTTGGGAAGCTGGACCTGGGCCCTATAGGCCAGAGAGGAAGGATGTCTGTCTCCCCAGGTGCCTTTCTCAGCCCAGCCCCACACTGCCCAGAGTCACTGCCAACACCCTCCCGCTGCACTGAGACCTGGTGCATTGCCACTGCAGCCCACAGAGCCAGCCAGAAGAACATATTAACAAGAATTGCATGAATTCAGCCTTCTTCTAAAGTAGCACGCCAGTCACTGACAACCACACGAGTTTACCTCAGTTCTCTGCTTTGCAGAGAAGGATATTTTTGTGTTGTTGACTCTGCCTTCTCACTAGAGAGCATGTTTTACAAGGACCTTGTCTGTCATACCCACTGTTGTGTTCCCCAGCTCTCAAAGGAATTCTGCCATAGAGTTAGCACAGACTCAGCGCTTGTTGGAGGAATGAATGAGTGCATCCACTAAGCCAAAGGCCAGCCTTGATTAATTGCTTGTCTTCCCATGCAGGCTTCCACCTGACTCATTCTTCTATGCTTTTCCTAGCAATAAAATGAAGAAAAAGCATTTGGAGAATGCTTAGAACACCATTTCAGATGCCACACTTGTGGGGCTTTGATGATAAAATGCTCTATTGGTTCAACTTTTAAGTCTCCAATTTATGCTTTAGACTTTGAGGTACACACCTTGGCTAAGAATTTTAGGGACTATTTGCAGATGCGGAAAATTTCTGTGTGTGTGTGTTGTGAGAAGCATTTATAAGAACACTAGACCATTAATTTCATTTTCTTCTTAACTTCAATAATTTGAGCAATTATTGTTGTTTCTCAATTTCTCTGTATGAAGAACAAAAATTATTTGTAACAGCCTTCTCACAATAAAATTAAAGGATTTGTGCTCAATTTATGAGCACAAATCCTTTAATTTTATTGTGAGAAGGCTGTTACAAATAAGTTTTCCTTACAAAAACTAAGGAAAAAAATTAAGCTTTTGTTCAGAATAGTAACCTTTATTATAAAAATTATTACAGCCTTCCTGTAAACATTTGGTTGGGGAAATAAGTGCATAATAGATTTTTGCTAATTTTTTCTTAATGTATGATTACTGGATTTTCAATTCTTGTTGCTCTTTACGTATCTTTTAAAATGTTTTATTCATTTTATTCACAATATTGCTTTAAAAATTATATTGGCATATTTTGTACAGTGCACACTAATATAGTAATACTTTTGTGTAACTTAAAAACAAACAAATGAATCTACATTTGTGGTCCCTGCTCAAGTCAACTTTTTAATTAACTTCCTTTTTAAATTGTGGACACAGAGAACAAGGCATGTATATCATTTAGAAAAGACAGGGATTCTGCCTTGGGGAGATAATTTAATGGAATGTCATCATATTGACATAGTCTATATTTATTTGAGAGTGACTTCTGTGTCTGCATAGTCACAAAACATTACCCTACAAAAAAGGCTTAGATTGAGTTTGAAACTATAAAATCATATTTTAGATTTTGATTGGATTCTCAATACAATCTACCAATTTTTCTTTCTCCATCTGTGTTGATATGTCTCTGTCTCTTACACATGCACACACACAGACACACACACACACAGACACACACACACACACACACACACACACACACACACACACACACACAGACATTTCACAGATAGGCTGGGTCAGAACCCAGCCCAGGCACGGGGATGTGAAGAACAGCCTCCTGAGGACCACCCCAGTGCTGGACCCAGAGCATTCTGGGTGTGCATTGGACACCAAGCTTAGCCTTACCAGACCCACCAGAGGAATCAACAAGATGAAGAGAACCCACCTCTCACAAGCACTAGTGGACATTCTCATGTTTTTGTTTGTGGCAGGAGCAAAGACAAGATAACATTAGGTGAAAATATTTCAGTTACATAACATAGTTGCACATAAGAAACTATAGAGTTAAAAGTGAGTTTAATTTTTATTACAAATATAGTTTTAAATCGGCATATGAAATTATATGTTTTTATTGTGTACCATGTGATGTTTTGAAGTGGACAGACACTGTGGCATGGTTAAATTGAGCTAAGTATCAAATGTATGACCTCACCTAGTCAGCATTTTGCTGGGAGGACACACCATGCAGTCTCTGATCACTTTTCACAATACGGTATACCGTCATTAGATATAGTCACCATGCGCGTAGTGTGATTCAATCAAGCAAACATTTAACGATTGAGTCACCAGGAGACGGTCGACTCTGTGTATGTATCCTGCATCTTCTTAGGCAGGATCCTACAGTGGCCCCTGAGTGTTCAAGTGCCTACTTACTCTACCCCTTTTTTAGAAAAATCAAAATACAATTGGTGGGTTAGTAATTTATAGAAATTGACTTTTCCAACATTATATTGAGCTTGTCGTTGTCCATAGGACAAGAGGACCTATTTGACTTTTTTTGACATAGATGAAGTTTGGAGTTAATTTTTGAAAAACTTTGGAATCTGAAGCTTATTTTTCTTAGGGGAAAAAGCTGAACTGAATAACAATGAAGTTTGTTTTTAAAAGATTGAAATTAATTTCCTTACGTTCAGAAAACAATATATTATTTTTATTTTCCCAAAGAAATCTGTGAAGGACCAAAAATCAGGGATGCATTCAAGGCAGAAAGCAGATAATAAACTCTCCCTCACACTCCGTGGTGTCTGCATGAAATTCAGTAATGAGCACAGGAAGGCATCTGCCTATGCCCAGCCTTGTGAAGATGAGAAAGGAGAGCGGGAAGAGACCTGCTGAAATCGCGTGCAGTCAAGTTATTTAAACACTGCGGTGTCACGTTTGATGTTTGGGATGAGTTAGATATAGCAGATGTTATCCTCCTCAGGTTAGTGCACATATCAAAGGGAGCAGTAAAAAGCCACCACAATTAGCTCTACAAGCCATTAATGATATTATCAGGTTGGTTATTAATAAGTAATAGAGAAAGATTTTGTGGGGTGCCATTGATGTATGATTATCTTTCTGTTTTATATACTGGAATCACTAGTTAATATAAAAGTTGTTAAATGGTTCTCTCTTTGTTTTATACCATGTCGTACCTACAGGAGTTGCAGATGCCTAGGTGTGTTTACATAATCTGGGTGAAGTGGCATGCAAACCTGCTGTCATTGGTGGTTAAAACTGACTTTATTACTCAATTCCTTGAGGGAATGGGGAGTTATTCCCTATTTCACTTTCATGTGAGTTCTACAAGGATCTCAATGGTATTTTCAGTTTTTTTTTTTTAAAGATAATATTATTCTATGTGTCCTTGTTAAAGAAGTAGAATAGGCTGACAGAGTTAAACTTCATGATGGGGGAAAATACTATGTCTAGAACTAGTTAAGTCACGACTTAACTATGATGTAAACACAGGTCCCTTAATGCTAAAATTGGAGGCAGAGTAATGAAAGGGAGGGGAAGGCAGGGTATTTCAGTGAAAATACAGACTTCAAAGCTAATGTAATGCTGCCTCTGGTGCCTACTTATTCTACTCTCTGAATCTCAGCTTTCTCACCTGTGAAATAGAAAAAAGTAGTATCTACCGTATAAGATATTTTAAAGAAATGCAGCATGTTATAAATATTTGCTGGTATCACAGGCACACCTCATTTTCCCATGCTTCCCTTTAGCATGCTTTGCAGACACTGAGTTTTTTACAAATTGAAGGTTTGTGGCAACCCTGTATTGAGCAAGTCTATTAGCAGCACCAGCTTTCCAAAAATAGGTGCTCACTTTGTCTCAATCATTTGGTGATCCTTGCAATATTTTGAAGTTATCATTATATCTGCTTTGGTGATCTGTGACAGTGATCTTTGATCTGATTGTTTTGGTGTGCTATGGACCGTGCCCTTATAAGATGGCAAACTTAATAATGTGTGTCTGCTGACAGCAGTTCCCCCACCTCTCTTCCTTTCCTTGGGTTTTCCTACTCTTAGAGACAAAATAATATTGAAATGAGGCCAATTAATAATCCTATAGTGGCCTCTGAGTGTTCAAGTGAAAGGAAGAGTTGCAGATCTCTCTCTTTCAATCAAAAGCTTGAAATAATTAAGCTCAATGAAGAAGGCATGTCCCAAACTGAGACAGGTTGAAAGCGAGGCCTCCTGTGCCAAATAGCCAATTTGCGAATCAAAGGAAAAAATTCTTGAGGGAAGTGCTACTCCAGTGAACACATAAATGATATGAATGTGAAACAGCCTCACTGCTGGTATGGAGAATGTTTTAGTGGCCTGAATAGATGATCAAGCCACCTACAATATTCTATAGATCCAAAACCTGATTCAGAGCAAGGGTCTAACTCTTTTTAATATTGTGAGGACTGTGCAAGGTGACGAAGATGCACAGGAAACGTTTGAAGGTGGCAGAGGTTGGTTTAGGAGGTTTAAGAAAAGAAGCCGTCTCCATTGCATAATCATGCAAGGTGAAGCAGAAAGTGCTACTGTAGAAGCCACTTCAAGTCACCCAGAAGGTCTGGCTAAGATCACTGATGAGGGTGGTGATACCAAACAACAGACCTTCAATGTGTACGAAACATCCTTCCACTGAAAGATGCTATCCAGCACTTTCATAGCTAGAGGGGAAAAATCAGTGCATGGCTTCAAAGCTTCTAAGAACAGCCTGCCCTCTTGTGAGGGGCAAATGGTGACTTTAAGTTGAAGCCAATGCTGATTTACCATTCTGATAATCTTAGGGTGCTGAAGAATTATGCTGAATCTACTCTGTGCTCTATAAATGGAACAACATGGCCTGGATGATGGTACAGGTGTTTAGGGCATAGTCAAGTGAATATTTTAAGTCCACTGTTGAGCCCTACTGTGCCCTAATGCCCAGAAAAAAATGATTCTTCAGAATATTACCACACTTTGATTATGCAATTGGTTACCCAAGACCTCTGATGAAGATGTTCAAGGAGGTGAATGTTGTTTTCATGCCTACTAATGGTTTAACAGTCATCCTGTAGCCCATGGATCAAGGAGTAATTCTGATTTTCAAGTCTTATTATTTAAGAAATACATTTCAATAAGCTATCGCTGCCATAGATAGTGATGCCTCTAATGGATCTGGGGAAAGTTAATTGGAAATAATTCACCAGTGTAGATGTCATTAAGAACATTCGTGGTTCATGGGAAGAGGTCAAAATTATTAACCTTGTACTTGAAGTTCTGGGGTACATGTGCAGATCTTGCTGGATTGTTGCATAGGTACACACATGGCAATGTGGTTTGCTGTCTCCATCCCCCTGTCACCTACATCAGGCATTTCTCCCAGTGTTATCCCTCCCCAACCTCCCTGCCCCACACTGTCCCTCCCCTAACCCCCACCCCAACATACCCCAGTGTGTGATGCTCCCCTCCCTGTGTCCATGTGTTCTCAGTGTTCAACACCCGCCTATGGGTGAGAACATGTGGTATTTGGTTTTCTGTTCTTGTTTCAGTTTGCTGAGAAGGATGGTTTCCAGATTTAGCCATGTCCCTACAATGAAAAAAAAATGGACCCAAATTAATATCTGGGTAGCCACATGTGGTGGCATGCACATGTAATCCAAGATACTTGGGAGGCTGAGGCAGGAGGATCACTTGAGCCAGGAGTTCAAGACCAGCCTGAGCAACATAAAGAGATACCACCTAAAGAAAGAAAACCAACAACAACAACAAAAACTGAACAGTGCTGAGAAGAAAAGCAATACCAACCATAGAGTTTACCGAAAGGATTCTAGATTTGGATGTTAAGAGGCTTAAGATACTCTCTAGAACATTGGAATGGGCAGACTTCTTGAGCAGTGTCCCACAGGCACAGGCGAGCAAAGCAAAAATGGACAGATGGGATCACATCAAGTTAAAAAGCTTCTGCACAGCAAAAGAAACAATCAACAAAGTGAAGAGACAACACACAGAGTGGGAGAAAATATTTGCAAACTACCCCTCTGACAAGGGACTAATAATGAGAATATATAAGGAGCTCAGTTAACTATATAAGAAAAAGTATAATAATCTGATTTTTAAATGGGCAAAAGATCTGAATAGACACTTTTCAAAAGATGATATGCAAATGGCAGATACATGAAAAGATTCTCAACATCAGTGATCATCAAAGAAACACAAACCAAACTACAATGAGATATCATCTCACCCCAGTTAAAATGGCTTATATCCACAAAACAAGCAATAACAAAACCTGACAAGGATGTGGAGAAACGGGAACCCTTGTACACTGGTGAGAATGTAAATTAGTACAACCACCGTGTAGTACAGTTTAGAGTTTCCTCAGAACAACTAAAAATAGAGCTACCATATGATCCATCAATTCCACTCCTAGGCATATGCTCCAAAGAAAGGAAATCAGTATATCAAAGTGATATCTGCACTCTCATGATCATGGCAGCACTGTTTACGGTAGCCAAGATTCAGAAGCAACCTAAGTGTCCATCAACTGACAAACAGATAAAGAAAATATAGTATGTGTACACAATGGAGTACCATGTGGTCATAAAAAAGAGAATGAGATTCAGTCGCTTGTAACAACACAGATGGAACTAGAGGTCATTATGTAAGTGAAATAAACCAGGCACAGAAAGACAAACGTCGCATGTTTTCAGTTATCGGTGGATGCTAAAAGTTCAAACAATTGAACTGATGGAGAGAGTACAGAAGGATGGTCACCAGAGGTTGGGAGGCATAGTCAGGGAGAAGGGGCAGGAGAAAGGATGGTTAATGGGTACAAAAAAAAATTGAAAGAATAAATAAGACCTACCATCAAGTACAACAGGGCAACTAGAGTAAAAAGTAATTTAATTGTACATTGTAAAATAAGTAAAGGAATATAGTTGGGTTGTCTGAAACACAAAGAATAAATGCTGGAGGTGATGGATACTCTATTTATCCTGATATGATTATTATGCATTGCATGCCTTTATCAAAATATCTCATGTAACCCATAAGTATATACACCTACTATGTATCCACAAAAATAAAAATAAAAAAAAGGAAATAAATTTATTAACATTAACATGAGTTTGTAAGAAGTTGATTCCAATCCTCATGGATGACTTTGAGGTCTTCCAGACTTCAGCACAGGAAGGCACCCCAGATGTGGTGAAAATAGCAAGATATCTAGAGTTAAATTGGAGCCTGAAGATGTGACCAAATTGTTGCAATCTCATAATAAAATGTGAACAGTTGAGGAGGAACAAAGAAAGTAGTTTATTGAGATGGAATCTGCTCCTGTTGAAGATGCAGTGAATGTTGTTGAAATGACATCCAAGGATTTAGAATACTGGGTAAACTTAGTTGGTAAAGCAGTGGTTTTGAGAGGGTTTGAGAGGATAAACTCCAAATTAGAAAATAAATTCTACTGTGGGTAAAATGCTCTCACACAGCATCACATGCTGTGGAAAAATCTTCCATGAAAGAAAGAGCCAATTGATGCAGCAAATTTCTTTTCACAAAAAATTGCCACAGCCATCCCAGCTTCTAGCAACCACCACCCTAGTCAGTCAGCATCCATCAAAATCAAAGCAAGACCTTCCGTGTGAAAAAAGATTTGTTGAAGGCTCAGGTAATTCTTAGCATTTTTTTTTTTTTTTTTTTTTTTTTAGCAATAACGTGTTTTTAAACCATGGTGTGTATGCTGTTTTTATATACATAATGCTGTCATACACTTAGTGAACTATAGCATTGTATAAATGTAACATTTTCTCTATTCACTGGGAGACCACAAAACTTGCACAACTCCCTGCATTGCTATATTCACATTATACAGTGGTCAGAAACTGAACCCGCAGTGTCTCTGAGGTATGCCTATACATGTTTCTCAAGTTTTCATCATTATTTAATTATTCAGGAAACGCATTTAATTGGATTTCCATTTCCAGTTAACAGTTGCTTCTTTTGTGAGATTAATATTATTTGCCTGGCTTTAAGGATTTGTTTCTTTTGGCTGACATGGATAGTGAATCATTAGCATCATTACGTGACAACACATTTTGTACCATTTAACCTTATTTATGGCTCTGATTGGGGGGAAATATTACTGATTATAGGAGAAAATAAAAATCTACTTTTAATTATCAACAATTAAATGTCATCAAAATCTTGCTGCTTTCTCAGAAATTTTGGACCAATAACCCCCTAAGTGTGACCCACGGGTCTGGGAGGTCTGCAGGTGTGTCTCCTGATAGATCTGCAATTGGGCTGTGTTAGAAAAAGAAAAATAATTCTACTAAGGAATGCAGTTTTCCTTATTCTGTTTAAGTTTTACTTGGACTTATACCTGGCATCTGATGATGTATTGTGGGAAATAGAATGTATATTAACTATCAGTATAGAATACTAATGGCCTCACTTCATCCACCCAGCTATTTGTTAGCGCTTTATTTCTTGTGACTAAGAAAAAAATAAGAAAAAAGTGCTTAGTGGTCAAAACATATCATTTTTAACTGAGGCATTCATAAAGAGATGGTGGGGGGGACAGGTGGAGCATTTACCATAGATAGTCTTGTCTTTTGAGAGTATTGTGGTGTATAATATTAAGGACAGCTTATGTACAATAGAAACATGATAAATGGAAACATCTTTTGTTCCACAGATGGGGATTTTAAGTTACTGTAATTATAATGGGTGTATAAGTGAATGTAATTATGTTACACAAAAATTCACTTTGGAGCAGCTTTAAATTGCTTACTAAAAGTATCACTGAGAAAGAAAAAAATGAAAGGTAATAGGTAGCTGCCAGTTAATCTCAACAATGGAATTGGGTGGGGAAAATTAGGATGCAGAAGAAATTGTAAAAATTTTTTACATTACTGAAAGGGAGGAGGGCAACAATAGTTATAGAAATATAACTGAAAAGAAGGATAATTTCTCTTTATTGCTTCACGCTATGAGGAAGTGACAGGGAAGTAAAGGGAACTTTAGGAAACATCAGGAACTATCTTCTAATGGAGACGATGCCCAAACACTGTCTTGAGTTTAGCGGAATGACCCAGACTAGGAAAGGACGAGGGCTTCAAGGCAGGGAATCAAAGATGCAGACACACTCTGCAGAGGAAGGGAAACAGTGGGCTTCAGAAATAGCAGGAGGAGGAAGAACCCTTCCCAGCGGCTTCTTCTCTAAGTTTGGCTGAATCCATCTGTTTTCCTCATCTGGACCACGGTGGCTGCTCTGGTCACTGGACTTTCCTGTGTGGGTGTTGTAGCTTCTCAAAAACAGGGAAGCTTGATACTGGCTTAGAGAGACTGCTCCTAGGTCCAGTGATACAGACTCAAAAACACCTTACATCCCTATGTGCTAAAGGTCTTCATTTACAACACCTCCCATTCACTGAGTGTAAGTTGAAATTGACAATTTGAAGACAGTGCTGCAAGGTGGTGTCTTTCAAGGATTTTTTTTTAATAGTAGAGAGCATTGAAGCCCACAGAAGTATATTTCTCAAGGGTCATATCTAGCAAGTGATAGAATCTGAATGAGTATCTTTAACTCCAAAGCCACAACTCCTTCCACTGCTCGATACCACCTCTCCTGTGTTTTTGTGCAAAGCAAATTGTTTATTTGAAAATGTTTTTAATAGCAGGAGCAAAACACCCACTAGAGAACAAGCATCAGTAAGCCTGAGAGTAGATCATGAAAGGCTTTTTATACTGTGATGATTGGATACTATCGTTTTAGGTCATGCAGCCTTGATGATAATTTTTTATATATATGTATATGTGAGTGTGTGTGTGTATATATACATATATATATGCATATATATGCATATATGCCTATGTGTATATATATATGCACATGTATATATGTGTATATGTATATATGTATATACATATATATACATACACACACACACACACACACACACACACCTATATGTTTATGCTCTGAACATGGAGTAGACTGATGAACCTGGAGGAGTAGACTGGAAAGAGAAAGTGGGAGTATGGGGATGAGTTAGGAGGTTACTGTGGTGCTGGAGATGATAGATCCAGGCAATCGTAGTGTAAATGGACATGGCGCCTTCGGAGACATTCAGGATTAGACAAGCCTGTGCCTGGTGATTGACAGATGTGGTTGGAGAGATGAGGAGAATACAAGGCAGAGGGGAAGGCGGAGAAATGAGAGAAGTGAGATGTGAATGGTAATGGGAGGGTGGGGGAAGTGGGGAGGCTGGCTCTAGGTCTGCCTCTATTGAGGTATGGATGTGTGTGGTGGTGGGCATCAGATCACTGCCCTCAAAGGCAGATGCTTCCTGTCCCCGAGATTTATTTTGTTTACTCTTGCTTTCAACCTATTATACAGGACACATTTCCTTTCCTAAATGAATAATGAATATTTGCTGTTCTCTATGATGATACTGATACCCCTGTATTCAGAACTTTGTGTTCCTTAGAGAAATTTCTTCTGCAAACTGATGACATGTCACATTATAATGTTATCACTCTTCTTTCTTCCGAATTTATTTGCCCTAATAAACCAGAGCAGCATTTAATTCACTATTTACTATACAAAATGCCAAATTACATATTCTATTAGATCAAATATTAAAATGGAGGGTACTCGATAAAGTGCACAATATGGCAGCATAATTTTAAAAAGACTGCATTCTAGTACAGTTTACTAGTGGGTATCTTATATCCTATTTATCTCTGGGTACTGAATTGTTTTGACAGCTGTATGCACAAGTGAGTCCTGCAGGGTTTCTGTTTAAATTAAAGCTTCCAAACGCTGTCTCCCTTGGACTAGAACAACCGGTTCACCTCAGAATTTCACTTCTCTGCCCAGGCATGTTAATCGGCAGGTCTGGCTACCTCAGAAGTCTTTCTGAAATAAAAGCAGATACTGTATAAGGCTACTAAATCGAATCCAAATGCTCCATTTCCTTAAAACAATTCAAATCTATTATCTGCTCCTACCATGCACTGTGACAATCATAAGGGAAGGTCATATGCGATGTCCCCGTGAGTGGTCGAGGAACCCTGCCCAGCTCCATCAGCAGTGCTCTGAGGGGATCTTTGACTTCACCAGCCAGAGGTGGGTCCCTGCAGGAAAGGCACTGAGGCTCAGGTTGGGAGGTGTCAGACGGGATCAGAGTGATACTGAGAGCTAAGGGGATTAGCCTGATCTTGAATGGGAGATTTCTTTATAAACTTGAAGTAGTAAGATAGTTGAGTTAGTATTTATTTAGCCTTGAGGGGCAGAGAAAGAAATATCATGCCAAATATCTTTCTCTTACCCTTCTAATCTCTTCAAAGCCCACAAAAAGTAGAAAATGTAACTGCCGAATACAAATAAACCCCCAATTCATAGATCTGGGCCTTTCAGAAGGACAATACATTGAGGATTCCTACTAGCAGCCCATAGGAACCATGTGAGAAATGGGGTTTTATAAGTCATGGAATGATAAGACCTTTGTAAATGCTGGCATCTGGCCATCTTCCCAGCTTGCCCAGCTAACTGCACTCAAATTCAGCACTTCTTAAAATCATGTGGTCAAGCAAAACTTTAGGCTAAATATAGTCCAGAGATGCTTAGAGCTCTGGGAGAAATACAAGGAAAACATGGACTTGGCTTAAAATGTGTAAGAAGGGGAGAGGAGATTAGAAAATAAACAGCTTTGCTTTATTTAAAGTATTTGAATAAATGCCCTCCCCATTGTTTTCAGATACTTGAAATGTGGCTTCCCAAGGTGAGTTCTTGATACTGACTCACTACCAACCTTCCATTAAAGAAATCATGGCTCCTCTGTGCTGTTGCCTGTAGGTCTACAGAGACAGCCAAGTGTGGATTCCCCGTCCAGGTCTTATTTATGGGCGTTTTTGAAGAATCATCTCAAGAGTGACCCCAAATACCCTATTAGAGGCTCCTTCAGGTTTAGAATATGCAGAGTGGAAGTTTCCTAAGTAGGTATAGTTTTATAGTAAGCAACTAAGCAGACCTTTCACTCAGCATGTTCTGTTTCTTCTTGTATTAAAGTTTAATCTCATTTAACAGTTCTTGAGAATGCCAGGTGGAACGAAGGCCATTCAGATTCTCTTGTGCATGGGCACTTGATAACTAGCCTCATCAGTCTTATTATCCTGAAAATACAAGACTAATTATAACAGATGAAGGCTTGAATAATCATGTCTTAAAATAAACCGGGTTAATAAAAGTGGGAAATTGCTTTGCTGATGCCGCTGCTCTTCTTACATAGAAACATCCGTGGGACCTGTAGCTGCTCAGGCCCTCAGGGGCCCACAGCACTGAAAACACGTTAAGATGTGCTTTTTGTAGCCACTGCTAAGTGGAACGCAGTTTTCTTTCTGATAATTGTTTTGTCACCTCCTTTATAACCTTCGATGAAACTGCTAATCTGGAACCTAGGAAGAACAAGAGACAGACAAAGGTGTTCTTAAAACCCAAATAAATTGTTTCATTTAAAATAGGTGCCAGGTTTATTTCAGGACTTGTCTTTTTTTCTCTCAAAATTTCTGTCTGTTCTCTCTCCTTTTAGTCTACACGTAGAAAGAAAGAAAGGAAAGAAAGAACTCCAGATAGATGGTCCATTTTTATTTCTCACCTTACATTTGTAAACCTAGCCTGATTTGGTGATGTTAAAGTATTGCATTTGGCTGCGTTGTGTGAATGCCGGTGAGAAAGAGAATGGATCTTACCAAAGGGTCCATCATGGCCACACCCTGCTGGGAGACCCTGGGGTCCTCTTGTTTTACTAAGAGTTCCCCCAAGCACATGATGTTTTATTTCTCTTTCCTCCTCTTGCGCAAGAACCATCTGGCTTTCACTTGAAATTCCACATTGGCTTAAGCATTAATCGTTTGGAGTATTAATAACCAAAAAATTCCAAGCCCCAATGACTGACTCTAATACATGCTGGAGTTTAAGAAGCTTTGGGGTGCCAACCTCTGTGCTGTCCTCTTCTTCTCCCTAACAGCACTGCCTTGTTGACCAGTGTAGATGGTCTCCTATGATTTACATGCCCTGGGATGGCTAAGCATGCCTGTCACAGTACTGGCAGCTCCTCTGTGATGATTCCAGTTTGCCATGTCCGTTTTTCCATGGCCACAGCATGGTGTGAGGCTGGCCATGGGCCTGTGACGTGCGCTAGCCTAAGAACTCTGTTTAGTATGACAAATATATCCCCTCTTTTGGAAAGTATGAACTAGACTAAAAGAGAATTTTAGTCTGCACCTGGAGAAACCAAAGGAAGAGACACCAGGAGTGGCCCACGTCAGGGCACTCAGGAAGGGGGCATAGAATATCTGCTTCTGGGGTTAAAACCATGGGAAGTGCTGTGGTATCACTGGCCTATTGGCTAGTCCTCTGAAGTGACTGGTCTTCCTGAATGACAGCCCAGTCATCTCTGTCTGGAATTTGTATGCATATTCTGTGTACCTTACAAATTTGCATAGCCTAGTCAGCCTACCAGATTTGGATTTGAATGTTAGTTCAACTAAGTTACAAGGAATAGAAATATACTTTTATTACTTTAAGGGGTGTTGGTTAACTGTATGGATGCACAGGGAAATGAGGAAGAACAAAAAGCACCCCCCCCATCTTCTTAGGATGGACGTGCAACCAGAACGCCCTCGTTTAGGATGCAGCTGTACCTGCAGTGCTGCTGCTGAGAAGCAGGCATTTCGTCCAGCTCATGACTCTACCTCTGAGACTGTGCTGTTTCTCCTGCCTTTACTTTTTTTCCTCCCCCCCTCTCAGCTCATGGTCTTTTCTCTCTCTCTCTCTCCACCCCTCTCCTTCTCCCTGTCTCTGTGTGTGTCCATTTCTTGGTTTCCGTACTACTTTGCTGTCTAGTATGTTTATACATTTAGCATTCAAGCTGTCCAGGAGAAAAGCGTTGCCTGGTGTAGTAACTCCTTTCTCTGGAGGCCTCTGGCTGCATGTTTTCACTTGTAGCCTGCCTCTGTCTCAGGGAATGACTTGGGCTCCTCAGTGGCAAGGAGAGTGGGGGAGAGTGAGGTCATCTTTGCACAGTGGCTGCATGGACAGCAGGAATGCCACGTGTAGCTTTTTTCCACGGCAGGGGAACATGAATGTGAGGGATTATGGCAGTCAGGCTATGGACCCCCCCCAAACATAAGGATCCATGTGGATATGTGTGACGTGGGTAATATAATACCACTTGCCACTCTAGTGTCTTTTTTCTTCTGAAAAAAGAAGAAAAACTTTATGCTAAATTCAGCATATTCTAGGATGGGTAAAGTAAGCAGGAGTAACAATATCCCCTTATTCACACGAGGATGCTGTCTGTGTTTTTCGAAGGCAAATCCTGTTGTCACTGCCTCCTTCCGTGGGTGCCAGGAGCTCCAGCGGGCATGAAGTTGGGACAAATGAGGGAGACCGAGTCCAGTTCCCCAACTAAGAAAACATTATGATATGTGCTAAGTGTTAGAATGAAGACCTGAAGAGAATGTTCTTGTTTCTAAAGAATCGGATTGAGGGTACTCGGGAAGCTTCCCAGGGAGATGGTGTTTCACTGGAGTTTTGAAGAGTGTGGACACACTCACAGATACACAGGGAACAGATTGGGGACTCAGACCCAGCACCTAATGTACCAGATAGGAACTCTGACTCCATGTCCACCCAAAGTATATTTATTTGTGTATATGTGTTATATGTTAATATGTATGTGTGTGTGTGTGTGTGTGTGTGTATATATATATAGAGAGAGAGAGGGAGAGAGAGAGGGAGGTGTGTGTGTGTGTATAAAGCCACATGTGTATCAGATTTGCAGAGTCGTTCTTCTACTAAGGAATTTTCAAAAGCATTTTGTAAGTACATGTCGTGTATCCCTATTCAAAATTTGTGGGACCATAAGTGTTCTGGATTTCAGACTTTTTTCTGGTGTTTTGAAGATTTCCAGTATCTTAACTGGTTGATTCCAAATCCAAAGTCTGAAACGTTCCAGTGAGCATTTACTTTAAATACCCTGAAACAAAATAAGCAACTCCATGCAGTCAATGGAACATGTTTATTAAACCATTTTGTAGACACCAAAATACACAAAGAAATGAAAAAAACAACAACAGAAGCCGATAAGTGGATGTGGATTTTCTTACTCGCCGCTGTCTGTGCTGCATTGGCTTTTGGAGGTATTTTTTGCTCGAGAAAGTGCCATGCCTGAGACCCTGGTTACTCATCACTATGGCTCACACTGGAAGGTGTCAAGCTTAGTCTAAAGCTGCTTCATTATGTTTTTAAAGTTTGGCCTACAGATTTTGTCTTTCACTCTTCTCAGGAAAAATGATTTATTAGTTCTCTTTTTCCACAGCTTTTAATAAACGGGACAATTATTATAAATGCATCCCTCATAATAGACTCCATAACAAATTCTACTACAAAGACACAAAACACTAAATTTCATTACTAAAATTGTTCTCAATAATAAAATCACTTTAGATTTCCCATTGACTATACAAAAAGAGTTTATTTAGTTATGAACACTTCTTTTTATACATACAAATATATCAAATATTATAAAGGCTTAATTGTGAGAGATTAACAGACTTCTTGGTTAAAACAAATACTGTTTATCAACTCATTCTTAAAACTCTTCATTTTTAATTGATTCATAGAGACGCTGACTAAAAACCATACTTCAAACTCTTAATATTATCCTCCTAATAGTCATAATAGGAGCCTCCTCAAAATACTATGTTTTCTCAGATGTTTACATACAGCCTTCTAGAAAATGTCAAACGGTCCCTCTTCAACCCAAACAACAAAAACTCCAAAAAGTGATCAACAAGACGCTGTAATATATAAATGACACACTGAGATCAAAAACTCAAAATAATAATAACTAAAAGTACCACTAAAGCGAACAGTAAAGTTTGGGTCATTCTTTCACCTAACCAAAAAATAAAAATAAATAAATAAATAAATACATAAAATAAAATAAAATTATAAGAGGCTATCATTTTTGGCCAGACTCGTATACTAGGCTCCAACTGACCAGATCAAACTAAACCAATCACTCATACTAAATATGACACAGTCAACCTAAAACTTAAAACAAAATCTATGGCATACCAGGTTTTGTCTCCTAAAAACAAAAAATTTCAACACAAAGAGATTCCCTCTACTCTAATCCTCACAGAAATGTAACCTAAAGTCCTCATTTTCACCTTAGAAAGCCCACTATCCAACTACTTCCCAATAAAATTTAAAACCATACAAATATCTTTATAATAGTAACAAAATGTCATGAACGTCTAAAGTTTTGGAACTCCTCATGATTTGAAGTAAATTTAGCTTAAGCTGCCTCCTTATTTTAAGTCTGGCCTAAAGTTTTCCCTGTACATCATTAACTGTGTAAACAGGCGATAACCTGCTCTTGTTCCATTCACCATGTTTTGGCCGATCAAAGGTGGCAATCTAGTGTCAGGTACGCCAGACTGCAAAGTCCCCTTCTTAAACCTGTTTTTAAAAATTGTATTTATTTACTTATTTGTAAATTACAATTTTTTTTATAATTTCAACTTTTATATTAGATTCAGGTGGTATGTGTGCAGGTTTGCTAGATGGATACATTGCGTGATACTGAGTGTTTGAACGATTCTGCGACACAAGTAGTGAGCATAGCCCCCAATAGCTAGTTTTCAACCCTCACCTCCTCCCTTGCTCCCCGCTCTCATAGTCTCAGTGTCTGTTGTTGCCATCTCTATGTCCATGTTTCCCAATGCTTAACTCTCTTTATTTTTCTTCTGATAAAATGGAGATGCTAATACCCATCTCACAGGGCTGTTCTGAGGATAGCATGTGGAGCATATGTGAGTAAACTCAGCACCGTGGATGGAGCACAGTGGGCAACTGGTAAATGAGAGTGTCCCAGAATCTACAGGGGCAAGTTCCTGGGATGCTTACTTCTGCCTCTGGCCTGGAGGCTTTCATGCAAATAGGCAATTAGAAATAATGGACTGCTTGCAGGGACACAGCCACTTGGCACTGCCTTCCCTCAAATCTCTAGCCAAAGATTTTCCCTGGCTGCGAAAAGACGTGGAATCTGTCATCCTGTTTTCTCTATAGCTGTGCAGGGTTATAATAGACTGGAGCACAAAAATGTAGAAAAGAAATTAAGGAAGCCAGTATGTCCTTCAGGAGGAGGCCAGAAGGATGGCATCCTCTCCAGCTTTCTCTCGGGCTTCAGGGGGTTGGGCAGAGGGCCTCTGGCCGCAGCTCAGTCTTCTGAAAGAGCTTTGTGCACTTCTGTCAAGAAAGTGCTGGAGCAAAGTAATCTGCCAATCATGCCTTTCCAGGGTTTCCACTTCATTCACTTAAAAATAAGGCATCCTCAAGAGCCCACAGGGATGCCATGTTTGAGGAAGGCAGGGAAGGGACCCATTGTTAGAAAGGGAGGTGAAGAAATGTAATGACATGCTGCTGTACAATTACTCAACCTCTTGGCATCACAGAACTGGAAATGGAAGTGATTGGTGGAGCACAAATAAACGTTAGGATTCTCAGGCAGTGTGCACAGCACCACTGAGTACCATTGTGGAATGGATGTCATAAATAATTACTGCTAAGGTTTATTGGATGCTTATTATATACCAGGTAACACCTTAATTGTGTTATTTTATTTGGTCCTCCCAGCAACCAGTAAGGTAGATATTCTCATGTTTATAAATGAGGACCCTGAGTCCAGAGAAGCTAAATAGTTGGTATTTAGGGCCACTCTAGTAGGAAGTGAGACAGCCAGGTTTGAAAGTCTGATATTCAGATCCCAGAATTCGGCTGAAGTAATGCTTAGGAAGAGTCCTGTGTGTCTTGGCAGTCAGAACCCCCAAAGCTGCATGAGGGTGGCTGTGAGTCACCAAGGGACACTCATGATTAGAAACACCTGATCACCACACTGCTTTCTAAAGTGGAAAGTTCCCATTACCTGCATGCAGGGTGTTGCTTTGGTGCATGAGCATTTGGGTTGGGGCCCAGAGCCAACTGCTTGAAATAATTCATGAGCACTTAGCAGTGTCCCTTCTTCTCTGAACTGTCCCCAGGAAGCAGTCCACCTCTCGTGGGAGCAAATGTTGAACAAGTGGATTGAAAGCATGCCAAATAATTATCTTGCCCTAAGCATGAATTGTTTTGCCTTCCCATAATGGCCTTCTGTCTTGGTCTGGCTTTGACTTGGGTCAGGCTGTTTGATGATCAGTGATGGCCATTAGGCTAATAGCAGTAGCATTCTGGACAAGAAGCCATGTACAGAAAGCACCCCTTAGGCTCATGAGTTCTGAGTGGCTGCATTCCATGCTCAGTACCATTTGTTCAATGATGCCCATGAGCCAAGCTGTTGGTTTTTCAGTATCAGTCACTAAACTCTTTTTCCAGAGGCAATAAGTCCCATAGGACTCTTAGTGAACTACTAATATCCCACATAAAACTACCATTCATACGCCAAGACTTACTAGTAACATCTACTCTGGAGATGCTGATAACACAATTAGTTGCTATAACTATATTCATTTATACTTCTTTACATGGTTGGACAGAGAAATATTGCATGGAATAATTAAATGTGAATTTCATTTTGGCTTTGCCACCAGCCTCCATTTTTATAAGTTTATCCAAGAAATCTAAGTAGAGCCACCTTGCTTTCTATCCCACCCCTGCAATCAAAGTAACCATGAGGCTAGTTTAATGGGATAAGTATTATTTTTGTCATCTTTTGTTTGATAATAAAATGTAATTTGGGGAACTGAACTTGTCTCCTGGACCTCAAGTTAATAAAATAGCGACACAAAGATAAATATTTATAAAGCATCTTTGGTTTCTCAGTCTAGTGTCCTTATCATTTGCCTTAGTGATATTAAAATACTATGCCTTTTTTTGCTATATTAAAAAAAAAAATCCCTGGATTTGAAAGGGTCGATGAGATATGTCTCCAGGAGAGGCGACATCCAAACAACCTGCCAGGTGAGCCAACCTTGTCCTAAAGGATTGTTACTAACAGCAGAGAGAAACCAGGCATGAGAAAACGAGATGCAGTCAAGAGCTGACGATCACATCCAAAAGGAAAGAAAGATGAAATGTTTCGACTCCAGTGAAATTTGCTGTTCAGCTTTTTTCTATGGAAAGAAAAGCTTTCTTCATAGAAAAAAAAAAAGATATTTCAAGATTTACAACTCAAAAAGAGTAGGTGGCCACTTGATGACGGAGACGGCCACGTGGACTCATTCTCGATGACTGTCAAGTGCAGGGTTACCTCGTTGGGGACATTCACTCCAGCAAACTGTCCCAATCCACTAACCTAATAACAAGGATGCTTATTTTTCCAAAGAGCGATAAATCTTGAGGCAGGATACTTTCAGAGTTGGTTAACTCGGTTCCCAGCTCTGCCATCCTCAGTGCTATCCAAAATGTAGACAGGCTTTGCAGGAGAATATGGGTGATATTTCAGTTATTATAAAGAAGGGAGTTCACCTAAATATCATCAACTACCCTGTGGTTGGTTCCCATCCCTGGATTCCGATTTCTGACAGTGATCTCTGCCCTGGGGAGGATGAAGAGCTTAAATACAATTAGACTACATACTCAATAGACTGTTGGTCTTAATTTGAAACTAATATATTTACTATTTTTTTGTTGTTAGTAAATAAAAACTTAATTGACATTACCATATGCTTAACTAGACAAATGACTAATATTTTTGTGGAATGTGTACAATTGCATCACCCCCCAAAATTGGCTAATGATCTAAATATTTTTTAAAAGGCATTGGGTAGTATAGTAAGAGTCACACCTGATGTTCAAGGGTAGATTTGTGCCACTGGTTTCTTTTAATCATCTAGACAATTTTCTCGGATAGAATGATATTTCATAGAACCAGGGTTTTCTTAGCCAAGGGCAGATAAGCACCATCAATTTTGTTTCTGGAACTGCCTTTTCCCTTGGGTTCCCTTGACTTCAGACATAATAAAATGAGATTTGCCGATTCAATATAAAAATAGCAACAAAAGAACTTAATTCAGAAAGTTTCCTGTTTTGTTTCTTTTTGGATACGGAGTGAGATTTTGAAGGTAAACTTAAGTGTAAGGGAGGCTTATTATAGATTTATTTGACTTACTGTAAGATACCTTTGCAACCAGCAGGCTTATTCCAGTAAATGTTTAGTTTTCTGTGAAAATGAAAGAAATGGGAAAAAAAAACATCTCAGCAAAATGTGAATGGGGTAACGAGTGCCAGCGTCCGTTCAACATGCAACCATGGCCTAGCTCATAAAAGAGAAATTCCTATTGATGTTATCTTTTTAATCACGAGGTAATTGTGCAGACAACTGAGAGAACTAGGCCAATATTACAAGTTGCCTAAGTGAGCAACATAGACACAGGATTGGCTCTCAGTAATTGTGAAAAAGTACTAGGTTGTCGGCATCACAAGTTATGCCATATCAATTGGAGAAAATATTTGAAGGACATTGAAGAGTTAAGAGAAGGTGACTAGCTAGCAGCTACTGGTTGTCTGCGTTAAGAAGTAATGCTTTTGCCTAAATCTTCTGACTTTCTTTCTTAGATGTTGTATGCATTCAGTGAGAAGTCAGTCTGTGTTTGCATAAGCATTTCTGTCACTGCCCACCCAGCTCTGAGGACAGTGTGAGCTTCTGTGCTGCTAGTGCCTTTTGGATTTATGTTGAATTGTGACAAGCCTAAGAAGGTCACAGAGAGAAGGATGTAAGAGGGATGCCTTCAATGTCTTCAAGAATAGCTGTGTTTTAGGAAACAATGAGGCTTTCATGTCCTAATGGCAATCGGTGTGGAATTTCCTGATATTTGGCAACAGCTTGGAATCATTTTCTATAGTAATACAGTTCGGCTTCTGTCTTGTCAGGTAGGTTCAACAATGTCCTTAACTCTACTGGTAATGCCTCTCAAAATATATTTTAGAGTCATAAGAAGCCCAGTTTTGGCCCCTCACCCCCTTACCTGTGTAGACACCCAGATATGCTATGTGCACTCTTGAGTGTAAGAGTGATTCCCTGTTTTCCCCAACCCCTTCCCAGCCTTGCCCTTTGTGATACTCCGCAGTGCTTGGCTAGGTAGGAAACCGTATGTCCTGGCTGCCCTTGCCAGCGAGTTCCTGTGCTATTTGCTCAGTGGATCTGAAGGCAGGCCAGGGAAAAGGCACTGTCATCTTCTCTTTTCTGCCTTTCTCTCTCTCCTGCTTCTGGAAGTGTCTGTGGTCCCTTCTCCATGCCACTACTTCATGACTGGGAGGTAATACTTTGGTGGTTTCTACCCACTCAGGTGTCTCATCCTCAGGGATCCCAGCATGCACCCAACACTCAGAGGTTCTGATAAAGCTACTCTCTTGAGTTTCCTGAGTCCTGGGGGCAGTAGCTGTTTCCTACAGTTTACCAGATTATCTCATCTGACTCTATCCATTTTTTCTTTTTTCTCTTTCTGACCTTCTAACATTTTATAATTGATTTCTTGTTTTCAATGCACTTTTATGAAATACTTAATACATCTTGAATGTGGTGTGATTAATAATACTTTAAATAGTATACACAACCTGTCTCAAAAAGCCCTGAAAAGAGCCGTGATAGTTTATACTTCTTTTCTTAATGAGTCCAAATTTAGGAATCTATCCTGGGAATGAAATCAGAGAGAGTCATGGAGATTTTATGAGCGTGCGTTTTCATTGGTAGGTTAATTTTTAATAATAGAAATAGGAATCAATTGTAAAACAATAGGAACCATTAAAATACATTCATACAATTATGATACACATACACATTAATATACTATACCATTATTAAAAATCATGTTTTCAAAAGAAAATGTTCATAGCATAATCAAAAATAACAAAACAAAACAAAACAAAAAACAGTGTATTAGCCTGTCCTCACACAACTATAAAGGACTGCCTGAAACTGGATAATTCATAAAGGAAAGAAGTTTAATTGACTCACAGTTCTGCATGGCTGGGGAGGCCTCAGGGAACTTACAATCATGGTGGAAGGGGAAGCAAACATGTCCTTCCTCACATGGTGGCAGCAAAGAGAAGTGCCGAGGAAAAAGGGGAAAAGTCCCTTATAAAACCATCAGTTCTCCTGAGTGAGAACTCACTCACATCATGAGAACAGCAGGCATGGGGGTAACTGCCCCCATGATTCAATTACCTCCCACCAGGTCCCTCCTGTGATACCTGGGGATTATGGGAACTACAATTCATGATGAGATTTGGGGGAGATACGGCCAAACCATATCAAACCATATACAAAAGAGTGTGAGGGAATGTTGTGTAAGGGAATAAACGTTTTTATAAACACACCTTTATAGGTATGAGCAAAGAAACATTTCTATTAACATACCTTGATAGGAAATACAGTGGAAAGAAAGCAGGCAAGTATAACAGTGATTCTGTCAGGGTGATTTTCATTTTCTTTTCTGTGTTTATTTTTGGAATTTAAAAAAATGTCCACCATGACTGTTTTTTAATTAGCAAAAGATAATCTACTTTAAAAGAATAATAGCCCTTATTATATCACATACAAGAATAAATCCCAGTTAGATTTAAGATCTAAGCAAACCAACCAAAATTTCTTTAATCTTGTACAATAATGGAAGAAAACTAAAATGATATTTTCATAATCCCAAAGGAAAAAAGAATAAAAAAGATTTTCAACAATGATTAATTTGTAGATAAAACACAAATGTGATAAACATAAAAAGATTCTTCAAATTGGGGTGATTTTTAATTTACATTAAAATTGTAACCTAACAAATTGGCATTATAAAATCGCGTTTGTGGGAAAAGGGCCATTTGCATAATATTGGTGAGACTATAAATTGCCATTAAAGCTTTTTTTGCAGTACTCTGGGCAAGTACCCATCAAGATTTTCTTTGTACAAATTTTGGGGCAGTAATTTTACTTCGAAGCATCTCTCTAATGGTAATACTTGTGTAAATGCCATACAAGTTGAAGAATATTTCCATTATCCATGTTCTCAGTGGACTCTGATTGAAAGCCTACTATGGAGCAGACATTGTTCTAATAACGCACTCATTAGAGCACACTAGAGAAAAAAATCATTTTTATAATACATGAAAACAGTAAACCTGTAAATAAATACATGAACGGGACTATTCCAGAAGGCGATGGGTGCTATAAAGAAAATAAACCAAGAAGGTATAAAAGAAATTCACTAAGGACAAGTTAGATTGTATAGAACAGGAGTTCTAGAAAGACCTGACCAAGGAAGTAACCTTGGAGCTGAGCAGTGAGAGAGCAGGAACCACCATGCTAACACCTTGGGACAGATCTGCAGAGACAAGATGATTGGTACAGCCCGGGAGTGGAAGAAGGCCAGAGGTACAGAGATTTCGTATAAGAACTTCCAGAGGAAGACAAAGACAGTAAATCGCATAAGAGGTCACAGGCTCTAGTAAAAAGCTTCAAGTTGATGTACATCATTTTGTTTCTGAAATAGTAAAAAATTAGGGAAGAATATTTCAACATTCATCAGTAGGGGAATGGTAAATACATTACTGAATATAATCATATCGTAAAGTACTATCTAGATAAAAAAGAAAACGAAAGCTCTGTATTTGCTGATGTGGAACAATGTGAATCATGCTATTAAATGAGAAAACACATTACAGAACAATGCAGTAACAAAATACAATATCAAAATATAGATATACACAAAGAAAAGGTGAAATTCAGAGGTGGGGATGTGGAACTTTTATTTTTTACTTTATACACTGAATTATGGTTTAATTTTTTTAATTAAAGATTTATTTTATTATTGATAAAAATATACAAAAGTTACAATACTCCTGATTATAAAATAAATAAAGTATATTTAGAAAACTGGGAAATTGGAACAGTTTTTAGCCAAAAAAAAAGCCCACACTATATACCAGCAAAAA
>NW_016107321.1:2796427-2800054 GCF_001604975.1 Cebus imitator
TTCCCAGAGTAGTTACGGTCAAAAGAAAGAAAAGTTTGGAATTTCTTCTGTTTGAACACCACTCTGTAATTGGAAGGGACAAGTCTCTATGAAACTGATGAAAACTCACAAAAGTTTGAATTAAGGAATAGTCCAATTGAAAGGTCAAGGTATGAAAACAGTAGAGATAATTGTTTGAGTATTGTTTTAAAGAGCAATGTGTTGGCAAAATGTCCGTCATGATTGTGTTAGGATACATTGAATACCAGTTATTTATATTCTTGAATCGTGTCATTGGATGTCTGCATCAATGGTATTATCAAGTCTGGGGTTTGATTTTACCACTTTCAAATGAGAGCCTGCTACTGTATCAGGCTGCTGGTAGAAGATGTAGGTGCTGGGGTCAAAGGCAAAGTGCTTTATTATACAGTGCTCCAGAGCGCAGCAGCTCGTGTGCTGGGAGAGAAGCAGGTGGCCCAGAGGGAACCTACTCCTGGGTGGATTTGCATCACAGCTGATGAAGGCTGAGCTGGGGCTACTTTTACAGCAAGCAGTATGCAAGCCTTTTGTCTAGGGGAAGACCTTGCTTTATCTCTTTAGGTTACCAGTTGCATAAGCAACCCTGAATAATAGTCTGTTAAAAGAGAACAGGACCTTGTGATCTTAGCAATTCCAGCAAGATGTATAAAAAGAAGAGAGGCCCAAAGAGAACTGTATCTCCCAATGAGTTATAATTTTATATTTCACTATCTATTAGTATATAATCACATTAACATAGTCATGCATATTACATATGCATTTTAAATCACCTTTTAAAAAGGTTTCTGTTAACTGAAGGCATAATAGTGAACAATGATGATGCCTTTGCTTAATTTTAAAAAAAGAACAAGAAATAATTTGGAAAATGCGGCATAGAAATGAAAGAAGAAACATGTCCCTTTTCTTGTGCTGTCAAGTTTGGATTTATAGTTCATTATTATTAAGTATGGAAGAATAAACAATTTTCAAGCAGACATTTTTATTAGCTACTAAATGGAGGTACATTAAACACAGGTACGTTGATGGCATATGTGTTTGCATAGAAAAATGTATTTTGTCATAGAGAAAGGGCGTTAGTGGCAGCACAGAACTTCAGATTCAGCATAGAAACCAAATTGAATTACAGCAGCATCAAAAGATTTTCAGAGAGGGGCTTTGGACAATGTACTTTGAATGGCATCTGCAGAGCACTGATACAGACACGCGCATGGGCAGGGACAATGGACAGTGACATGGGGCTAACCCTCTTCCCTGTAGCTCACGTCGGAGGAAACCATTTTTATACAACAGTGTTTTTTATTGTGAAGGACAACCTTTTGTGGAATAAAGCTTCTTCTGAGTTAGAGGAGGTTTACTCACATACCCTGCCCCCCTCCCCGCGCCCCGTCTGCTTGCTACAACTGTTTTTGGATGGGAATACCAGAAAGAGCAAGAAATTTGTATGTGAATCCATCTCTTCCTACTATTGGTTCTTAATATTTACAATGTCTTCCATTTTAGTCTAATTTAGCTGACAGAATTTTCTTCTATCCTAAAAGGAAGAAAAATAAAATAGAGAAATGTGTGTAATTTTCAGTGGAAACTGATTTTTAATATTATTAAATTTTAATTCAAATAGGGTTATTTTTCAGTTATTTTATATGGCTCTTATTTTTGAATGTTAAACTCCTGTCCCCCACCTCCCACCACCAAATATCTGAATGCATTACTATTACTTTTTAAAAGATAGATAACTAAGCATTATACTATTTCGAGTTATAGAAATGTGTTTTGTGTGTTCCAAATAGCTAAATTTTAAAATTCATAGGATATAACTTTTAAAACATAGGTTTTATATGGTAGAGAGAAATAACAAAAAGCCTTCTTGAGATGATTTGATTTTTCATAAATTAAATGTAGACTTGCTGAGTCAATTTATAAATTGACAAGTGGAAGTAACAGCACGTTCTTTGAGGCTTTTAATTAAATATCTACTGAACCATAATTTTATAAATGAGCATCCTTTTGATACTTCCCTTTGAAACACTGTGTGGTTTATTTGGCAAAATGTTTGGGACCTTTTAAACATTTATCACACGCAGAATAGAATGTAAGCGATTCATTGTTGAAAATTTGAGAGTTGCACAGTCCCTATTTTTCATAATTTATATACATGCTTTTCTTCTTATTGGAGTGGAATTGTAATTGCCAGCTTTGGTTATTTGATATTTCTTTCCTAGTAGGTCTTCAGCTCTTTCTCCAAGAATGTTATAGTTAATGGCCTCAAGGTTTGGTTTCACATCAGGCTACAAGTGCTTACAGAGATTGGAAGTACATGAGCAGATAGGACTCTTGCCATATTAACACTAGTAATTCCTCAATTATTTTCTGTACTGGAAAAACTTAAACTTAATTTGAACAGAACATCAAACCTATGCACAGCATGCTTGCATCGCTATTGCAAAAATCAATGTAGCTTTTTTCTTTTCTTTTCTTTTCTTTTTTTTTTTTTTTTAAACAAATAAAGAATAATTCACTTAAAAGACAAGCCAGAACATTTCTCTCCATCTTCTGTCTCTTGGTCTGTTGGTATTAGTCTGCTCCAGCTACTATAACTGGGTACTTAAACAGCACATATTTATTTCTCACAGTTCTGGAGGCTGGAAAGTTCAAGATCAAGGTGATTCCTGGTGAAACCTCTCTTCCTGGCTTGCAGAGAGATGCCTTCTCGCTGTGTCCTCACACAGAGGAGAAAGAGCTCACTCTCACTTCTTTTCTTTTTTGCATCCTATCAAGCTGCCAGTCCTGTCTTGTGGCCTCATCCTCATGACCTCATCTAACCCTAATCACCTTTCAAAGGCCTTACCTTCAAATGTGATCACACTGGGGGTTAGGGGTTCAACGTGGGAATTTTTGAGAAATACAATTTGGTCCATAATCCTTTCTCTCTCTGTCTTCCCCTAATCAGCTGTTCCAAATACAAAGCCAACTTCTGAAGTGAAAGTGTAGCCATATCAACTTGACTGATGTTTACAAGCTGTGGTTTCCTGGGTGATGAAGGGCATGTCTTCCCAGCTAAGAAGATGGATTGTCTTGTTTCACAGCCAGCATCAAAGGCACTGGATGGGATGCCAAAGTTTCTGATGAGAATATTTCACTTAAGATAAAAGGCACTTCTAAAGTCCTGGGACTCTGTTTTGCTTTGTTTTGTTTTTCATTTAAATTTCCAGTAAAGATCAAAGCTGTCAAAACTTTAATTCAAAAACTCATCATTTATCCATGTTGTCTATCAAAGGCCAGTTCCTTTATCCCTTATCATTTTTAATGAGTATGTCTCATGCCCAGCACAATCAGAGGTGCAGACCCACTAACTCTACCACTAAGCAGAAGTAAGAAAGAGCCAGTTTTAGTAAGCACTGGCCCGTGGTGTGCCAGAGAAATGTTGAAGTAATGAGAAAGGTGAGGCTATAGCTTCAAAAGGATCTTATCATTGTCAGTGTTCGCCTTTGACTTCTTGACCTCTGTGAAAGATTTCTGGTTTTCGTGATTTTGTGTTTATGGTGCTTCTTGTTTCTGTTCTTTTTTCTTTCTTTCTTTCTTTTTTTCCTTTTTTTTTTTTTTTTTTTTTTT
>NW_016107321.1:2800074-2804092 GCF_001604975.1 Cebus imitator
AAGAAGAAAAGATGTCTGGGTTAAGAGTGGACAGAGACTTCATAGGAAATGTCTAAAAACAACTACATATAGGTTAGCATTCTTTTGAAAGGAAAGTCTCTTTCCTTTAAAATCCATTAATTTGTTTAGCACTTATTTTAAAAGGAAACCTAATAAATGCAAATGTTAGGGGACATGTATGTGAATGTGGCATTGTCCAAGTAAATGAGTCACAGAAAAATTAGAAACTGTTTGTAGTTTTCCTTGAAGAGGTCCTTTACATCCTTTGTTAGTTGTATTCCTAGGTATTTTATTCTCTTTGTAGCCATTGTGAAGAGGAGTTCACTTTTGATTTGGCTCTCTGTTTGTCTGTTATTGGTGTATAGAAATGCTTGTGATTTCTGCACATTGATTTTGTATCCTGAGACTTTGCTGAAGTTGCTTATCAGTTTAAGGAGATTTTGGGCTGAGACGATGGGGTCTTCTAAATATACAATCATGTCACCTGGAAATAGAGACAATTTGGCTTCCTCTTTTCCTAATTAAATACGCTTTATTTCTTTTTCTTGCCTGATTGCTCTGGCTGGAACTTCCAATACTATATTGAATAGTAGTGGTGAGAGAGGGCATCCTTGTCTTGTGCCAGATTTCAAAGGGAATGCTTCCAGTTTTTGCCTGTTCAGTATGATATTGGCTGTGGGTTTGTCGTAAATAGCTGTTATTATTTTGTGATACATTCCATCGATACCTAGTTTATTGTGAGTTTTTAGCATAAAGGGCTGTTGAATTTTGTCGAAGGCCTTCTCTGTATCTTTGAGATAATCATGTGGTTTTTGTCTTTGGTTCTGTTTATGTGATGGATTACATTTATAGACTTGCATATGTTGAACCAGCCTTGCATCCCCAGTATGAAGCCTACTTGATCATGATGAATAAGCTTTTTGATTTACTGTTGCATTCTGTTTGCCAGTATTTTATTGAAGATTTTTGCGTTGATGTTCATCATGGATATTGGCCTGAAGTTTTCTTTTTCAGTTGCGTCTCTGCCTGGTTTTGGTATTAGGATGATGTTGGTCTCATAAAATGAGTTGGGAAGGATTCCCTCTTTTTGTATTGTTTGGAATAGTTTCAGAAGGAATGGTACAAACCACTGCTCAATGAAATAAGAGAGGATACAGATGGAAAAACATTCCATGCTCATGGTTGGGAAGAATCAACATCATGAAAATGGCCATCCTACCCAAAGTAATTTATAGATTCAATGCTATCCCCATCAAGCTACCAATGACCTTCTTCAGAGAACTGGAAAAAAACACTTCAAACTTCATATGGAACCAAAAGAAAGCCCACATAGCCAAAACAATCCTAAGCAAAAGGGACAAAGCTGGAGGCATCATGCTGCCTGACTGCATACTATACTACAAGGCCATAGTAATCAAAACAGCATGGTACTGGTACCAAAACAGAGATATAAACCAATGGAACACAAGAAAACAGAGCAGAGGCCTCAGAAGCAACACCATGCATCTACAATGATCTGATCTTTGACAAACCTGAGAAAAACAAGCAATGGGGAAAGGATTCCCTATTTAATAAATGGTATTGGGAAAACTGGTTAACCATATGCAGAAAGCTGAAACTGGGTCCTTTCCTTATACCTTATACAAAAATTAACTCCAGATTGATTAAAGATTTAAACATAAGAACTAACACATAAAAACCCTAGAAGAAAACCTAGGCAGTACCATTCAGGATATAGGCATAGGCAAGGACTTCATGGCTAAAACACCAAAAGCACTGGCAACAAAAGCTAAAACAGACAAATGGGATCTGATTAAACTCCAGAGCTTCTGTACAGCAAAAGAAACAATCATTAGAGGAACTGGCAACCAACAGAATGGGAAAAAATTTTTGCAATCTACCCATCTGACAAAGGGCTGATATCCAGAATCTACAAAGAGCTAAAACAGATTTACAAGAAAAAAGAACAACAACAACAACAAAAAACATTTAAAAGTGGGTGAAGTATATGAACAGACACTTTACAAAAGAAGACATCTACTAGGGAGGCTGTGGTAGGAGAATTGCTTGAGCCCAGGAAATGAAGGTTGCAGTAAGCCAAGGTCGTGCCACTGCACTCCAGCCTGGCCAACAGAGTGAGACTGTCAATCAATATCTGTAGTATATTGATGGGTTGTTTGAAAAGAGGATGTCATAGTGAAATAGTTTAGCAAACCCTTAACTAAACATGGATCTTTACTGTAGGAATTTTCCAATTCCATCAAGAGAAAAATGTCTATCTCTATGTAATAATAATGCCTCTTAAATGCATTTGACTACTGAACACCATTTTTCCTTGCAGCAGATCAAGAAATGGATATTTAGACATTTTGGGAAATACTGGTTTAGCTGCCTCAAATGCAGGAAATGAGATCATTTATAACCACGTTTGCTTATGGTTTTGTTTTTTTTTTTTCAATTTTAAAACGTATATTTAGTTATAGCAAAGACAAAGGAATACTGAACTCATGGTTTTGTTCTGTTTTGAAAAAATCCTGAGGAGATTTCACTAGCAAATTAACTCTTGTAGTAAAAACATTATTGGTTAAAAGTCAAGTGATTGGATTTTTTCCTCATCCCATCACGAAGACTTTGGGCAAAGTGACATAGCATCTGTCAGCCCCATTTTCCAGCTCTGTGAAATGAATTGGCCATATTAGGACCCTCAAAAGTAAACATTCTAATAATTTAGATGAATACATTTATAAGATCATGGGGCTAAATTCTAACTAATTTTCTGAATGTTCCTGACAAACTGAGTCTAGGTAAGTTAATTTATTCCGTCAGCCACCTCACAAATACTGATTAATGTCTATATACCTGATGCTTTTCCTCTACTTGGCACTTCCATGTACCTGTGTTCCTATTGGGCTGATGGGATCGGGAGGTGGGAGAGATGACTTAGGAAACAAGTAGACAGATATGTGAACAAAGTGATTTTTTTTTTTTTTTTGAGTTGGAGTGTCACTGTGTCACTCATGCTGGAATGCAATGTCACTATCTCTGGAGTGCAATGTCACTATCTCAGCTCATTGCAACCTCCGCCTCCCAAATGATTCTCCTGACTCAGCTTCCTGAATAGCTGGGATTACAGGCACCTACAGCCATACCCAGCTAAATTTTGTATTTTTAGTAGAGACGAGGTTTCACCATGTTGGCCAGGCTAATCTCGAACTCCTGACTTCAGGTGATCCACCCACCTCAGCCTCCCCAGCTGCTGCGATTACAGGCGTGAGCCACTGCACCCGGCCTGAACAAGATGATTTCTGATAGTGATAACTAGTTAGGAGAAAAAAAGTCAAAAATGATAAGATAGTGATAGGAAATACTTTATGATATGCTGCACTCTAGATTTAGAGAACTAAATGCATCCAGTCAAGTTTTAATGATCTTTAATAGTATATTAGAACTATTTCAAAATTTTGTGAAGTATATTTTTTATCATGAATATGGCATTGTCTTAAAGATAAGAAACTAAAAATTCTTTTATGAACAAAGAAATGTAAACTTATAGCACTTAGAAGTTTATACTCAGAAATACTTTTATTAAATAATTTATTATTTTAAAAAGAAGGAATAGAAATACCTTAACTCTGTAAATAATTGTAAGATTTTCAAATAATAGAATACCAAGATGATCGAGTTAGATTGTGGAATATTTTGATATCTTACAAGACTGGGAAGAATAATGCCAGGTAACTTTCAGTATGGCAAGTGAAAAATAAAGATTTGGAAAAATATTCCAAACTTCTTATTAAAATTCATTAACTAGCTTTTAGAACAATTTTAGGATTACAGAAAAATTGCACATAGAGTTTCTATATTTCTTACCCAACACACACATACACTTTCCCATTATTAATACATCTTGCATTTGTGTGTTACATTTGTTATGCATTTGTTATAATTGGTGAAGCAATATTGATACATATTATATCTATCTGTACATATATTATATATATATGTATAACATATATAT
>NW_016107321.1:2804477-2811724 GCF_001604975.1 Cebus imitator
GGTTTCACCATGTTGGCCAGGCTGGTTTTGAATACCTGACCTGGTAATCTGCCCACTTTGGACTCCCAAAGTGTTGTGATTATAGGTGTGAGCCACTGCCCCCGGCTCATACGTTATTATTAACTAAAGTCCATAGCTTTCATTATGCTTCATTCTTTGTGTTGTACAGTGTATAGGTTTTGGCAAATGCATAATGACATATATTCACCATTATAACATCATACAGAAAAGCATCACTGCCCTAAAAATCCCCTGCAGTCTGCATATACATCTCTCCCTCCTTTCCCGGAACCTGTGGCAACCACAGATCTTTCACTGCTTCTAAATATGTTTTCGCCTTTTCCAAATATGTTTTATTTAATGCCAGAAAGTATATAGCCTTTACAGACAGATTTTCACTTAGCAGTATGCATTTAAATTTCCTTCATATCTCTTTGTGACTCAGTAACTCTTTTTATTGCTGCATAATATTCCATTGTAAGGATAAACCAGAGTTTGTTCATTCACTTACTGATAGATTAATGGACACCTTATTTCCAGGTACTGTCCAAATATGAATAAAGTGTGATTGCTGGATCTCATAGTAAATCTGTTTAGTTTTTTCAGAAACTGCCAAACTATCTTCCAAACTGGCTGTACTGTTTTGCATTCCCACCAGCAATGAATGAGAGTTCCATTTATACCACGTTCTCACTAACTTTAGCTAATATCAGTGTTCTGAATGTTGGCCATCAAATAGGTGGGCAGTACTATCTAATTGTGTTTTATTTCTCACTTCTATAATGACATATGATGATGAGCATCTTTAATATGCTTACTTGCCCGCTGTATATCTTTTTTGGTAAGATGTCTCTTTAGATCTTTTGACCATTTTAAAATGGGTTCCTTATTTATGTGTTGTTTGTATATCTTGGATACTAGTCCTTTATCAGATATAAGTTTTGTGAATATTTTCTCTCTGATTGTGTCTTGGCTTTTCATTCTCTGGAGTGTCTTTTGCAGAGCAGAAGTCTTTAATTTTAGTGGAGCCCTACTTATCAATTATTTCTTTCATGGGCTGTGCCTTTTGTGTTATGTCTAAAAAGTCACCGGCAAATCCAAGATCATCTAGATGATCTCATTTGTTATCTTCTCCATATTTCATAGTTTTGCATTTTATTTTGAAGTTCATGGTGCATTTTTAGTTAATTTTTGTTAAGGATGTAAGCTGTAATTTTAGTAGAGATGGAGTTTCACCATGTTGGCCAGGATGGTCTCTATCTCTTGACCTCGTGATCTGCCCACCTTGGCCTCCCAAAGTGCTGGGATTACAGGCATGAGCCACAGCACCCGGCTGTATTCTCTAATTCTATAAAAACACAAAAATAAAATAAATATTTTTAAAGAGAAATTCAACCCTGTTGACTGTATTATAGGCTTTATATTTCCAATTTCCCACAGAACCTGACATAGTTCCATTTAGTGAGTATTTCCTTTGTTGATATATATTATTTTGTTTAAGTGAAAGTAACATTGTTTTTTTAATTGACAGAGGAAAAGTAAATTGTGTTTGTGTTTATTTTACTCATCTAATTTTAGTTGATTAATCCAAAAGTTAATTTTTGCAGATTGTGTGTTATTCATGTCTCTATTGTACTCTTTGTTTTTTATTTGTCTTACCTTTAATATTCTTCAAAAAAGTATATATATGAATATGAACATATATTTAAAAAAATTTTTATTAATATATGCATACTTAATTTTTAAAATTTATCATTTTAGCATTTATTTTATATATACAATATGTATGACAGCAAAATAGCATTTCATATATGTGAAAGAATAGCTGCTGAAATGGTTAGCACTTGATTTCATTTTTTATAGCAGTTCTAGTAAATTTTGTGCTGCTTATTCAGGAGAACTATAAAAATTAGATTTGGTGATTGCTTATGTGTTTTCTGCTAATCGTCCATTCCTACCCTAGGTAACTTAGAGTTGTGACTTTCATTGTTTAAGGGGATGAAAATAAAAGAAGAAATTAGTAAATTGGGAAGCTGACTGAAGTAACCTGGCACACGACGAGGTTGACAGCATGGTGGCATCGGTCTGCTACCACCACTTAACGAGGATTTCTAAAAACATTTGTTGTGGACATTGGTGTATGAAAAACTTCTCATTCGACATATGCTAAAGATAATAAAAATAAAATATAGCAAGTTCTATTTTGTTTACTCACTAGGGAATTTTAAAAAACCACATTTTTGTTTTAAAGTAAGCATGCTACATTCACAGTTTCCCATCTGTGTCATCTGATCTACTAAAGTTTGAATTATGCCATTATAGGTGCCATTTAAATGCAGGAGAAAAAGATACTTTTGAGATGTGACATCAAATCTAGAAAATGAGGTGTCTAGCTTTCTATTGCTAGAATTATAATACTTTCTCTGTCCTTTCTTGATGCTTCTATTACTAAGCAAGTAGTAATTATAGAAGAGCAATGGAAAAGAAATACTTAGATATGATATGAAGATAACTTTACAGTAATGTGACTGTTAGGTTCTAACCTGCTTCACTATGATCTCTTCATCCATGCCCTTCAGGATGATGTGATGACATTGCTTTCCCCTGAGTGATTGTTACTGAAAAACTCTCTCCTCCCGTATTAGAGTTTTTCAGAATCAAGATGGCCCCAGGATGCATAGTCACAGTGACCTGAACAAGCTTTTTTCAATGCAGATTATCCTTCCTAAAACAGCGCTTTGGATTAAGAGATGCTGAACTCAATAGTCTTTAGCAACCTATGAAAGATAAATGGTTCAAAAAGTTGGACGCACGGCCTTTTCTGTTGTTGTATGCTTGAGGAAGAGCAGTCCTTTGCTTTGACTGACCTTGTTTGTTGTGACAACTTTCTGTAATCTACTTTTTCTGCTTCATGGACTACCTGAAGCACAGCTATAAAAAGTAGTTCTGGTTCTCAGGGCCCCTAGTGGGTTGACCTGGGTGCAGCGATTGTCCAGATATTGCTGCCCATTGCTCTTCAGGGAGACCTCTGGTGCTGCTGTTTGTGAAGTGCATGTCTCAAATCCTTTGGAATCATGCTGTCAGTATTACTGAGCTCTGTGTCCCCTGCTGCGGTCTAACCCAGTAGGATATGATAGAAAAAGTAGCATTCTGGTGTCCAGAGCGGGTGACTGAAACCCTTTCTGGTATCTAGCTTTGACATTTATTGTTAAATACACTTATCTACTCAAAGGTGGTTGGAAAACTACTTTGGTTTTATACCATAGGGAAAAAAACTCTAGCAAAAAAATGTATATGTTTATAAAAACACACACATACACACACACACACCCCACACACACACCAACATACACATGCGTGCACACACACACACACACAAAACCTCCATTTTGACTGGATTTTTTCATCCATTACAATCATTTTAAGATTCATCTATGTAATAGTGTATTTTACAAGTGCCTTTCTTTTTATTGCTGAGTATTATTTCATTGCATGAATATACTACAATTTATCTGTTCTTTTGATGGACATTTGGGTTATTTATAGGTTTTGACAGGCACATGTAAAACTGGACATTCGTATACAAATCTTTGTGTGGTCATGTGCTTTTTTTGGCCTGTTGTGTAAAAACCTACCTGAGAAATGGCCTGGTCCAAAAGAAAATGGCAATCTCTTCTCCAAAATAGTTGTACCATTTTCCATTTATACCAGAAATATAGATGAATTCCAATTGTTTTACATTCTTGACAATACTTGGTTTGGCCAACCTTTTAACTAAAAAGTAGCCAATCTGACAGATGTGTAGTAGTATCTCACTGTGGTCTTGATTTGCATTTTCCTAATAGATAGTGATGCCAGGCATCTTCTCATGTATTTATTTGCCATCTATATGTCTTCTTTGCTGCAGTGTCCATTCATATCTTTTGCCCACTTTTTATTGGGTTTTCTTTATTTTTCACTTTTTATTTTTTATTTTTTTATTTTTATTTTTTAATTTTTGGAGACATGCTCTCACTCTGTGGCCCAGGCTTGAGTACAGTGGCATGATCATGGCTCACTGCAGATTTAACCTCCTTAGGCTCAAATGATCCTCCCATCTCAGCCTCCTGAATAGATGGGACAACAGGTATGTGCTACCTTGCTTAGATTTTCTTTCTTTTTTTTTTTCTTTTGTAGAGTCAGTGTCTCACTCTGTTGCCCAGGCTGGTGGGTTGTTTTCTTACTATTGAGTTTTGAATGTGCTATATACATTACAGACATAAGTCCGCTTTATCAGATATATAACTGGCAAATGTTTTATCCAAGTTTGTGACTTCTCTCTTCTGCAAATTAGCAGTATGTTTCACAAACAGAAATTCTTAAATTTGATACATTAATTTGAAAATTAGCTCTTCTTTTGTCATGCTTTGGGGATCATAACTAAAAATATTTTCTTAACCCAAGGTCATAAAGGAATTATTTTGTTTTCGTCTAGAAGTGGTATTGTTTTAGGTTTTACATTTAAGACGATGATCAATTGTGTGTTAATTTTGTATATGATGTAAAGCAGAAATCAAAGTTCATTTTTTGCATATCAATCTCTAATTGCTACAGTATGATATTTTGAAAAGACTATTCATTCTCCACTGAATAGCATCTGCTCCTTTATCAAGATCAGTTGTCAACTTGTTTGTGTCTGTTTCTGGAGTCTTATGTTCTATTGATCTATTTGTCTATATTTGTACCAATAATGTACTCCTTTTATTACAGCAGGTTGATTAGTTCTAAAAACCTGGTGGTGTTCTCTTTGTTTTAGATATTCCAGGTCATTTGTGTTACTCTATAAACTTTAGATTCACTTTGTCCATTTCTAAGATAAATAAAGCCTGCTGGGATTTTGATTAGGATTGCAATGAATCTATAGATCAACTTGGAGAGAACTGATATTTTAACAACACTGAGTCTTCTAACCCGCAACACAAAGATACTTTATTTACTGGAATCTACTTCATCATTTACTTGAGTCTACTTTATTTCTTCTCAGTGGTGGTTTTTTTGGGGTTTTCAGTGTCATTTCTGTTTTTTCTGTTGTTTTGTCAGACATTTTCCTGTTTTATATTTTTCTAAGTGATGTGGTCAATGGTAGTGCTAAAATTTTAATTTCCAACAGTTTGTTGCTAGTATGTAGAAATACAATTAATTTTGTATATTGAGCTTATTCTCTTCAAACTTGGTCAAACTCAGTAGTTCTGGTAGGATTTCCCACAGGATTTTCACATAGAGACTATCCCATCTTTAAAGGAAGACAGTTTTTCTTCTTCTTTCCCAGTGCAATGTGGAATAGAAGTGATGAGGGCAGACATCCTCACTGTGCTCCTGCTTTTAAGGGAGAAGCCTTTAGTTTTTTACCATAAACTATAAAATTAGCTGTAGGTTTTTCATAGATGCTCTTTATCAGAGTGAGGAATTTCACTTCTCTTCCTGTTTTGCATCACCTCTCATTATTGGAATATACTCTACTTGATCATAATGTTGAATTTCATTTGTGAAAACTTTGTCAATTTTTAATCTGTGTTTATGAGAAATGTTCATCTGTACTTTTCTTAACTTGTAATATTTTATCTGGTTTTAGTATCTGGTTTTAGCAGTGGTGGCTTCTTTGAATGAGCTGGGAAGTAGTTATTTGTTTTTGTTGTTTGTTTGAGACAGAATCTTACTCTTTTGCCTGGACTGGAGTGCAGGGTTGTGATCTTAGCTCACTGCAACTTCTACTTCCTGGATTCCAGCAATTCTTCTGCCTCTGCCACCTGTGTAGCTGAGATTACAGGTGCATGCCAACACACCTGGCTAATTTTTTTATTTTTAGTAGAGATGGGGTTTCATCATATGGAACTCCTGACCTCAACTGATCCACCCGCCTCAGCCTCACAAAGCGCTAGAATTACAGGCATGAGCCACTGTGCCCGACCAGTCATTTCTTTTTAATTTTATGCAAAAGTTTCTGTATATTCATATATAATTTATATCCTAAATGTTTACTAGAATACACTGAAAGTCTTTTATGAATTCAGTCTCTTCGACAAATTCTATTCAGGTTATTATCTCTTTTTTATTGACCTACTGTGTCTTTCAAAGAATTTGTCCATTTCATCCAAGTTGTCAAATTTACTCATATAAAATTGTCCATAATGTGTCTTTATGTTTTTAATATCTGTACAATCTGTAGTGATGTAACCTCTGCCATTGCTGATGTTCTAATTTGTGTCTTCTCTTTCTGCTTACAGGTTTATCTATTGTACTGATTATTGTACTCAAATACTTTGCTATTGATTTTTAATATTTCTCTCTACCTCTCCCTCCCTTTCTTTTTTGCTTTTTACTTCAGTATTGGGTAAATTATAGTTTGTAGACCAAATCCAGCCCTGTTTTCTTAAGGCCTTGGATTTAAGAATGATTTTTACCTTTTTAAAGGGCTGTAAAAAAAAAAAAAGAATAAGAATATGCAACAAAACCGTAGGAGACCTACAAAGATGGCAATATTTATTGTCTGAAACATTACAGAAAAAAAATTGCCCATCCCTGCTTTATATCATTGATTTCCACTGATTTACTTACTTTGAACTTAATTTGTTCTTTATTTAGTTTTGTATTATAGAAAATGTCATTGATTTGAGACCTTCTTTTTTAATATAGGCATTTATTTCATTCATGGTCAGTTTCAATTGATTTATTTTTCTCTTCTTATGGGTTTTATTATCTTGCTTTTTTGAATGTCTGGTAATTTTTAAATTGGATATAAGATATTGTGACTTGTACTTTGTAGAGTATTAGATATGTTTTTTCTCTATTACAAATATTTTTGATCTTTGTTCTGGGACCCAGTTAGGTTACTTGAAAATGGTTTTCTCCTTCCAGGTCACATTGTTGGTTGTTGGGCAGAACTGAAGTAAAGCTCAGTACAGGGCTTATTATTACCCCCGCAAGGAGGCCAGCCACTCTGTGTGTTCTACTCAATGCCCTGTGAACCAGGAAGGTTTTCAGTCTCACTGGTAGATATGAGAGGCACTGTTCTTTACCCTTCTGGGCCCCATTGTTATCTCTAATCCTTTCAGGTGGGTTCTTTTTAGTTTTCTCACATGCATAAACTTAAACTAGTCTTGCAGATCTCTGGTACTGTGAAATTTAGAAGCCATGGTCTCCCTCAACTCTCAGCTTTATCTCCTAGGTTTAGCCCTATGCCCCAGCCTAGAAATGCTCTCAAGGCAGTA
>NW_016107321.1:2811829-2832240 GCF_001604975.1 Cebus imitator
ATCACCAAAAAAAAAAAAAAATTAATGAGCTTGAAGCTCTGTTTAAAAGAATAAAAAGGTCATTTCAGCAATGTAATGGAAGTGAAACAAGAGGGCACTATAGATAAAATTTAAGCAATAAAATTAACAAATATTATATTTTATGTATATAATACTATATTTGACACATTTATAAATGTGATATTCAACATGAATAATAAATTCTCTTTATTCAAATACACATATTTAGGTCATAAAGCAAGAATCATGAAAGCCAAATATGAATTTCTTATACACCGCATTCTTTGAATACAATGAAATGAAAGTGGGAAACAGTAATAGTACGTTAACTAGGTCAACCCATATTGAAAATTAAGAAAAACAAACTTCTAAATAACTAGTGGATCAAAGAAGAAATCATTAAGTAAGAGCAAAGAAAATAGATACAAGTCTCACAAGACTGATCAAGAAAAATATACTAAAGATACAAATGATATCAGGAATAAAAAATACACTTAACAGAGATAAATCAGAAATTAAAATGATTTAATAGATGATATGATCAAAAATACTAGGAAAGCAAATTTAGAAACAGATACAGATATAGAGATAGATCTCACAGTCCTCTAGGATCTATTCCAGATATATCTGTCTTTGGTAACATGAAATAATCATGTTACGTGTAAACAATCAATAACATAATTGTATTGACAGATTAAAATAATTACATGATCTCAATAGATGATTAAAAAGTATTTTTAAAAAATTTATCATGGTTAAAAATTTATCAAACTAGAAATAGAAGGACATTTTCTTTTCTTCTATGTTTTGGAGATGGAGGTGTCACTCCGTCACTTAGGATTGAGTGCAGTGGCGCAACTGCAGCACACTGCAGCCTCGGCCTCCTGGGCTCCTGTGTTCCTCCCACCATAGCCTCCCAAGTAGCTGGGACTACAGACATGTACCATCACACCTGGCTGTTTTTTGTTTTTGTAGAGACAGGTTTTCACCATGTTGCCCAGGCTGGTCTCAAACTCCTGGGCACAAGCATTTCACCCACCTTTGCCTCCCAAAGGGCTGAGATTACAGGTGTGGGCCACTGAACCCAGCCAAATTTTCATTAATCTAACAGAAAATTATCTATTTAAAAGCTGCAGAAAATATGGCAAAAATTCTCAAAGGTTATCTTTAAGATTGGGAAAAAACACAATTATATTCATTATGACGAGTCCAATAAAAGCAATATGGCTAAAGGACAAAAGATACTACTATTTTTATTTTATGTTGTTACAACAGAATACCACAGCCTAGGTAATTTACAAAGAAAAAAAGTTCATTTGGCTCATAGTTCTGAAGGCTGGAAAGTCCTAGAGTATGACAGTGGTATCTGGTCAGGACCTTTCTGCTGTGTTGTAACATGGCATAGGACAAGAGCATACCCACTCAGATCTCTTTCCTCCTCTTCCTATAAAGCCATCAGTCTCATTATGAGGGCCCAACTCTGATGACCTTATCTAATCTTAATTACTTCCCAAAGTTCCCATCTCCAAATACCATCAACATATGAATTTGGGGATTAAATTTCCAACATGTAAAATTTGAGGGACACATTCAAAACATAGCAAGTTTCAAGGCTGGAAAGTAAGAAACAAACCTGTCATTATTCACAGCAGATGTGACTACAAAGCTCAAAAGAATAGAAAAGTAAGTCATACAAATTCATAAGAGAATGTGTAACTTTGCTGAATAAAATATTGGCATACTGAAATCAACTGCATTTCTATATGCTAACAACAGGCAAGATGTGATTTTTCTAAGTTACCATTTAAAATTGCATGCATCAAAAATATGTTGAATCTTGGAATAATCTAACAAAAGATTTATCAGGCCTTTGTGAATAACTTTACAAAACTATTGATGGAGGTTAAGTAAAACCTCAGTAAATGGAAAGATATTCCTTGAATTATGAATAATCAGTTCTTTTGTTAACCACTGCACAATGTATTCAATAACCACAATGCACAATCAGCAAGTTGACTCATTGTCTTTATTTGAAAAGGATGTATACTTGTTGCCATTATCAGTTTGTTTCCCTGCACTCAAGAGTACATGATGGGTTTCTTAATTTTTTTGCTTCAAATTCATCTTCAAATTTCAAGCCTACATTTGGGCAGCTTTCTGTGTGTAGCCAGCATCTGCCCTGATTCTTAAAATGACCAGTTTCAATGCTAGACAGGACATGCCATGATTTATCTATGTTTTCTCAGTAGTGAACAGGGAAAGGAACAGCTGATATGTGAGGAGGAATTGTGTTGTATTCAGAGTTCTTCCAGGCTTGGCCTTCACCTCTCCAGTCTGGAATGGGAGGCCCTGGAGCCTGGGGAGGAACTCAGGGAAATAAGAGAGCAGGGAAGGGGGCTTCTGAAAAGCTCTCTTGGTTCTCTGTGGAGCTGCAGTTTTGTCCAAGGAAAATTCTTTACCTTTCTGTGCACATTTCGTTTCTGTATAATGATTATACAGTATACAGGGATGATTATTGTGGAAGCATTTTCTTAAAGCACAGGGAAATTCTTACCTCTTCTCCCTGTTATGTTTGAGCAAATGCTTCAACCCAAACCAAATCAAACTCACTTCTTTCCTGTTTGTGTGTGAACTCACTCTATTCAGGTTCCCTGGGGCACATCCATTTTCAAACATGAACCCAGAAAAAAATGGAGCCTAGAGGGATAGAGAGGCAATGCCCTGGGACTTTGTCACCTCCATATTTTCAGAGCCAGTGTTCCTAGGAGCAGGGCTGTTTCCAGGACAGGGCAAAATACGTCTGAGCATCTGGGTGAGCGGGGGGCATCAGAAAGATGCCATTTTTCTTTCAACCTTCAGAATGAGCAAGAGCCAAGCCAGACCTCCGTGCCCCAGCCGTGAGGGCAGTGCTGGGGGTGAGCTTGGTTTGGCTCAGTTGCTCTAGTTTCCAGCATGTAGCACCCTTTGGCGTAATTTCAGCTAATAACGGATAAGGTATCATATGCTTTTGTATGAGTCATAGAATCACACCTGTTAAAAGTAAATTTACATTAGGAATTAAAATAATGCCTCCAAATCACCACAGTGTGATAGTTTGCTAAGTGAAAATTGACTTATAAAAGGAAGGTAAAACAGGGAATCTCTGATTACTGAGTCTCTGTAGACGACTTGAGATTGCACGTTGAAGACCATATGCTTCTATGCAAATGTGACATGTATTTAATATTGGGAGCATTTCCAGAAAGTACTGTGCAATATGCTCTTCAGAAAAACCCAGTCTTCCTCAGTATTAAACCGAGCCACATTTCTACACAGCAATGTGTGGATTGTATGCATATGGGAATGGCACCTCAAAACAAACTTTCCTTTTAGACTGTTATTCCATGTGTGAGCCGACAGCAGATGGCTGAACTGGCACAGAAATTCTCTTCCGCCCAGCTCCGTCATCACTGTGGTAAAGGTGCCAGGAAGGGAGTGACCACAGACCAGGTTTCTTAGAGTTGTTTAATATATTAAACAGCTTTCCTTTTTTTCTATTGCTCATGGGTGAAATCTCTACAAAAGTTCTCCATGGATGTATTTCTTAAGTAACATTTTCGTATATGTTGGTTTCACTAGAAGCTTTTTCATCTTGCAATGTTAGAAATCATGTTGGTTTCCTAAAATTTCAGCTGTTTAAATTTTGCATATCTTGCAATATTATGATTTTACTTCTATAATCCCTGTCTTCTACTCATGTGTGCATGCAGGTGTACACACACACACACACACACACACACACACTCACTCAGCACACCCCTTCCATGAAAATAAATGTATGGAAACTACTTGTGCCTTATACTTACTAAATGCATATTCTGAAAGTTAAATGCTGTTTGATCCTAGGTAAGTACTGTTAACAAAACCCACCTAGTTCCAGATATTCAATAAACTTCACCTGGTCCACCACTGGTGCCACCATGTAGTCTACCATTATACTCCCGACTCTTTTCTCATTACTGTTTCTGGGAAGCCAGGCTAGAAATGCAAGTTGCCGTTTCTAGGGGAGGCAAGAGCTATGGCTGCTGCTGTGGGAGCAAGCAACAACCAGACAGGACGGCCAAGGCTTTATTCCACAGGCCCACACATGGCTTCTGCAAAGCCAGAACGGGGTGGAGAATGTGAGGCGTGTCTATGTCCAAGCCTAAATATAAAGGAATTAAAATTTTAAAACTATTAACAAATAATCTCTTGATCCCAAGGTTAACAGTGTCATACCTGTGTTATTTAAATTTCTCATTTATCACATCTTTTTTCAGGTTGATGTCAGGAACAAAGCATATTTATCAGGAAGACGAAAATGTAATAAGCAGACATTTCTGCTGATGAGAAATTATTTAGTATTGCAGACACGATATGACAGGTTTTCCTACTGTTTATAAAACAAACTTCACTTCTGCTTGTCTTCACTAAGCTGTTCCTAATGGTTATTTACATCAACCTTGGCTTTCATGGATACTTTTAAAAGTGCCACAAGAAAGAAACCTAGGAATAATATTTTAGGAAATGAAAAACCTGGACTCTTTTTCCTACCATCACACTTTGTGTTTGCTTGGGAAACAAAACTAAAGCAAAGATTTCTGTAATCATTAGGTAAATATGTCACGTGAGGGATGAGAAGCCAAAGGTAATCATTAATGATATCTTAAAAAATCATCACCATGATTGGATTTGACAAGGAGGGCAGTCAATCTAGCTTCTATGTTTGTGTCATGCAGCAAATGACAACACAAGGGCTTAGGGAAGCCGTGCCTGAAATCTGCCTTAGAGTCACTGAGGAGTGAGTACATGATTCTGCACTCCCTAACACACTGCATGGTTCGTAGTAGACACTTAATTATTTGTTGAGTCAATTAATTAATCAATGAGTCAAAATTCCAAGTTCACCACTTACTATGTAAACTTCAGCAAGTGACCCTAAAATATTAATCATAATAGCACCTCATTAAGTTATTGAGAAGGTGATATGAGATTATGTGTACAAACTACTTCACATTGTGCCTGGTGCTAATTTCCAGATCAATAGCTTATTCAGGCTCCTTATTAAACACCAACATTGTTTTTGTTTTGTTTTGAAAGTATTATCTGCACTTCTTATTTATTCGTGGAAAATTATATTGCAATCATTTAGAGTGAAAATTTAAGGGAAATGTTGACCATAATTAGATGTGCTTAAATATGTGAGAGAAACTCAGTATTACTTGCAAGATTTCAGATATTCTTGCCCACTTTTGCTGCTTTCTACCAGTTGGGTTGACACCAAACTAAAGAACAAGGTCAAGTTAGTTATTCACGTAAAGGATTTAGCAATAATTCAAACTTAAATTTGCATACCAATGTAAAAGCTATGCCAGAATCACTATATCAATTAGTGAAGTTTCAAAAAAAAACCATTTTATTAATAAACAAACCCTCTACGATGTCAATGTAATGACTACCTAGATTTAGAAGAACATTTGACTTTGAATGGCAGAAGTGACACAAGGAGTTTTTTTTTTCTTAAATAGTTTAAGTTCTGGGATACATGTGCAGAACATGCAGGCTTTTTACATAGGTATGCACATGTCATGGTGTTGCTGCACCCATCAATCCATCATCTACATTAGGTATTTCTCCTAATGTTATCCTCCTCCTAGCCTCCCACCCACTGACAGTCCCCAGTGTGTGATGTTCCCCTCCCTGCGTCCATGTGTTCTCATTATTCAACTCCCACTTATGAGTGAGAACATGCAGTGTTTGGTTTTCTGTTCTGTGTCAGTTTGCTGAAAATAATGGTTACCAGATTCATCCATGTCCCTGCAAAGGACATGAAGTTATCCATTTTTATGGCTGCATACTATTCCATGGTGTATATGTGACACATTTCCTTTATCCTGTCTATCATTGATGGGCATTTGGATTGGTTCCAAGGGTTGTTTCCAAGTCTTTGCTATTGTGAATAGTGCTGCAATGAACATATGTGTGCATGTGTCTTTACAGTAGAATGAGTTATGATCCTTTGGGTATATACCCAGTAATGGGATTGCTGGATCAAATGGTATTTCTGGTTCTAGATCCTTGCAGAATTGCCACACTGTTTTCCACAATAGTTGAACTAATTTACACTTTCACCAACAGTGTAAAAAGAGTTTCTATTTCTCCACATCCTCTCCAGAATATGTTGTTTCCTGACTTTTTAATATTCGCCATTCTAACTGGCATGAGATGGTATCTCATTTTGGTTTTGATTTGATTTCTCTAATGACCGGTGATGAACTTTTTTTTTCATATGTTTCTTGGCCGCATAAATGTCTTCTTCTGAGAAGTGTCTGTTCATATCCCTCCCTACTTTTTGATGGGATTGTTTTTCTCTTATAAATTTGTTTAGGATACTTTTAGATTCTGGATATTAGCCCTTTGTCAGATGGATAGATTGCCAAAATTTTCTTCCATTCAGTAGGTTGCCTGTTCACTCTGATGAGAGTTTCTTTTGTTGAGCAGAAGCTCTTTAGTTTAATTAGATCACATTTGTCAATTTTGGCTTTTGTTGCCATTGCTTTTGGTGTTTTAATCATGAAGTCTTTGCCCATACCTATGTCCTGAACGATATTGCCTAGATTTTCTTCTTGGGCTTTTATGGTTTTAGGTCTTATGTTTATCTTGAGTTAATATTTGTATAAATTGTAAGGAAGGTGTCCAGTTTAAGTTTTCTGCATATGGCTAGCCAGTGTTCCCAACACCATTTATTAAATAGGGACCCCTTTCCCCATTGCTTGTTTTTATCAGGTTTGTCAAAGATCAGATGGTTGTAGGTGTGTAGTGTTGTTTCTGTGACCTCTGTTCTGTTCCATTGGTCGATTTATCTGTACCAGCACCATACTGTTTTGACACCAGGAGATTTTTTTACAAGTGGTTTTATACCACAGAACTACATAGTTAATTGTATAACTTTTCAGAGGCAATCTCTATTAGATATCTGCCAATTTTCTATAGGGAAAATTCTAGACATTTGTATTCAGGAAAAATTTCATTATGGTTTGACTATATATTTTTATTCACAAACCTTTAATAAGTTAACTTTTTTCAACCAATTCTCAGAACAATGAATTAAACTTTAGAATAAAGTTGGAAAATACTTACCAAGGCAGAATGCTATTCGAGTGTTATATCCAATTTACTTGAAATAGAGAAACTGAGTAATTTGAACAAAATGCATAAAATTAGAGAGCTTTTTTGATTTTCTTGGTTTCATGAAATATAACATTAAAAAATCAGAGACTACTTCTTTTAGATTTCCCTATTAGCCTCATCATCTCCTGCTGTGGTTGTAAATGTACATTTGCCTCACCTGGAGATAGAAGGACCCTTGAAGTCAGGTGCGAATGCTCATTCTCCTTCTGCCTCCCAGGTCAGCCTCCCCATAACAGAGTTATTTACAGCAGTTAAACCTCTACGTTCTTTGCATGTTCCAAGCTTATTTTAAAGTTAAGTTTTAGATTTATCCTCTCAAAATTTTAAAGATGCATTTATAATATGTTATAATGAAATATTATTCTGTATTATGCGACATTAATAATGTATTTTATGGCAATACTTTGAGATTAGAGATAGTTTGTTACTTGTAAATATAGTATTGTTGCATTTTCTTAAAACATTCTATAGTCCCATGCCGTTTAACATCAGTCTCTTCAATGTCCTTTTCTATTAATCTGTTACATATTTCCTGATTTTCTTTCCATTTCTGTGCCTCTTTCATAAATGACTGCCAAGTGATTAGTTTCTGTTGTTAGACCCATGTGTCCCCACAGCCAGCGTGGGGCCAAGGAGTAATGATGATGGGTTGAGACCTGCTGACCCTGCAGCTGCCGGTGAGACTGAGGCTCCGCAGGAAATGCTGCATATTTTCAGTGCTGACCAGGAGCTGCAGAGCCACCAGCCCTCTCTCTGTGCTCAAATCCCTCACACTGTACTTACAGCTGATTAAGCTTGAAAATAACTTGGATTATCTATTATGTGCTAAGGTAGTGGCCTCCGTCGCACAGTTTTACAAGTAAGTGCATTCATCTAAAAAATGGGTCCAAAGGTGGTTGAATTCTGAGAAAATATGAGGTATCCTAGTTACCTATTCTGTTAAATATGAAACATTTTAAATATATAAATATTAAAACAATTTCACATACAAGTTTAATATACAAATACTAAAACAATTTGCTTATGTGAGAATGGGGGAGGTGAGGTAACTTTTCTTAGCTGTTATTTTGGGTGGTGTTTTGTAATAGAATTATTTGGTTATTTGAAATCCTCTTGCTTAATTAGGCAGGTTCACAATAAATGGTTCAACAGGTTGCGTCTATAATCTTGTGGCTAAAAGTGGTTATTTTCAAGTCAATATTTGGGGTTCCTTTTTAGAGATAAGGATTTACTAATTCAATATTTGTAGTCAAAAGATTCATAAGAGTAATGTTGAAACAGTACTGCGTGCTTTAGAAATAATTACTGAAATCAAGAGTTGTTCTTCTAATTACAAACCTCTGACCGAGTCCTTAGCAATCTCAACTTGACAGCCAGAGAATCGAGGGATATCCTTATCTAAGAGTAGATATGTTCTACCCCTGATAATGGAAACAATTCAATGCCTTAACAATGGCCAGAGCACTGGTTCTCACACTTTGGCGTCTCCTTGAACTCACCAGTGCCTTTGAAAGTGGCAGATTTGTTCAGCTACACTCTGGTTAGGGACTTAGTATCTCTGGGGATAGACCAACCACCCCAAGAGTTTTGTACATGTAGTAAAGTCTAATGAACTTCACGCAAAGTATTCTGATGTGGAGATTCACTTGTTTTTGTGTTGCTGAGAACAAGTATTGAGCTAGTCAGTCAACCTGAAGCACCTGCGTCGCGCTCACATGCAATCTCAGATCCTCAATTGAAATCATGTGACAGTCTTGATGAGATGGCAGGCATCAATCATTTTCAGATTTTTGAGACATACTTTTATTCCTTTCTTGTGCAGAGAATTAGCATTATGGTGTGAATCTTTATCAGTTCAGGACTTGGCAGCACCGTCACATGCTGCAGATGGGTGGCTTTGACTTCTAAAATTGTAAAGCGTGGATACAGTGCTCTTCATTAGAGAGAGGAGGTAGAGTTGTAGCTGGAGCATAGACTGAAGTTGGCATTGGGAGTGTGTGGAGACAACTTTCTAGCAAAAAGGAAAAAGAAGTGAAGATAGAGTAATATGAACATTTTATACTTTTGAAAAGTTTTCATATACATATTCTGTTGAGTTTTATGAAAACACCTGATTAGATATAGAGAAAAATGACAAACAGGCTTCAGAAGGTGTTTTGGAGACCTCTCATGCTCCCGGTTGCTACTCCAGTGTTTCATAGGTGGAGCTGGATCATTCCATTGTCGTTGCGGCCCTTGCTTACCCTGTGGTAGCTCCTGTTAGCATCAAGCATTCCTGTGTGAGATGGGCCGCACCACTCAGGGAAAGCCAAGGTGTGTGGTGGAATCACTGTAATCACCTGAATCTAATTGTCCTTATGTGAGACCAGTGCATCCCAGTTTGCCCAGGACATTTCCTGTTTTAGCAATTAGCGTCTCGTGTCCCAGGGCCCCTCTCTTTGCAGAGATAGTTGGCCACCCTCTCTCCACTTTGCACGGACTTACCAATTGTGTAGCCCTCAACCCCTGAAAGAATGGCAGGCCAGGCTCTGAACTGTGCACAAGGGTGAGGAGAAGGAAGCATCGAAAGCACCGGTGAGTGCTAAAAAAAAAAAAAAAGAGAGAAATGAGAGAAGTTTATTACATTCAAAAAGATCTTTTAAAGGATTTAATCTCACTCTATGTTGCTGGCTTAAACATATTGCTTTTTAAGAAAATGGTGGTGATTTAACAAAATGTATATTTGGAAAAATTAAAATCTGGTATTATTACAGGCATATCCTCAGAGATACTACAGGTTAGATTCCAGATGACCACTGTAAAGCAAATATAGCAAGAAAGTGAAGCACATGCGTGTTTTGGTTTCTCATTGCATTTAAAAGTTATATTGACACGGTACTGTAGTCTATTAATTATGCAATAGCATTTTGTCTCAAAACCAACGTACAGGTCGGGTGCGGTGGCTCGTGGCTGTAATCCCAGCACTTTGGGAGGCCGAGGCAGGCAGATCACCTGAGATCAGGAGTTTGAGACCAGCTTACCTAATAGTGAAACCCTGTCTCTACTAAAAATACAAAAATAAAACTAAAAATAAATTAGCCAGCCATGGTGCTGTGCGCCTGTAATCCCAGATACTCAGGAGACTGAGGCAGGAAAATCACTTGAACCCAGGAGACGGAGATTGCAGGGAGCTAAGATCACGCCACTGCACTCCAGCAAGACTCTGTCTCAAAACAAAAACAAAAAGAAAAAAGAATACAATTTCTTTGCTCATCCGTAAGAGGTAACTCCTCATCCATTGAAGTAATGAGATTGAAGCAATTTGGTCAAATCTTCAGGCCTCACTTCTAGTTCTAGGTCTCTCGTTATTTTTACCCCATCTGCAATGGCCTCCTCCACTCAAGTCTTGAAAGATGGAATGAATTTCTTATAATTCCTGTTTATGTTGATATTTTGACCTCCTCCCATGAATCATGAATGTTGTTAGAGCACCTAGGATGAGGAATCCTTTCCAGAAGGTTTTCAAAGACCTTTGCCAAGCTCTATAAGAAGACTCAATATCTATGGCAGCCATAGCCTTATGAAATATATTTCTTAAATAATAAGACTTGAAAGTTAAAATTACTCCTTAATCCATGGGCTACAGAATGGACGTTAAGTTAGTAGGCATGAAAGCAAAATTAATCTTCTTGTACATCTTTTAGGTGATCAGTTGCATTGTCAATAAGCAGTAATATTCTGAGCAGGAGTTCTCAACAATGCACTTAAAATATTCAGTAAAACATACTGTAAACAGATGTGCTGTCATCTAGCCATTTTTCCCATTTATAGAGCATGGCCCTACCAATGGATTTTAATGGAAGTTAGCCTGGGGTTAAGCTTAAAATCACTAGCTGCCTTTGCCCCTAATAAGATGATCAGCCTGTCCTTGGAAACTTTGAAGCGTGCATTGACTTTTCCTCTCTAGCTATGAAAGTCCCACATGGCACCTTCTTGCAATAGAAGGCTGTTTTCTCTACACTGAGTATCTGTTGTTCGGTGTAGCTGCCTTCAGCAACAATCTTAGCTAGATACTCTGGATAACTCGCCACAGCTTCTACATCAGCATTCGCTTCACTACTTTTACATGATGGAGGCAGTTTCTTTCCTTAAACCTCATTAATCAACCTTCAAACTTGTCTTTGGCAGCTTCCTCATCTCTGTCATCCTTCATAGAATTGAAGGCAGCTGGGGCCTTGCTTTAGATTAGGCTTTGGCTTAAGGGAATGTTATGGCTGCTTTGAGCTTGTATCCAGATAACTCAAACTTTCTCGTATCAGCAATATGGCTGTTTGCTTTCATTTCATTTTGTTTGCGTGTGCACTGGAATAGCACATTTTACTTCCTTGATGTAGTTTTCTTTGCATTTACAACTTGGCTAAGTGGTTGGTGCTATCAACCTGGTGCAACGCCCGTCTCAGCTTTCATTGAGCTTCATCATTTCTAGCTTTTGATTTAAAATGAGAGACATGCGACCCTTCCTTTCACCAGAACACTTAGGTGCCATTGTAGCATTATGAATTGGCCTAATACAATATAGTTGCGTCTCAGGGTGTAGGGAGGCCCATCTGAGCAGGCGGAGAGAGAGAGTATAACAGGCAGTTGGTGTAGCAGTCAAAACACATGTAACATTTATAAGCTCACTTTTTTATATAGGCATGGTTTGTGATGCCCCCAAACAATACAATATTAATGTCAATGATTATGGATCATAGCACAATAACAGATATTATAATAATGGAAACATTTGAAATATTATATGAATTACCAAAATGTGATACAGAGACGTAAAGTGAGCACGTGGCTATTGGCAAAATGTCTCCTGTGGACTCGCTTGATGCAGGGTCACCTTAAACCTTTGAATTGTTAAAAAATACAGTATCTGCAAAGCACAACTTGAAGCACAGTGACGAGTGGGCCTGCATGGCCTTACCTACATTGAAGAGTTATTTTTCTTTTCTTTTTGTGGGAGACAATTTTATTTTCCATGAAAATTTAAAAGTTTATAAACTACTAATATGTGATATGTAGTTTGAGAAAACATCATATTAATCATGTAAATGTTGTAAAGATTAAAATAGTGTTTAGCATATCTTTACTGTGAATTAATGTGTAGATTCTGTGCATTAATACAGCTAACACTTGTTTAAAATGTTTCTAAAGACAGATTCTTGCTCTGTTGCCCAGGATAGAGTGTTGTGGTGCAACCACAGCACCTGTGCTCAAGTGTTCTCCCCACTGGGCTTTCCGAGCAGATCTACAGTTGCATGTCACCATGTTCCCCCCCACCCTCAAATTTAAATTTTTAAAATTTTAAATTTCTTTATGCAGATGGAGCCTCACCCTGTAGCTCAGGTTGATCCCAAACTCCTGGCCTCAGTTATCCCTCCTGCCTTGACCTTCCAAAGTGCTGGGGTTCTAGGCGTAAACCTCCACAGCTAGCCCATTCAGCTAACACGTGAAGATTGCTCACCAAGAGTGAGGCTTGTCCTGGGCTCTCTATGTGTTTGGAAGTGGGGAGGGTACTGAGCAAATTGTTTAGGGGTGAGGAATATCTGCTCACTGGGACAATGTCCCAGGAGAATTGCTGTCCCCGGAGTCCTGATGGAACGTGGGAATACAATTGATTGACTAGAGATACTTCTTCTGAAGGGAACTGGGGAGTTCTTTCTCACCCTTCCTGGGCACTTAGCAAGGCTGTGCCCTAGAGTTTCATGACACCCTTGATCTGCTGGACTCTTTAGGACATTTAAGCTTTTTCTTGTGCACCCTTTTAAACGTTGAGTGTCTGCAGTGTCTGCTTACCTTGTCATAGGTGCTAACTTCTCTGCCCCTCAGCTTTCAGCTCTTGCTGCTTATTGGCAGCTCAGTAAGCTAGAAAGAACACTGGAATTAGAGTCAAGAGATTTTGCTGTGAGCACCTACTTCATGCCTTATTTTCTAAGTAAACTTGCACAGATTTAATGCTTTATGGTAAGTTATATGTAAAATAAACAAAAATCTTTTGAAGTTTGTTCCTTCCGTGAGAAGCAGCAGCCCCATCAGAAGAATCTATCCCCATCACCAAACATTTGTTTTAGTTAATTAGTCATGGTTTCTTAAGATATATTGCTAGGCAAGACACAGTGGATCACACCTGTAATCCCAGCACTTTGGGAGGCTGAGGCAGGAGGATCACTTGAAGCCAGGAGTTTGAGACCAGCCCATGCAACATAGAGAGACCTTGTATTTATAACAGGTAATAAAAATAAAAATTTGCTAGGCATGGTGATGCATGTCTGTAGAACCCAGCTGATACGCTGAGGCAGGCGGATTGCTTGAGCTCAGAAGGGTGAAGCCGCAGGGAGCTCTGATGGCCCCAGAGCATTCAAAAGGCTTTTAATGTGACATTTTATTTGCTTTATTTTTTACAAAAGAGAGTAGCAGAGAAAGAGTAAGTTGTCCTTTTTCACATCAAGAATATATGGAACTCTTTCTCTAGTTAAAATTCAAAATAGGAAAAAGTGTAGTAACAGGGCAAAATATTTCTTTAAACAATTGAAATAAACTCCCCTGAATATTATCTCAAATTATCTGTTCAGGAGGTCAGTGAAGATGCTGCTTTTCCAATAGCAGCATGGAGATCCCTGTGCAGGGTAAAATAACTGGAGAGCAAATTTTAGAAGGAAAAACTTTCATAGAGTTAATAGTTGGAAGGAAAACACCTCCCCTCTGCATAATGGCCTTTGTGATGCTCTGTGTGTCACAGTGGATGTATTGGCGGTGGTGCTGTTGGGTGGAGCTGCAGTAGATGACAAGCACGTGTGGGTTGAGGGCTGTCATGGATGGTGGCGCAGACTGGGCCCTGTCTGCCAGTGTCCCATGTGGAGGGACACCATTCGCATAGTGTGATTCACAGCTTTGTTATTGGTTATTTACTATGATAAATTTCTGGAATAAAGTAGCCATGTAACTTGATATGAAAAAATTTGTATTTCACAGCAATTTTCGAACAGATGGATTAAAGTGGAATCAGGGTACCTTTTTCCAATTTTTTTATGAAGGGCCATATGGGCTAGCAGTGGCATGGGTTTACACTGATATGATAATTTACCAATCCAAGGGAGTAGGAATGGCAGAGATGATTTATGGGAGTCCTAAAGAGAGGAGATTTCGGGCAATACTCAGGGTAGGAGGTATAAACCTGGAGGCCTACAGGGCTCAGGAGGGAGAGGGGCACAGGCCAGGTGTGTGCTTTAAACACAGACATGGTGTGTTGACATTGCCCCTGCAGAACGTATTTTCATCGACATGGAGAAATCAAACCCGTCTGCAGGGGAAGCTGCTGCTTGTCTCTCACTGGTTTTGCCCTTATGTATATACAGTCTCAGAGCTGTGTTCCAGTTTTTCAAGAGGAATTAATAATTTGGAATTGTATGTGAAATATTTGAATTTTGGAGAAATGGCTTCATTTGGTAATGCAGCATGCTAGCCAAAGAAAGAACAAGCCTGGACTAATTCTGGCTGAACTGGGCCAGCATTTGTAACCTTTATAGAGCAGATGGCGCAGTTCCTGGGAAGGAAGAATAGAGGTGACCTTTTACCTACATAGGTCACAAGACTGGCATTTTGTAAGAAATCAATCAATACTTACTGAGTAAACAAATATCTGAATTCATCCCACTGAATGTCATTAAATTTTGTGCTTTATTAGTTAACATGCCTTCTCAAAAATGATGAAGAAAAGCTACAAGGGGAATGCGTATTCAAGACTGAGTCCCAGCGTCAGAAACAGTAACTCCACCATGACAGAGGTCTCGGTCAGCAAGAAAGGAAGCGCCAGGCCAGTCAGACACGTACCATGGCTTTTAGGAAAACTGGCCTCCACATTTCAAGAAAAGGCAGGTCCTAGATCCTTTGGAGGAATTTGATTTAAGGTTCCGGAAGAAGAAATTCCAGCTATTCACTGACATGATGATAATCCAAAGGAAAAATAGGGTGATACCTAACAAAACCAATTTAGGTGCTGTCCACTGAGTTCACATTTTGAAAGGGGAAGTACAAATGCTGAAGAAATGGCAAGTAACCAAGGATAAGTAGGAAGGAAGATGGGAAGCTGTAAAAATATTTTCATAGAGCAGAAGCAAGGAATAAGCCCCAGTTTATGTTGTTGACAGCATGAAAGAATGAAAGGATGGATAAATGAATGAAATGACGAAGAAGGCATATTTTATTGTCCTGGGTACTTTTCCGAGACCTGAAAGGAAAGTTAAGTCCACTGTTTAGGATTGATAGTTGATATAGTTTGACTCTGTGTCTCCATCCATATCTCATGTCAAATTGTAATTCCCATTGCTAGAGGAGGGGCCTGGTGGGAGGTGATTGAATCATGGTGGCAAACCTCATCCTTGCAGTTCTTGTGATAGAGTTCTCTTGGCTAATTGTTTGTATTTTTTTTTAGTAGAGATGGGGTTTCACTATGTTGGCCAGGCCTTTCTTGAACTCCTGACCTCAAGTGATCCTCCTGCCTTGTCCTCCCAAAGTGCTAGGATTACATGTGTGAGCCACTCCACCCAGCCTAAAGTTATCATTTTTGAAATTGAAATAGAGTGATGGAAAACATGAAATGACGTATCTGGGTGTCACCACTTGATGTGTATTCTCTCAATGTATTCGTATGTGAGGACCCCTGGGGTCTCCACTGCAGTCACTCACCTACCTCCCATTCACTCTGTGGCTTTAGGTAGGCTATTGAACACCTCCACACCCAGAATCCTTACATGTTGAGTGGGATAAACACCCTTGCCTAGGCTGTGAAGGTGAGCATGTCAGTGAAATGGCTGGTACTTCGCACACATGCCCCTTCTTTTCAGCCTTTCATAGAATAGCAAAGTAGCATTAGGTAGATTTGTGACTTCCAGCACAACTTCACTGGATACAACTGCACAGTTGAAGTAGAAGAAAATCTCCAGTGGCATGTGAAAGGGCTACCTGTTTAGTTTCTTTTTGTTTGAGACTTTTTCATACAAAACCCAGAAGGAACTTAGCAGACTTGGTCTGAGCTTGCAGGAGCAATGATGCCCTGAGTAATAGACTCAATATCTAGAATTCAGCCTCAGCCTTCATAGTTGGAATTATGGGCTGAACCAATAGGATATTTAACAGAAAGAAAGGTAAAGCTACTGCACAAATACCACATAGAAAAAAATGTTTTTATATGCTCAGATCATATGTACATATGTAAAGAAGGTCCCCTTTCAACAGCCCATTCAGGCCTGGAGTCGGCAGTTTCAGAGGATACCCCATACTATGCTGCTTCCCAAGACAGCACCAAGAAGAAATACAGAGACCCCACATCACATCTGCAAAGTGCTTGTAAACTGTGGAAAAGAGCGTAATTATAGAGACACATGATAAGCCAAAAATACGGAAAGAGACATCATTTTCAAAAGAGCTAACTTGCTCTTTAGGACATGAGAGGACCAAACTTGGATTGATAGATGAAAACTATAGAGAAACACATTTCTTCCCAAAGGGGAACTTTCTAAGACCTAGAGCCATTCAGTGATAGGATGAACTGCCTTGTAAGATGGCAAGGTTCCTGTTGATGGAAAGACTTAAGAAAAAATTGGTTGTTGATTTGCTGTGGATGTCGTAGATAGGATCCCAACTTCTGATAGGTTGACAAGATGACCACTCAGTGTTTTCCTACTTTTGCTTTCTCTGATCAGGTTAGTTTAACTCCATTGTCTTGGTGATATTGACATAGATTTACAAGTACTTAAATTACTTTTCCATTGTTTTACAGAATTTATTTTATTCTACCAAAACATATATAAAATGTACAAAATCATTGAGGTTTTTCTTTTTTTTTTCTAATTATAATTTAAGTTCTGGGGTACATGTGCAGATCTTACAGGATTGCTACACAGGTATACACATGCCATTGTGGTTTGCTGTCTCCATCACCTACTTTAGGTATTTCTCCCAATATTGCCCCTCCCCAGTCACCCTACCCCCTGCTATCCCTCCCCTAGCCCCCACCTCCCAACAGACCCCAGTGTGTGATGTTTCCCTTCCTAGGTCCATGTGTTCTCATTGTTCAACACCCACCTATGAGTGAGAACATGTGGTATTTGGTTTTCTGTTCTTGTGTCAGTTTGCTGAGAATGGTTTCCGGATTCATCCACATCTCTGCAAAGGACGTGAACTCATTCTTTTTTATGGCTGCATAGTATTCCCTGGTGTATATGTGCCACATTTTCTTTATCCAGTCTATCAATGACGAACATTTGGATTGGTTCCAGGTCTTTGCTATTGTAAACAGTGCCACAATGAGCATACATGTGCATGTGTCTTTATAATACAACGATTTGTAATCATTTGGGTATATACCCAGTAATGGGATTACTGAGTCAAATGTTATTTCTGGTTCTAGATCCCTGAGGAATCACAACACTGTCTTCCACAATGATTGAAGTAATTTACATTCCCACCAACAGTGTAAAAGCATTCCTATTTCTCTGCATCCTCTCCAGCATCTGTTGTCTCTAGATTTTTTAACGATCACCGTTCTAACTGGCATGAGATGGTATCTCAATGTGGTTTTGATTTGCATTTCTCTAATGACCAGTGATGATGAGCATTTATTCATATGTTTGTTGGCCACATAAATGTCTTCTTTTGAAAAGTGTGTGCTCATATCCTTTGCCCACTTTTTGATGGGGTTGTTTTTTTTTATCTTGTAAATTTGTTTTAGTTCTTTGTGGATTCTGGATATTAGCTCTTTGTCAGATGGGTGGCTTGCAAAAATTTTTTCCTATTCTGTTGGTTGCTGGTTCACTCTGATACTTGTTTCTTTTGCTGTGCAGATGCACTTAAGTTTAATTAGATCCTGTTTGTCAATTTTGGCTTTTGTTGGCAATGCTTTTGGTGTTTTACTCATGAAGTCTTTGCCTATGCCTATGTCCTAAATGGTATTGCCTCAGTTTTCTTCTAGGGTTTTTATGGTGTTAAGTCTTATGTTTAAATCTTTAACCCATTTGGAGTTAATTTTAGTGTAAGGTGTCAGGAAGGAATCCAGTTTCTGCTTTCTACACATGGCTAGCCAGTTTTCCCAACACCATTTATTAAACAGGGAATCCTTTCCTCATTGCTTGTTTTTGTCCAGTTTGTCAAAGATCAGATGGTTGTAGATGTGTGGAAATACTTCTGAAGCCTCTGTTCTGTTCCATTGGTCTATATGTCTGTTTTGGTACCAGTACCACGCTGTTTTGATTACGGTAGCCTTGTAATATAGTTTGAAGTCAGGTAACGTGATGCCTCTGGCTTTGTTCTTTTTGCTTAGGATTGTCTTGGCTATGTGGGCTCTTTTTTGGTTCCATCTGAAGTTTAAGGTTGCTTTTTCCAGTTCTGTGAAGAAGGTCAATGGCAGCTTGATGGGGATAGCATTGAATCTATAAAGTACTTTGGGCAGCATGGCCATTTTTATGATGTTGATTCTTCCTAACCATGAGCATGGAATGCTTTTCCATCTGTTTGTGTCCTCTCTTATTTTCTTGAGCAGTGGTTTGTAGTTCTCCTTGAAGAGGTCCTTCACATCTTTTGTTAGGTGTATTCCTAGGTATTTTATTCTCTTTGTAGCAGTTGTGAATGGGAGTTCACTCATGATTTGGCTCTTTGTTTGTCTGTTATTGGTGTACAAGAATGCTTGTGCTTTTTGCACATTGATTTTGTATCCTGAGACTTTACTGAAGTTGCGTATCATCTTAAGGAGATTTTGGGCAGAGACGATGGGGTCTTCTAAGTATACAAACATGTCATCTGCAAATAGAGACAGTTTGACTTCCTTTTTTCCTAATTGAATACGCTTTATTTCTTTTTCTTGCCTGATTGCTTGGCTAAAATACTTCCAATATATTGGAAAATACTGTGTTGAATTGGAATGGTGAGAGAGAGCACCCATGTCTAGTGCCAATTTTCAAAGGGAATGCTTCCAGTTTTTTTCCCATTCAGTATGATATTTGCTGTGGGTTTGTTGTAAACAGTTTTTATTATTTTGAGATAAATTCCATCAATCCCTAATTTATTGAGAGTTTTTAGCAAAAAGGGCTGTTGAATTTTGTTGAAGGCCTTTTCTGCATCTATTGAGATAATCATGTGGTTTGTGTCTTTGGTTATGTTAATATGATGGATTACATTTATAGATTTGCATATGTTGAACCAGCCTTGCATCCCTAGGATGAAACCTACTTCATCATGATGGATAAGCTTTTTGATGTGCTTTTACATTCAGTTTGTCAGCATTTTATTGAAGATTTTTACATTGATGTTCATCATGGATTGTGGCCTGAAATATTCTTTTTTAGTTGTGTCTCTGCCAGGTTTTGGTATCAGGATGATGTTGGTGTCATAAAATGAGTTAGGGAGGATTCCCTCTTTTTGTATTGTTTGGAATAGCTTCAGAAGGATTGGTAGTAGCTCCTTTTTGTATGTTTGGTAGAATTTGGCTGTGAACCCATCTGAACCTGGGCTTTTTTTTGGTCGGTAAGCTATTAATTGCTGCCTCAACTTCAGACCTTGATATCTATTCAGGGATTCAACTTCTTCCTGGTTTAGTCTTGGGACAGTGTAAGTGTCTAGGAATTTATCCATTTCGTCTAGATTGACTGGTTTATGTGCATAGATTTGTTTGTAGTAATCCCTGATGGTTGTTTGTATTTCTGTGGAATCAGTGATGATATCTCCTTTATCATTTTTTATTACATCTATTCAATTCTTCTCTCTTTTTTGTTACTCTGGCTAGCAGTCCATCTATTTTCTTGATCTTTCCCAAAAACCAGCTCTTGGATTCATTGAGTTTTTGAAGGGCTTTTTGTGTCTCTATCTCCTTCAGTTCAGCTCTGATCTTAGTTATTTCTTGTCTTCTGCTAGCTTTTGAGTTTTTTTGATCTTGCTCCTCTAGTTTTTAAAATTGTGATGATAGGGTATCAATTTTAGATCTTTCCTCGCTTCTCATATGAGCATTGAGTGCTATATATTTCCCTCTAGACACTGCTTTAAATGTGTCCCAGAGATTCTGGTACATCGTGTCTTCGTTCTCACTGGTTTGAAGAACATCTTTATTTCTATTGCATCAATTTGGTTATTTTCTCTTTTCTTTTTTTTTTTTTTATTAATCTGGCTAGTGGTCTGTCTATTTTGTT
>NW_016107321.1:2836390-2928066 GCF_001604975.1 Cebus imitator
TGGAACTTCAAAGACCAAAAGTAGACAAATCCATGAAGATGGGAAGAAACCAGCTCAAAAGGGTTGAAATCACCAAAAACCTTAATGCCTCTCCTCCAAGTGATCACAACTCCTCACCAGCAAGGGAATAAAACTGGACAGAGAATGAGTTTGATGAATTGTCAGAAACAGGCTTCAGAAAGTGGGTAATAACAACCTTCTCTGAGCTAAAGGATCATGTTCTAATTCAATGCAAAGAAGCTAAGGACGTTGAAAAAAGGTTAGATGAAATGCTAACTTGAATAACCAGCTTAGAGAAGAATATAAATGACTTGATGGAGCTGAAAAACACGGCATGGAACTTCACGAAGCGTACACAAGTTTCAATAGCTGAATTGATCAAGCAGAAGAAAGGATATCAGAGATTGAAGATCAGCTGAATGAAATAAAATGAGAAGGAAAGAATACAGAAAAAAGAGTGCAAAAGAAATGAACAAAGCCTCCAAGAAATATGGGATTATTTGAAAAGACCAAATCTGCATTTGATCGGTGTACCTGAATGTGACGGGAAGAATGAATCCAAGCTGAAAAACACTCTTCAGGATATTATCCAGGAGAAATTCCCAAGCCTAGTAAGGCAGGACAACATTCAAATAAGATATTCCTCAAGAAGAGCAACCCCAAGGCACATAATAGTCAGATTCACCAGGGTTGAAACGAAGGAAAAAATGCTAAGGACAGCCAGAGAGAAAGGTTGAGTTACCCACAAAGGGAAGCCCATCAGACTCACAGTGGATCTCTCAGCAGAAACCTTATAAGCCAGAAGAGAGTGGTGGTCAATATTCAACATCCTTAAAGAAAAGAACTTTCAACTCAGAATTTCACCCAGCCAAACTAAACTTCATAAGTGAAGGAGAAATAAAATCCTTTATAGATAAGCAATTGCTGAGAGATTTTGTCATCACCAGACTTGCCTTACAAGAGCTCCTGAAGGAAGCACTAAACATGGAAAGGAACAACCAGTACCAGCCACTGCAAAAATGTACCAAATGATAAAGACCATCGATACAATGAAGAAACTGCATCAACGAATGGGCAAAACAACCAGCTAGTATCAAAATGGCAGGATCAAATTCATACATAGCAATATAACCTTAAATGTAAACAGGCTAAATGCCCGAATCAAAAGACACAGACTGGCAAATTGGATGAAAAGTCAAAACCCATTGGTGTGCTGTATTCAGGAAACCCATCTCACATGCAAAGACACACATAGACTCAGAATAAAGGGTTGGAGGAAGATTTACCAAGCAAATGGAAAATCTTTTTTTTTTTTTTTTTAATTCTTTTTTCGTTTTGTGGCTTCCTTTGAAATTTAGAGATCCTGTCACTCTAGAATTTTTTCTAGAGAAGGGCTTAGAGAAAATATTTGTTCTTAGTTCCCCTTTATATTCCTCTCAAAAATAAACAAAGCAACAGTACATGAAGATATATTTTATGCATAAAATTAATATAAAATGCTGAACATCTCCTTGACAGAGTAAAACCATCACCAAGGCCAGAGCTGATGCTTAGAAGGTAGGAGCTTGGCTGCAGACTCCTTCCAACCCAGTAATGCTGCAGTTGTTGTTAAACACTTTTAACATCTCTCCTTAAGATCCTGTAGTGCTGAAAGGAGACATCAATATGGAAAGCTTTGGAGTCAGAGATTGAAGCTCTCTGTGTGTACCTGCCTACCAGCTATCAGAACTGCCACCTCCCACTTCCACTGTTTTTGTGGGTCAAGATCTTGGCCTAAGGCTTGCTGGATGCCATTGCTGCACCAGCTCTTCCATCCTCATTTTCATTCACACATTGCATTTATATGGCTGGAGTTATCCTACCCTTAAGAAAATGAGTTATGTCTATAATAAAGGACTTAGCCATTATACTTAGGAAGTTAAGAAATGGCAGATTTTATACAAGTACAGGAATATGTACAAATGCACACAGCTACACACATATAAATAAAGGAATGCCATTTTACCAAATATTGTTGTTTTGGTTCAGGACCTTAATATTCTTGGTCCTACCACCTATAAACGATGTGATTTGTTATGTTTAGAGCATGGAGAATGATCAATTAGAGAGGAAGACAAACTCCAGCCATGTAGGAGGGGCCTTGGCACCACGCCCCTGCTCTCTGGCCCAGGAACCTGGCATGTCCATTGCTGCCTCCTGTGCTTGGAGGCCCCCCTGCATTGCCAGCTGCTCACTTCTCCTTCATCCAGTCCATTCTCATCTCAGGAGCCTGTTTTAATTACTCCCTCTTCTCTGAAGCTTCACCACGTCTTTGTTCTCTTTCCAGAAGGAGCTGAGGGCTTTAATGTCAGAGCTCCCATTTCTTCTGTTATTCTTTTGCCCCACTGCTGGTTCATCACTTATAAGAGGTGTCTGCATGGCCCTTTATTTACTGCTCTCTTTTCTCCTGTAGATAGGGAGGTCTTTGAAGGAAGGAGCTGTTTTTTATTTACGCAATAAATGCTTTTGCATTACTGTGAAGGAAAGGCAGAAATGACTACATCCATAGAACAAGCAGGACTTCTCATGCGTGCTAGTGATGCCATGCTTCTTTTTTTGTTTGCTTGTTTTTGAAGTGGAATCTTGCTCTGTCAACAGGCTGGAGTGCAGTGGTATGCTCTTGGCTCACTGCAACCTCCACCTCCCAGGTTCAAGTGATTCTCCTGCCTCAGCCTCCTAGGTAGCTGGGACTACAGGTGCACACCACCATGCCCAGTTAATTTTCATCATGTTGGCCACGATGGTCTCAATCTGTTGAGCTTGTGATCCACCCGCCTTGGCCTCCCAAAGTGCTGGGATTACAGGCAGGAGCCACCACACCCCACCTAGTGGTGCTGTTTGAGGAACAATTTCTTTGGGCCTGCAGTGTCACCAGCATCCCCTGCCCTGCCCACGCAAATGGCCATGTCCACCCATCCTCAGGGATGGTGTGGATCCAAGACCCTAGACCTGTTTGCCGTGCATTGAGAAATACTGCAGCACACTCTGGTGATTCTCTCAGACAGAGTTCCGTTATGCGTCTTTGTGTTCCGTTGGTCCAACGGGTGGAAAAACAGACCTTGGAGATCATGAGCTTCTACTTGACAGGAATCACTTCCAAAAATCATAATGGTCCCATCTCTGAAAAAGTTTTCCATTCATATTATGCACACTCACAGATGACCAAAACCTAACATTAAAACTATAAAGAAAACTATTGTCAAAGATCTATCCTTTCTTAAGAAATGAATTTTTATTAAATCTTCTTTCTTGGATTTTGCGAAGTCCAAAGAAAATCAGATTACTCATTTCTCTTTTCAAAAACAAAACAAAAGAAAGCTTTCCATCATAAACAAAAAAGAACTTATGCTGTAGGATTAAGTGATGGATGTGATATGTAATACTGAGTGAATGGAAATATATCTCATACCTCATACATTTTTCTCTTCTGATCAATATTCAGCATATAAATAGCACTAATTTTCCATATTCAGAGAAAAAGAAGTAGGAATTAAAAGCGTGTAAAGGTTAGAGTGGAAGGTCAGTATTTCCTGTTAGATGACCATAGTTTAAATCCTATGTTTTGTTAGGTCATACAATAATAGAATGCTTTAAACATGGAAATATTATTAATAGCAGATAAATAGTATTATACATAAGAAGAATGCAAGGAAAAGCATCTGTGATAATGGGGTAGAGTTGGAGGAATATTTTAATGTAAATTATTATTTAAAAATATAGGAATTGTGTGGTTACGTGATTTTAACCTGTGACTCCTCTCTTTACTTAGGATGACATTCATTATCAGCTGTTGTTTTCATAAACCCCAAGCAAGCTGGTACATCCATTCATTGCGAACTGCATAGAAAACTATTTAAATCTATGCTAATGTTATTTTCTTCCTGAGTTCAGTAAATTAGTATTGTGACAGATACGTGGCCTTGAAGCTTTTTCAATTCTGAGATTGGTTTTTAATCTATGATGCAAACCTTGGGCAGTTAAGAGGAATATCATTGATTTATAATATCCCTTCTGCCTCAGTGTTTAACAAAGCTTGTTTGATTTTAATGGCAAAAAGAAAACTCTTTTTAAGTAAGATGTTTCTAATCTCTTGAAGTATTAGTACCAGAGACCCCAGGCAAAAGCAATTCTCAAAAGCTCTCTAGGAGGTAGTTTTATATGAGATTATAGCACATCTAATATTGTGCAAATATTAAAGAGGTTTAAAACCCTTAAATTCATTGATATTTTTTTCATCCTCAGGCAAATGATAAAAGTGCAAACATATTGCTTTAGGATAAGCCTGTAGGTAAATGTATCATGCAAAATATTACATAGAAATGCTGCACAACTTAAATTTGTCTGACTTATAATCCCTGAGAACATTGAATATTATTTCTTCAGAAATTCTTTCTACATTATGATCCATGTATTAAATTTGTCTTCTAACAAAACTATTTTTGCCTTAATTTGGCGTAACTTCAGTAGTACTGGAAGTCAAATGATGCAAGCTTCCTTTGGCTTCTAAGCTCCATCTCCTCCCTATTCAGCGTTCACTCAGAGGATTAGAATGTGAACGTTTGGATTTTTTATTTATCCTGCAGTAAAGGAATTTGGCTCTTTCTATGAGTGGCCTCTGATTTGCTGATTTATGTTACACTGAGCTCTGATTGGCTGTTCTGGCACCGTCACCGGTAGACATGACCACGGATGTTTGCAGAGATCAACGTTGGTTTACAGTCTTTAAGAATAAGGGTTCCAACAAATTTAAAATGTATACAATTTGTTTGACTTATTTCTTTTCAAATATGACTGTTTACCCAAAGAAAATAATATTTTAAGTGGTTATAAAATCTCTTCTGAAGGGCTAAAGGGCATAAAACTTGCAAAATAATTTTTAAATTGGCAATAATGATGCTAATAATTTCCCCTAAATTGCTTTATGTGTGTTAAAAGCCTGTACTAACATGTATGCTGTGTCAAATGAATGCGAAATTCAGGAAGGTTGTTGGGCTGAGCTTTCGGGGGAGCGGCAGGACTGTGCTGCGGGCTCAGTCTGCGGGTGTCACCGTAGCATCCCACAGTCCTGCTGGATTAGACTGGGCTTCACCATCTAATTGTGGTAGAGCCTCTGCAGACCCTGGGAATGTAGAAAAGAGACCTCGGAGGCAGTGTTCCTGATCCTTTGAGATTAGGTCACTAGTGAGCCATTGATATTTTTATAGTAAATTGAGGCTGTTTCTGTCAAGATGAGTTGAAAAATAGTGCAAAGAGTTTTAAATTTTACCCAAGACTAAGAAGAGAGGTTCAGAGGAAACGGAGATAGTCAATAGCACAGAGCTCTTAAGAAAGCATTTGGCAACCCTAAATCCCAGAATCAATAACTCGTGTTAACCAGCCACATGGAGTGTTAGAGAAGAAGCGCTGTTGTCTGGCTCTCTTTACATTCAAAGAGCTTAAATTGAGAGCCTGAAGTCTTTCAGGAGAGGTAGCATGAGAGTTCTAGCTAACCCATTATTTGACTGTCACTAATAAAGTTGTTGAAAATATTTCCTTCTGAAATCAGTCATTTAATTTTAAAATAATGTTATTACTTGTGTATTTATGGATAATTTTTGTTTCAAATTAAAATATCCTGGCTCTGCTGAGATTTGCATGCCAGTTTTTTTTTTTTTTTTTTTTTTTTTTTTTACATCAGATGCAAAAAAATTGAATTAATCATGCTTACTACTTTAGGACACAATGTTGCCGTTGGTTCATGTGAGAAATTTTTGTCCTTTTATTTTGATTTTTATGCTTCCTCTTCATCTGAATTGTATGTAAGGGTCATTATTTTTATTATTTTACACATACTAGAGTTTATAGTGTATATGCAAGTTGTGAAACAGAATAATGAACTGAGCACCTATGGACCCTGTGGGCCAGTCCTTAACAAAGCATTACTGACACAGTTCAATATTTCTGGCATCTCCTTGTCTGTGTGTATTCTAATGCATTTATCTTACCCCTACAAATAATATTGGGTTAATTTGGGTTCTTTTGTGTATTTATTTATTACACTTTAAGTTCTGGGATACATGTGCAAAATGTGCAGGTTTGTTACATGGGTATACACGTGCCATGATGGTTTGCTTCACCATCAACCTGTCATCTACATTAGGTATTTATCCTAATGCTATCCTCCCCTATCCCCAACCCCTGACAGACCCCAGTGTGTGATGTTCCCTCTCTGTATCCATGTGTTCTAATTGTTCAACTCCCACTTTTGAGTGAGAACATGCGGTGTTTGGTTTTCTGTTTCTGTGTTAGTTTGCTGAGAATGATGGTTTCCAGCTTCATCCATATCCCTGCAAAGGACATGAACTCATTCTTTTTTATGGCTGCATATTATTCCATGGTATATATATGCCACATTTTCTTTATCCAGTCTATCATTGATGGGCATTTGGGTTGGTTCCAAGTCTTTGCTATTGTGAACAGTGCCACAATAAACATACATGTGCGTGTGTTTTTAAAATAGAATGATTTATAATCCTTTGGGTATATACCCAGTAATGGGATTGCTGGATCAAATGGCATTTTTGGTTCTAGATCCTTGAGGAATCACAACACTGTCTTCTACAAACGGTTGAACTAATTTATACTCTCACCAACAGTGTAAAAATGTTCCTGTTTTTCCACATCCTCTCCTGCATCTGTTGTGTCCAGACTTGTTAGTGATCACCAGTCTAACTGGTGTGAGATGGTATCTCATTGTGGTTTTGATTTGTATTTCTCTAATGACCAGTGATGATGAGCTTTTTTCATACGTTTATTAGCTACATATATGTCTTATTTTGAGAAGTGTCTGTTCATATCTTTTGCCCACTTTTTGAAAGGATTGCTCATTTTTCTTTTGTAAATTTGTTTAAGTACTTTGTAGATCCTGGATATTAGCCCTTTGTCAGATGGATAGACTGCAAAACTTTTCTCCCATTCTGTAGGTTGCCTGTTCACCTTGATGGTAGTTTCCTTTGCCGTGCAGAAGCTCTTTAGATTAATTAGGTCCAATTTGAATTGCTTTTTATGTGGATTTATTGAGGCATAATCAACACAAAATAAACTGCATGTATCTGGCATCTAAATGTTTGCGAATTTAGCATCTTTGTAGGCCCCAGTACCGTCACTACAGTAGTGATGGTAAACACAGAAATTCCCTGAAAAATTCTCTGTGCTGCTTTGAGGCACCTTCCCCCTCTTTCCCAGGCTCAGGAAGCTGCTAATCTTATTCCTGCCACTCTAGATTAGTTTGCATTTTCTAGAATTGACTTACATGGAATCATATAGAATGCACTCCTTACTCTGGCTTGTTGTATTAAATATAATTATTTTAAATTTTTTGTCATGATACTGATGTATTTAATGTGATAAAACAAGTGTTGATCAACAGTTAAATGGGTAAATGTGGTAAATCTTCACACTGGGAAGTCACACAGCTGTATACAGGTGTGTAGATTTACCGCAGGGTTTGCTCATTTACCTGTTGACATTTGTTTTATCACGTTTTTGGCTATTGCACTGTTATAAATAAAGTTACCCTGAAAGTTGTGTACTAATTGTTGAATAGACATATGCTTTCATTTCTAGGGGTAGAATAGCTTAATTGTATGATAAGCTTATGTTTAACTTTTAAAAATTGCCAAAATCTTTTCCAAAGTGGTTGCCATTTTATGTTCCCTGAACCAGTGCATCGGAATTTGTTATTTCCCACTTTCACCAATATTTGGTATGATTAGCCTTTTTAATTGTAGACATTCTGATAGGTTTTTAGTAGTATGTTATTGTGGTTTTAATTTGCACTCCCTAATGACTAAAAATGTTGAGCATCTTTTCATACTTATTTGCTGGTCAAATATTTCCATTGATGAAATGTTTGTTTAAATCTTTTGCTTAGTATTTTTTCATTTGATTGTTTGCTTTCTTACTGAGTTTTTTATATATATCCTAGATACAAGAACATGTCATATATCAAATATGTGATTTGCAAGATATTCTCTCAATATTTGGCTTTAAAAAATCTTTTAATTTGAAGTCTTTGAAAGTGCAGTAATTTGTTATTTTGATGAAATCACAATAAATGAAGTCTTTTATAGATTTCTGTATTATTTTCTAAGAAATATTTGTCTAGGCCAAGATGATAAAGATTTTCTCTTATGTTTTCTTCTATAAGTGCTTTTTAAAATTTTCAGTTTTAGGTTTTACATTTAGTGGTGAGATCCATTTCAAGTTCATTTTTATGTATGGTACAAGAGATGTAAGTCATAGACCCACAGTTCATATTTTTACAACAGATTGCCAATTTTTCCAGAACTATTTATTTAAAAGACTGTCCTTTATCAATTAAATTACCTTTAAAAACGGTCAAAACTTCAATTATCAATATATTTGTGAATTTACCTTCATTTTGTTTCATTGATATATTTGTTTATCTTGATGTCAATTCCACATTGTCTTGATTTCTGTAGTTTTACAATAAGACTTGAAGTCAGGTAGTGTTAGTCTTTTAACTTTGCACTACATTTTCAAAATTTTTTGCCTATTTCAGGTTGTTTGCATTGTCACATGAATCTTTCAATTAGCATGTCAGTTTCTACCACCAATTTTCTGAAATTTTGACTGACAATTCATAGATTACTTTGGGGAGTAATGGCATTTTAATAATGTTAGATCTTCCAATTCCAGAGCAAATATTGCTGCATGTCTTTTAGTTCTTTCTTCTTTAATTTCACTCAGCAATGTTTTATACTTTTCAGTGTACAGTTCTCACAAACTGTTTGTAAAATGTACTTTTGTATATTATATACGGTTTATCTATTGCAAATGGTGTTTCTTAATTCCAATTTTAGATATTTTGTATATTGACTTTGTAACCCAAATAATTGTTAAGATTACTTATTAGTTCTAATGGCATTTTCATAGATGCTATAGAAATTTCTGTGGAGTCAGTCACATCACTTGAGAATAGAAATATTCTGATTTTTTTCCTAGTCTTAATGCGTTTTATTTTTCTTGACTTATTGCACTGGCTAACAGCTCCAGTATAAGGTTGAGTGGAAGTAGTAAGACTGAACATTCAGGCCTCAATCTCAGAGGGAAAGTAGGCAATTTTTCATCATTAAATGTGATGTTAACTGTAGTTTTTCATAGATGATCTTTATCAGGTTGAGAAAGTTCTCTATTATTCCTAATTTGCTTTGAGATTTTATGAGATAACTTTTAGATTTTTGTCAGACATTTTTATTTTGAGTCTAGTGAGAGTATTATGTTTCTCTTTTTCACTGTGTTAACATGGTAAATTATGTTTTTGTTTCAAAGGTTATATCAAACTTGTATTCCTAGGATGAAACCCCATTCAGTCACGATGTTTCATTATTTGACATATTGTTGAATTCTATTTGTTAATATTTCTGTGTTCTTGGGGATATTCATTTTCAGTTTTCTTTTCTTACAACATCTTTGTCTTGTTTTTGTATCAAAGTAATAATGGCTGAAAAAATGAAATTGGAAGTATTGCCTTGTCTTTACTTTTCTCAAGCATTTGTATAAAATTGCTTTTGTTTCCTTCTTAAATGTTTGATAGACTTCATTAGTGAAAACATCTGGGCCTGGAGTTCTCCTCATGTGAAGTTTTTTTAATACAAAATCAGTTTCTTCAATAGGCATAAGACTATTGAAGTTTCCTGTTTTCTGTGTCTTGAAATTTAATAGGTCCTTTTTTTCTTTGGCTTTCCAGGAATTTTGCTAAGTTGCCAAATTTATAGGTATAAAATTGCCCAGAATATTCTCTTATCCTTCTGGTTTCCCTACAGTGTGTAATTGTATCACTTCTCTTGTTTCTGACATTGGTAGTTTGTATCCTTTCTCTTCATTTCTTGATCAGTCTGACAAGACAGTATAATTTTTACTGATCTTCTTAAAGAACAAAGTTGTGGTTTCATGGTCTTTTTGCTATTGTTCTGTTTTCTAAACCAGTGATTTTTCACGTTGATCCTTATTGTTTCCTTTTTTCCTTTCGCTTTGCTTTTCATTTGTTCTTCAGTTTTTGTTTGTGAAGGTGGAATGTGAGGATGATTTGAAATTTTTTTTCTGTTTATTTCCATAAATTTTACTTTGTATACTGCTTTAGCTGCATCTTCTAAATTTTGGTATATCTTTGTTTTCATTCACTTTTGAATTTTATTAAATTTCTATGTTTATTTCTTCTTTTACCCCAGGCTTATTTATAAATGTATTTTTCATTTTTTTAATATATCATAATACGCTTTCTTTTGGGTAATACTTAAGGGTGGAATGGCTAGACCATATGAAGTGTATGACTAGCCTTTGGTGAAAATGCAAAACTATTTTTGAAGCGGTTATATAATTTTACATTCCTAATTAGCAGCATGATATCCTGGCAAAATCTCTAAACAGTTAGTCTTTTTTATTTTGAACAATTCTAATAAGTGTGTAGTGGTATCTAAATGGTTGATGATGTTGCACATGCTTTCACTTATCTATTTGCTATTCATATTTCTTGTTGATAAAATATCTTGAAATCCTTTGTGCTTTTTTTTTTTGTCTTTTTTTGGTGTTTGTATTTCTATTACAGTTTTAAAATTATACTAGTGGGTATCTACCCAAAGGAACAATCATTATATCAAAAAGTTACCTGCCCTTTATGTTTATTGCAGCACTGTTTGTAATAGCAAAGATAAGGAATCAACGTAAGTGTTCATCAATGGATAACTGGATAAAGAAACTGGCATGTATACATAATGAAATTATATTTAACCATAAAAAACATGGAATCATGTACTTTGAAGCAACATGAATGGAGCTGAAGGCCATTATCTTAAGTGAAACAAGTCAGATAGAGAAAAGACAAATAGCACATATTTTAACTTATAAGTAGGCGCTAAAGAGTGTGTACACATGGACATGAAGTATGGAATCATAGACAAGGGACTCAGTAGGGTAAGTGGGTGGGAGTAGGATGAATGAGGAGAAGTTACCTAATGAGTACGATGTATATTATTCGCTTACGTCTGTGCTGATGAATTATTTACAATTAATTTCTGTGTATTTATTATGTATTTACAATGTAACGCGCAATTTGTCTCTCTTAATTTCCACTAATTTATATTAGGCAAATGTTAGTGTATTCGTGATTTGAATTGGCCACTAAAGAGCAAATTGTTTAAGCATCCCAAGCTTATTTTCATTTAAAATATGTATTTTCCTCATTGGTTTGTTATGGCAATTTAATGAGATAATGAATGTTAAGCACTTGCATTTTTCCCAGCACCCAGTAAGCTCTTATTGGGGGAAAATATTGAGTGATTTGATTATTTGTTGTTATGTAAGTAATCACATCAGAACTTAGAGCATTAAAACAATTATTAGGCCGGGCGCGGTGGCTCACGCCTGTAATCCCAGCACTTTGGAAGGCCGAGGCGGATGGATCACGAGGTCAAGAGACCGAGACCATCCTGGTCAACATGGTGAAACACCGTCTCTACTAAAAATACAAAAAATTAGCTGGGCATGGTGGTGCGTGCCTGTAATCCCAGCTACTCAGGAGGCTGAGGCAGGAGAATTGCCCGAACCCAGGAGGCGGAGGTTGCGGTGAGCCGAGATCGCACCATTGCACTCCAGCTTGGGTAACATGAGTGAAACTCCGTCTCAAAAAAAAAAAAACAACAACAACAACAAAAAACAATTATTATAGTTTGCACATGGTTTTTTTATTTAGGGTGATTAAGTGGTTCATCTTCAACCAACTGCAGCAATGGATAATGAAGGAAACACTTCCAAGATAGCCTCATTCATTCTTATTTGCTGCAATAGTAGTTCTCACCTCTCATTGGTATTAATATTACAGATGCCTGGGTTCCACCCGCAAAGATTCTGATCTTTGATGAAGAGAAGCACTACACACTTATATTATTTATAAATCTTCCTAGGTTATTTTAATGTACATCAGAACCAGTTTACTAAGGGTTTACTTTTTTTCCTTTTAAAACAAATGTCTTTGTTTCTTTTATTATAGTTACATACCATTGCGGAAAAAAAATAAATTTGTGACTCAATAAAGAATAAGACAAAACTTACTTATGAAACACTTAAAGATAACCACCTTAAATCTTCTGGTGTATCACCTGCCAGTCTGCCTACTTTTATAACTCAGTGTTCTTTTGCTACAAGGTATTTGTAATACACTTAACCATTTATTCTATATTTGGATTTTCAAGTTTCTTTTTTGGTATTTAGGTACTAAATATAGCATGCTGATGCATGCATTGAAAAGTCACCTGTTTGTGCTTCTTCAATTCATTTTTGCTTTCACAAATGTTATTTCTTTGACCTGCTTGAGTTGATGCCATGTTGATGCTATTTGAAAATGTAACTTTCAAATTTTCATAATCACACCAATAAGCTCATGAAAAGATGCCGAACATCACTAATTATTAGGGAAATGCCGGTCAAAACCACACTGAAGTACCACATCCATTAGGATAACTATTATCAAAACAACAACAAAAAAGGAAGTAAAAAGTTCCACAGGGATGTAGAGAAATATCTTATACTTTCCTGCTGCAACCACTGTGGAAAACAGTATGGTGTTTCCTTACAACTGAAATACAGATTATCACCCAGCAATTTTGCTTCTAGGTATATAGAAACTGAAAACTGAAAGCAGGGACTTGAACAGATATCTGTACATCCCTGTTCATAGCAGTATAATTCATAGTAGCCTCATTCATTCTTATTTGCTAAATGTCCATCAATGAACAAGTAGATAAATAACATGTGGTACGTACGTATATATAATATAGAGGCATTTCATTGGCTTCACATCTCTTTGGCTTACTTTTTGCTGCTGTAGGCATTTCTCATCTTCTGCTGTTTTTATTCACCCTTAAAAAGGAATAAAATTTTGATACATGCTACGACATGGAAGAACTTGGAAAATATTCTAAGTGAAATAAGCAGTCACAACAAACAAATATTGTACGATTCGACTTTTATGAGATACTCAGAGCAGTTCTATGAGATATTTTTATTAGATACTCAGAGTAGTTTTATGAGATACTCAGAGTAATTCCTAGAGATGGAAAATAGAACAGCAGTTACGAGGGCCTGGAGATGGGTAGGAATCAGGAAGTGTTTAATGGGTATGGAGTTTTAGTTTCGGAAAATAAAAGATTTCTGGAGATACATGATGGTATTGGTTGGACAACAATGTGAATATTCTTAATGTAGCTAAACTGTACAGCTAAAAATGGCTATAAGATTATATATATATTTTACCATGTTAAAAAATTCTTCAGAACCAGTACCTATATCTATATTCAGTTATTGAACTGAACGTAGCCAGCCACCTCAGTTCTCCCTATTACAGGTCTGTCTGCCCTTCCCAGGACATACATTTACTTGAGACAGGGAAATAAGTGGATGGGACGTGTCTCACCCCTCCAGAAAAAGAATCATCCCTTGCCTTCTTTTCTATGCTCTACCCTCAGGAGCCATCACATGTCAAAGCTGAAATAGAACACTAGCCTTGAGGCAGGCTACTGAAAGTGATTGTGCTTTTTATAGAGAGAATCCCCATGGTTGTCTCTGACTGAGTGAGTGAGTGAGTGTGTTTCTGATACATCCGTTCCCAAAGAATAGGGAAAACAAACACAGTACAAACTTAATTTCTGCTAGCATACCTCATTACCTACACTAGTCTGTCCTCCTGCTGCTAATCAAGACTTACCTAAGACTGGGTAATTTATACAGGAAAGAGGTTTAATTGACTCACCATTCCACATGGCTGGGGAGGCCTTACAATTATGGCAGAGGCAAGGAGGAGCAAAGTCAGATCTTACATGGCCGCAGGCAAGAGAGCTTGTACAGGGGAACTCCCATTTATAAAGCCATCAGATCTCTTGAGACTTATTGACTACCATGAGAACGGTACTGGGGAAAGCACACCCGTGATTCAGTTATAGCCACCTGGCCCTGCCCTTGACACATGAGGATCATTACAATTCAAGGTGAGATTTGGGTGGGGATGCGGCCAAACCGTATCATTACCTATATATGAAATATGGAAGAACTAAAGGCATATGGTTGACGCTTTATTGGTAGAATAATATGCTTTAATGTTTGAATGAAATGGCATTATAAATTTACAGGATATATGTGAATAAGCCTACTCTCCCCATTCAGTAGATGCTCAAATATTCAATTTTACTTGAATCTTAACTAAGTCCATGTTCAATTTCCCTCTTTTTTTACTGTAATGAAATTTTGACCACCCCCATTAAAAGTGATATGGATTCTTTGAATTTCTGTAATCCTTACTGTTTTTATATTAACACAGCTTTTACATAAAAGCACAGACAATATATGCCAAATTTTCATATGAATATCTCTTATTTCCTCAACTATACTGAGATCCTTTTAAAGAAAGGAATGAGGTCATATTCATGGTTTTTTTTTTTTTTCTCTTTTGTACTCCCTGTTACAACTTTTTAAATGTCCCAGAGTTGGTGCTTAATAGTGCACATATGTTTAGGGGAAATGGTGACTTCAAGTCTGATTAGCATAAAACAAAAGGAAAAGGCCCCAATTTCTAGAGCCAATAAGTATAGAACAATGAATATGTATTGAATCCTTTTGATTTATTTTAAAATTTGGCTGTTTGTCGATGGGGTGTGTACATGAAAGAAAGAACAGTGTTAACAATGATAAACTTAGTTTATAAAAGGCCATACATTATGGATTTCTCTATTATAGACTGTGAATCTCACCTATGCTTAAATTTCTCTTAGTTTTGAGAAGATGTCATTTTTACCAGCATGTTCAGTTTAAAGAGGTATTCAGCTGAAGCAATGAGAAGAAGGGGCAGAGCCAGCTTCATATGCCTGGTTTTGGCTCAGTCAACCCTGTTGGCCAGTGACATGAGGTATCATGACTGGGACTCTATCACATCTGGCTGTGGAATTTAACTTAAAAACCTAGTATCTAACAAAAATTCTCATGGAGTTTTGCTTTCCCATTTTTCATTGTGCTATACATCCTGTATGGCTAGTCCCACACATTTTTCCTAGTGGCCACTGCTCTCAGTTTCCCCAGCTCTATCCCCTTTGCAGAATCGTCCAGCCTTGGAATGCTTCTATCACCGGACACCATAGAACCCGATCCATGCCCTTCCAGGGCCGTCTCAAGCATTAGCCCTTTCTCTGCTATCTGTTGTGCCCCTTTGTTAGCTGCCTGATGGCCAGATTCACTGCTGCATCCTTTCTAGCTCTGAAGACCTTACAGCATCCAAAATGAAACAGATTGAGTAGATACCAAGTCAAATTCTGAGGAATTATTTAAAAGTAAGATGCTTTCATGGTCTTGTGACATTTCTAAGTATATAGATTTGGACTAAATGATCTTTTTCTGGCTGTATAATTTTAAGAAATGAATGGATAGTGTGGAAAATGACAGTTGGCATGTGCGGTTTTATCCTGCCCCTTCTATTTTTAAGCCATTTCCCAAAAAGACTTATATCTTCTAATTTTGTGGAAGTCAGATATCAAAATACATTGGCTACCCTTTTTGTGGGTAGTGAATTCCCATGGAAAAGCAAACCTGACATTAACATCTCCTTGTTAATTAATCATTGCTGTGTTGAAAGCTGCTAAATAGAGTTGCTAGATAAAACACAAGACAACCAGTTAAATTTGAATTGCAGATGCACAACACATTTGAAATGCAAATTTCACTGAGTGCTTTGTATCCCTACTTGCCAACCCTGGCAACTCTGCTCTTGAGGCAGCTGGTCACAGGTTATTGGTGCTTTCCTACAGGCTGTATTACAGTAACTTTAACTCCTTAAACCTTCTGAATCATTAGCTCTGTTCATGGAATTAACTGAATAAAATATTCCCATTGCCTCATTAGGTGTTTCCTCGCTCAATTAAGCCACTTCAATAACTAGTTTCTTATATTGAAAAATTGTAATGCAGTTGGATCAATTACCACTTGCAGCTCGAAGGAAGTCAGTCGTTAGAGTTCATGGCTATAAGATTCAAACCATAACAACAGAGAACAATTACACAGACTTGATTTGTTTGTTTTCAAGGAAGAAGAGGCATACAAGTAAGGAAAATATTCTTTCTAAATAGATATAAAATTTTAACTTTTAAAGTCTTCACAAACATTTAAAAAATATTATTGGATTCTGTTGATAAACCACCAAAATATCAATTTTGAAATATTACCACATTAAACCCTGGTGAGCTACTGTGAAGACAGCACAAAGATCATTTCTAAAAACCAATTATATAAATATAGGATGCTGGGGACCTGCCTTGGCAGTAGTTCATGTGAAAAGCGTCCAGATTTTACTTGATCCCATGTTCAGTATAAGACAACAGCATGGCAAGAGTATAAAACATGCCTGTAACTTTTCCTGCATTAAATTATTGTCAGAGGACGTGTAGTCTGGAATATTGGAAAGCTCTAAATAAATATTTTTTGAAGGAAGGAATGAATGAATTGTTCTTTGGGTTTGTAGTGAACATCTAAAATTCAATGTCAGTTCTGGACGTAAGTTTACTTACCAGGGGTGTTGACAGACTAGAGTGACCACCAGAGCACAGTTAAGAGAGTGAGTTGCTGGAGATGCTGTTTCCGTGAGAGAACCTAGGGAGAATTTCTGCGAATGAGTCTTCATGGGGACATGCCCCACCTTCTTTAGCTACTTAGGGACTTGCATGTGGAAATGTGAATGCATCTGTTTAAATTACTCTAGAGGGCAAAATTAGATCAGTGGGCAAAAGTTACAATGAAGAATATCAAAAGGATAAACAATGTGGTCCTTAAGCAAGTATTAGTCACATTTATACCTCTGGATAATTGTAATATTGTTGATGTGTTTTCCCGCACCAGCTGGCCTCTATGTAGTCCAGCCCATGTGGAGGTGTGGTGAAAAAGGCTGATGTTCAGGATCCTATTTCTATCACTTGCTAGCTATGTGACCTTGTAAGGCATTCTCTATGCTTCCCTTTACTCAACCCAGAACATGGGAGTGATCATCTCTCTCTGGCAGCAGTCTTGGGGAGACCAAATTAATTTTGCATGGGAACTCTGTGTTGTGTAGTAGACACGCCTCAGAAAGCAAGCTCTACATGGAAGCTTTCTCTGTGTCCTGACTTGGGTGATGGTGACATGACGGCTTCCTGATGACTCACTGAGTTGTTTTGTGTACTTTTCTGAATGTCAGTTGTGTCTAACAAGGAACATGATTTTTAAAATTTTAAAGAATTTAAAACAAACCAGAAAATATTATGTGCAATAGTATTTACACAGCAGTAAGATTTCTTTGCTAAAAATTTAATTTTACATACCCATGTTCAAAGCAGCATTATAGATAATGGCCAAAAGGTGGAAGCAACCTAGGTAATCATTGATTGTGAGTGGATAAACAAAATCCAATACAGTGGCTGGGTGTGGTGGCTCACACGTATAATCCCAGCACTTTGGGAGGCTGATGAGGGTGGATTATCTGAGGTCAGGGGTTCGAGAGCAGCCTGGCCAACATGGTGAAACCTGTCTCTACTAAAAATACAAAAATTAGCCAAGCATGGCGGTATGTGACTGTAATCCCAGCTACTTGGAGGGCTGAGGCAGGAGAATCACTTGAGCCTGAGAGGTGGAGGTTGCAGTGAGCTGAGATTGCGCCATTGCATTGCAGCCTGGGCAATAAGAGCAAAACTACATCTGAAAAACAAAAAATGATACAGTATATACATGCAATATGCAATAGAATATTATTCAGCCCTTGAAAAGGCATGAAATTCTGACACATGTTACAACATAGAAAGACCTTGAGACATGATGCTAAGTGAAATAAGCCAGTTACAAAACTACAAATGCAATATGAACCCTCTTAATATGAGTATCTAGAGTAGTTAAATTCATAGAGACTAGAAGGCAAAATGGTGATTGCTAGGGACTGGGGTAAGGGAGAAGTTGGGAGTTATTGTGGAATGGTTTATTGGGTATAGAGTTTCAATTTTCCAAGATGGAAAATCTCTGGAGATGTGCTGCACAACTTTAGTCCTTAGCACTACTGAACTATACACTAAGAGATGGCTGAGATGGCAAATTGTATGATGTGTATTTTACCACAATTTAAAAAATAATTTTCCTTTTTACAAGAGAATGATGTTATTTTCATTTAATTACATGAATAATGCTTTCTTTGGCCTGCCAGCATAGATCAGTCAAGATTATTTTTAAAGTATATTTGTGATATCATCTAGATTAAAGAAAATCCTTCAAATTATAGTTTCTTCTGACATCTAATATATCATTAATTTTAAAGGTAATGTATATGCTACAATATTTAAAGGTATCTTCACTAGATATTCTTAGCATGAATGTTCTAGACTGCAAGAGTTCTAGAGATGTACTTCAAGGAAGTCCCTGAATCTTGTGAAATGTTATGCAAAATGCTGTGGCGTGTGTGAGTGCACAGCTTTTGGAGAAGCTAATCTGTAGCTTTTATCTGCTCCTCAAAGGCTCTGTGACCTCTACAAGATCAGGGTCAAGAACCGCTTATGTAAATGAACTTCCGCAGAAGCCCCTGAGATACTTGTCTCAATGTCTGAGTGTGTTATCCCCTGTCATCCCCTACCTTTCTCCCTAGGAGTAATTAATAACGGAATGCTATTCACTTGGTAGACACAGGTGTTGTATCGCCAGGGTCAGCTCTGTGCCCAGGGCCATTAAACATCTTCGTCAGTGACTGGGATGATGGAGGAGACTACATGCTCACCTTGCGTGAAGATGTGGTAAAGTCAGATGGGGCAGCAGAACCGAGCAGGATAGGAATGGGATTCCAATGCACTTGACAGGTTGGAGAAATGAACAGAAGCCAGTTACAGCGAGATCAGCAAGGACAAGAGGAGAATAGTAACAATTAGGAAGGGAATGTAGGCCACCAAGTCTCATGGAAAGAACCGGTCAAGGAAAAGCCAAATGGCAGTCTGAAGGCCATAAAATGGAACGGTGGCAGAGGGATGGGATAAAGGTGAAACTGTCAGGGTGAAAGCTGCTCTGGCAATACTAAAGAGAAAAGACCCATTTTCTTTCCTGGAGATTTTCTTGAATAATTGACATCTCCTCTGTTTCCTTGAATGACAGTGAGCTTCAAGCATTTATTTACAAGCCTTCTTCTGTTTTCGAAGCCAGATTTTTCTATGCAAACACACACATATATGCATGGTGTGTAAGTGTGTAGGTGTATCATGCACATGTATGTGATCAAGCATCTTGGTTATGTGCTTTGTTGTCTCGGTGTCTGAATATTTTTATTTCTTTATTATGCTGTAAGTTTTGGGGTAAATGTACAGAACATGCAGGTTTGTTACATAGGTATACACGTGCCATGGTAGTTTGCTACATCCATCACCTCATCATCTACACTAGTTATTTCTCCTAATGCTATCCTTCCCCAATGCCCTCACCCACTGCTATCCCTCCCCTAGCCCCCCCATCCCCCAACAGGCCCCGGTGTGTGATGTTCCCCTCCCTATGTCCATGTGCTCTCATTATTCGAAACCCACTTATGAGTGAGAACATGTGGTGTTTGGTTTTCTGTTCTTGTGTCAGTTTGCTGAGAATGGTGGTCTCCAGCTTTATCCATTTCCCTGCAAAGTACATGAACTCATCCTTTTTTATGGGTGCATAGTATTCCATGGTGTATATGTGCCACGTTTTCTTTATCCAGTCTATCTTTGATGGGCATTTATGTTGGTTCCAAGTCTTTGTTTACATAGGTGAGGTTAAAACCGCTTACTGGAGCCTCAGCAATGGCAGATGTCCCTACCCTCACCTAGCTCCAACGTCCCAGGTCGAGCTCAGACTACTGTGCTGGCTGCAGGAATTTCAAGCCAGTGGATCTTAGTTTGCTGGTCTTCATGGAGGTAGGAACCACCAAGCCAGATCACCTGGCTCCCTGGTTTCAGCCCCCTTTTTCAGGGAATGAGCAGTTCTGTCTTGCTGGCCTTCCAGGCGCCACTGGGACATGAAAAAGAAAAAAACTGCTGTGGCTAAAATGGCAGCCCAGATTTGCGCTGGAACCCCGGGCACTGCTGTTGTAGGCACCGAAGGGAATCTCCTGGTCTGCGGGTTGTGAAGACCGTGGGAAAAGCGTAGTATCTGAGCCAGAGTGCCAGAGTGTCGGGAAACGTACCTAATGGCTTTCCTTGGCTAGGAGAGAAGTTCTCCAGCCTCACCCTGCTTAGGCTTGCCCTTCTTGGGCTGCACCCGCTGTCTAACCAGTCCCAATGAGATGAACCTGGTATCTCGGTTGGAAATGCAGATATATCACTTGCCTTTTGCATCACTCTAGCTGGGAACTGCCTTCCAGAGCTGTTCCTATTCAGCCATCTTGGCCAAAGTTGGGTTTCTGAATCTTAAAAGAGATAGTTGTAGGGGATATTGGAGATTTATTCAAGAGAGAAAAACAGACAGTGAAAAGAAAAAGAATATTGCAATGTGAGGAATAATTGTGTCAAAGAACAGAAAATAAATGGAGAGAGATGTGCGGAACAGCATGGCAAGTGGCTATGCTCTGTGACCAGGCAGAAGAGAAGAGTCCCTCCCTTGGGAAGGCTTTCTCATCCTACGTACCGGGCAGTTTTAAGAATATGACATATAATAAGTATTTATAGCCTGGCCAACATGGTGAAACCCTGTCTCTACTAAAAATACAAAATTAGCCAGGCATGGTGGCACATGCCTGTAATCACAGTTACTCAAGAGACTGAGGCAGGAGAATCACTTGAACCTGGGAGGCGGAGGTTGCAGCGAGCGAAGATTATGCCACTGCACTCCTACCTGGGCGAAAGAGTGAGGCTCCATCTCAAAATATACATATATATATATATATAATTACTTAAACAAGTTGAGGTTATGCATCATTAGAGTCACTTTTATTTTCACCTGTATAGTAGATTTTACCAGGGAGGATAACTTAGCTGCGTTTCTAATTTTCATAGACTGCTCATGCTTTGATTAGATCCAGGTCAGTGAAGTCATTGTAAGGTGATTGTGATGAGTTGCCAGGTACAAACTGTCTCCCAGGAAGCAACTTGCACAATTTTCAGTAGACACAGGTTTTCTTCGCTATAACGATCATTTTAACAAATCTATTTTTATAGCAAGTGTTTTAAATCTCAAAGTTATAAATCAGCATATCTTTCAAATCAATATAACAAAACTTCAGCTGGGAAAGTTAGTTGCCCTTTTTAGCAGAGACTTAAATGAAACTTGCTTTTTTCTATAGGACTCTGAATCTGGTTTTATTTTCAATTTACTAGCTGGTACCAAATACCCATTAGCTTCTTTCTGTTGACGGGTAGCAGGAGTCTTTTTTTTCTTCTAGTCTTTGGTAAATAGTCTCTTATTTTTTTCACAGTCTTTATTTTAATCTGGAACTTTAAGCTTACCATCTATGACCTTATTTTTTCTTTCCAGCCAAGGCTTTTTTGGAAAAAAATCATCTTTACGATTTTCTGTTTTCACTATTTCAGTTATCGAGTAAAAGGAACTCTATGATCATCAGAGAACCTTCCTCACTCATTGACTGTAAATTTTCACTTAAATGCTGAAAAGATATACTTAGTTAATAATTATGTAATAATGTGTGGACACTAACAAAATACTTGCTGTGGTTGTTTCAAATTTCATTGACCCCAAAAGTATGTTAGTTGTTTTCAATTTACTGGTTTTTAAAAATTATTTGTAAAACCTTCATGTATCGAGTACTGTAAAGTCTCCCATTGCTGCTTTAAAAATTACCATGAATGTAGGAACTTAAACAACAGGGATTTATTCCTTTACCGTTCTGGTGGTCAGAGCGCCCATGTAGAAAACAAGGTGTCGGCAGGGCGTTTCCTCCTGCAAGCTCGGGGAACCCATTGTCTTGGCGTCACCAGCTTCTGCCGGCCATCTGCTCTCCTCAGCTCCTGACCCTGCATGCTGCATCCTCTGCTTCCTTCATAAAGGCACCTGCAAGGACACCTGCCCTCTGGCAGGGGTAGTATTACAGATATGGAGAGACCACTCGGCTGGACATGAGACGGCAGGGCAGACAGCTGCAGTTTTGGTTGACGTGTAAGATGAGGGAAGTATCCTAAGTTGGTGGCAAAATTTAAGATGGTTTGGTGGTGCTTTAGCTCTTATCTCCCAATAATCTCTCTTTGTCTTCCCTCCTATTTTCTCATCATACAGACTAGATAAAGAAAATGTGATACCTGTACACCATCAAAAAATATGCAGCCTTATGAGATCATGTCCTTGGCAGGGACATGGATGGAGAGGGAGGCCATTATCCTTAGAAAACTAATTCAGGAAGGCAGAACCAAACACGGCATGTTCTTACGTATAAGTGGGAGCTAAATGATGAGAACGCATGGATACATACAGGGAACAACACACACTGGGGCCTACTGGAAGGCAGAGGGTGGGAGGAGGGAGAAAAATAACTAATAGATACTCAGCTTAATACCTGGGTGATGAAACAATCTCTACAGCAAACCTCCATGACACACATTTACTTATGTAACTAACTGTACATCCTGCACATGTATCTTTGAACTTAAAGGAAATCTAATCTAACAATTACAATGTGATAATATTAAAAATAATTTCAACAGTACAACTTTTTCCAAACAGATAAAGGATATTTTCTCAAGCTCAGGCACAGCGTAAGTAGAAACATTTTTGCTGATCTGCAGTGCATGGGGAAAGCAGCTCCATGTGCTTATTTGGCAAAGCAGCCGAGATAAAGATCCCTTCACCACATCCAGGAACACAGCTGATCCTAACCCACTATATGTCAGATTCAGGAGTGTCTTCTGGATAGAGCTGTGATTTGCTGGCCCATGCCTGTAATCACAGCACTTTGGTGGGTGCTGAGGCACACAGATCACTTGAGGTCAGGAGTTCAAGAACAGCCTGGCCAACATGGTGAAACCCCATCTCTACTAAAAATACAAAAATTAGGTGGCCATGGTGGTGGGCACCTGTGATCCCAGCTACTGGGGAGGCTGAGGAAGGGGAATCACTTGAACCTGGGAGTCGGAAGTTGCAGTGAGCCGAGATCACGGCACTGCACCCCAGCCTGGGTGACAGAGTGAGACTATGTTGTTGTGAGACTCTGAGCTGTGATTTGCTACAATCTCTGAGGGAGGGGGGTGTCATTGTTACCGGCGTTTTAAGGTCAGTCGTGCCTTTGAGGGCAGCAGCTGACATCTGAAGCCAGTCTCTGAGACACGTGATATCGTGAGTGATCTTTCAAGATTTCTGACTAAATTATATCATTTGTTCTTATTTTTTTCATGTTTATTTCCTTGATTTCAATAAATTTAAATCAGAGTATTTGCATTAAAATGTAGTTGGATGCAAGAAGGAAAACCCAGAATATTATCATATGACTGAGAAATCTCCATGTTCATTAGGACACACAGTTCGTCTCATGCACATAAGTAAAAAAGGTCACAGAGGATGGGCTGCCCTGGCACCAGAAAATATAATTTGATAAAGGTCCAGTAGAAGATTCACTTGTCTTTCATGGGGCTTGGCTGTTTAGAGTCAGTTTTTTCTTCTAAAGGAAGCTATTATCCCGACAACAGATGGGTACTCTAGCATTTTATAAAAGATGACAGGAAAATTACATTACCACAAATGGCAGAAGTTGGGAGGTATGCAATAGGACAGTTTATTGGGAGAAAATAGACTAATATCAAAATAGAAAGAACAGAAGCAGAAATAATGAATTTGCCTGCATTAATCTCTTCTTTCATGACCTCATCCTGCCGGAGATACCGATCAATTTCACTACAAGCAATAAATATTAAAATGAAATTTTTGAATGTCTTATGTAAAGCTTCCTGACATCAATTGTTTTTCCAATTTTTTCCTTGCAAGCATTGAATACCTCTTCATCAATGTTTTACTCCAACCAATTTTGTTCCAGTTTCTCTCTTCCCACCAAAAGTTTTTTTTCCCTTCTATTTTTGACTTTTCTTTCTTAGCAGAGATGCATGAATATTATTTTACACGCCACGGTGGCTGCATCTCTATCCATCTGGAAATAAAAACTGGATTTGAAGGATGTTTCCTGACCCTGCAGGACTACAAACAACTGAGTCATGTGTAGTGATTACCCGGTTCCTGGTAGCAGTGACCCAGGAGAAGGCCATGTGCCTGCCGCCACACATGCATTTACATCCTTTCTTACTAGACAGGATCCAGCATAGGCCAGGCATTGCCAGGAGAGGGGAGTTTGCAAAGAGCCTTTCGTCCTGAAATGTCATCTCCACACAATGCCCAGCTTGACAAATATTTCAAAACGTCTTAAAAGCAAATGTTCGGGTCATTATTTCTTGTCTGTATAACCCTCTTGATCTCAGAATGAATTAACAGTAACCACTTTTTATATCTTAAAAGCTGAAGGCAACAAGGTTTTAATTTTCATAATCATCTTCTTATGACTAGTGGAGAAATGTTTGGGAGCATGTATGTTGTTCACATCTGAGTTTATATGAAAATTATTTAATATATTTTTTAGTGTTTGCAGTGCCTTCCAGATATTTCTGTTAAGGTCATGTCCCCATCCTCCATTATAGTAGGATGCAATAAAGCATCATTGGCCATGACATGTCAGCAGACTTTTTTTCCCCCTGTGTCTTCTACAGTTGTAGTATTTTACTTCCAAATTCAGTTCAGGTCTTCCTTCTGTGTCATCTCCTACTTCCAGTTTCATTTTTCCCGTATATATACACCTGGTTTGTAATACATAATGAATTATGTACATAATGCATAATTTGGTGCTTAGTTATATCTAGTTGGTGTTTTGTTGTTGTTGTTTGTTTGTTATTCTTTTGAGACAGTCTTGCTCTGTTGCCAGGTGCCAGGCTGGAGTGCAGTGGCACGACCTCGGCTCACTGCAACCTCCGCCTCCCGGGTTCAAGCAATTCTCCTGCCTCAGCCTCCCGAGTAGCTGGGACTACAGGCACGTGCCACCACGCCCAGCTAATTTTTGTATTTTTAGTAAAGACGGGGTTTCACCATGTTGGCCAGGATGGTCTTGATCTCTTGACCTCGTGATCCACCCACCTCCGCCTCCCAAAGTGCTAGAATTAACAGGCATGAGCCACCGCGCCCGGTGGTGTTTTGTTCGTTTATTGAGACAAAGTCTCACTGTGTCACCCAGGCTAGAGTGCAGTGGTGCTGTCTCGGCTCACTGCAACCTCTGCCTCCCGGGTTCAAACAATTCTCCTCCCTTAGCCTCCTGAGTAGCTGGGATTACAGACCCCCGCCACCATACTTGGCTGATTTTTGTATTTTTATTGGAGACAGGATTTCACCATGTTGGCCAGGCTAGTCCTGAACTCCTGACCTCAAGCGATCTATTTGCCTCAGTCTCCAAAAGTGTGGGATTACAGGTATGAGTCACAGCGCCATCCTGCTAAGTGGTTTTGTTGTTGCTGTTTCAGGTCCATGGTCTCACAACGTCCTCATGAGCTGAATGTTACCTATAGATAAGTGGGGATCTGCCCACAGATAGATAGTTTAAAAAAAAAAATCTTGTATTGAATGGTAACATTGGCAAACTTGTTAATTATACGTAAAAAGCAGGATTTCCATTTTCACTCGAGTTAAACAGCACATCTGGACACGCTGGTGTTCATGTCTGTCAGTGGCATCAGCTGGAGTGGGTGTGCTGGGCCCCAGCATTGGCAGTAGGGCTTCCAGGTCCCCAGTTGCTCTTAGCTCTGCCTCATAGGCCATAGGCATTTGAGGTTGTGGTCTAAGTATGTCTTTTCAGAGTTTTGTTGCTAGGCTATAAATCTCTTGGAGTCAGATTTTGTCTAATAATTTTCTTCATTCCTACACTGCCTGGCATAGTACTGGACACATAGTAGTTGTTCAGTAAATTAATTTGTTAAAATACTTCTATTGTGTGCAGCTGAGCATATATACATTGAGCTTCTCAAAGAGCCAGGGGAAAACAATTTTCAAACAGTTCACACAAATTAAATGATTAATCTTCACAACTCCTTTTTGAGATTCACAGGGGATATACAGCACGTATAGGGATTAATTTATGGTGTGGAAAGAATAACATTTAATGAAAGTATTCCCAGTTGCACATTCAGGGAAGATTTAGATGCACAAAAAATAATTACTCATGTTGGAAATTGTCCCATAGGGGTTAACACCAGCTGATCATTTACCAGAAAGTGGCCTCTGCAGAGAGGGGTGTCTCATCTGTCTCTGGTCCTGCAGCCTCCTAGAACCATTATTTCTCATAAACCAGCATTATCAAATTACCTAGCAGCCTCAGTCTGGCCATCTTTGACCACTTTACATCTTTTGTTAGGTAGACTAGGGTTCATTTAGGGTAACTTGTTGCAGAATTCTTTTTATGCCCTGTCTTAAACTGTGTAAAAATATTTATAATATACTATTTGGAAGAAAGGGGACTTATGAAGATTACTTTCCATATATATTTTTTAAAATTAACAGAAATAACCCAATTATTTAATGTCACGGAAGATTTGGTCCTTAAGAACTTCTTTTTTTATTTCCATTGTGAATAGTCAAGGGAATTGAGCAAGAAAAAGGTGAAAACATATTTAAAAAAAAAAGAGATGATATTAACCTGCCATTAATGTGTATACGTAAAATATGTATCGAAAATAGATATGCATACATATATAGATATATGGCTATATTTATATATATGATAAATGTATATATGGTTTTAGATTTAGAATTTTCAGTATACTAAGAAATAGTTCCAAAGTCATACATATTGTGACAGATAATACCTGAAAATACAGCAAAATAATGCTTATTCAGCAATCAAATGCTAGTGACACAGAAACACTAGAAGTAAATTTTAAAAGTCAGAGCAAACAACATAATTAAGAAAATAAAAACAAAATTTTTTTCTTATAAGAATGTCAGGCACTCATAGTTTTCTTATCTTCAGTTTATGCAAAATTCTACCTAATGTGGCTTTGTGGACCCATGGTTCCAAAAGCATTTGGAAATAAGGGAGAAGCTTGTTCAAGATTACTCTGACCCAGCAAGAAGTAAAAACAACTGGACATTGAGAGAAGATCAGAAGCATTATATGAAACATACTAACAACTTTAAAAAAAGCAATGATATATATATATATATATATATATATATATTTAATTAGAGGTAGAATGGGGAAATCGGATTACAAACACGTCATGTTTATGTTCATCTTTTTGCATGTATCATAATATTAACTTTTCGAGGTTTGGTAAAACCAAGCTAAGTTTCAGTGTATAGTCAGCTGGGCACTTCTGTTTACAAAGACTCTAGGGGCATAATTAGCCATGACATGTTGGCAAACTTTTTTTTCCTTGTATTTTCTGTAGTCTAAGATGTAATATTCTGCTTTCAAATTCAGTTCAAGTCTTCCTTCGGCGGCATTTTCTACCTTTGCTCCCAGTGTTCTTTCTCCCTTACATGCAAATCTTGTTCGTAATACATAATTTGGTGCTTATATTTAGTTGGATTTGTTGTTTTCCATATCTGAGGTCTCACAATGTCCTCAGCAGCTAAATGTAACCTGTAGTTGGGTTAGGGGCGGCTCACAGACAGTTTCAGAAATAAAAATCTGAAAACTGTTTACGCATAAAAGCCTAAATTTCCATTTTCACTTCAGTTAATCAACACATCTGATCACCCTGGCAGTCACATCTGGCAGCAGCTGGAGTGGAGGTGCTGGGCCCCAGGATTGGCAGCAGGGCCTCCAGGTCCCCAGGGCCCTAGAGACAGTTGCTCTTAGCTATTTAGGAATTTTTGTTTGTCAGGTACCCTTAAGTCTGTCTTTGTGTGAAAAGCCAGTGGAGTAACAAAATATTGAAAAGTTCCCCAAGTCATTAAAAGAGAATCATATATGAGGGTGGGGGAAGTATAGACAGATAAATAGATAAGTAGATGGATAGATAAATAGATGGCTGGCTGGATGGATGGATAGATAAATAGATAGATACATACACACATACATACACACACACACAGATGCATAGGCAGATAGATAGATAGACAGATAGATATGAATGAGTCAAGCATTATATTTATGGAAAGTTTATGATTCCAAGAAGTATGTGTATGTCTGAATCAACTTTTTCTAATAGTCATATGCAGCAATGTTAAAATAAAGATAACATTTTTAGGGCAGCAGTGGTCATTAACAAAGAGGGAGAAGTTTACTACAGTGAAGTTTCCATTTCTATAGTGTGTACATAGACAGGAGAAGAAACGGCATAAATACAAGGTGAAAACTAGACCAGTCACGAGTCCTGCCAAAATAACAGGGGACTGACGCAATGTAAGAGACAACCTTCAATCACTTAAATACCAACAACCCTGGCAAGTCAGAGGTGAGGAAAAGGTCTATTCCAATGAATTATAATCCCTTGGATTACTTCTATTTCTTTTTTTCCCTCCCTTCACAGAGGTAATGATATTAATTTGAAATATAGTTACATTTATTTGTTTCAACATATTTTCAGTTATAGGATTGTCCTGTCTTTGTTGACTGAATTTATGTGGAACTTTAATGTATTTCCAGGAGCAAAATCTATTTAAAAAATTCCCTGCAGAGAAGGATCCCTCCCTCCTCCTCCCTGTCCTCCTGTTGCCCCCTCCTGGCCCTCCACTACCTCCCCCACTTGTATTCCATCAATGCCATGTTTCTGGCTTATGCTTCCTGAGCTTGTTTCTTTAAAGATAAGCAGATGTTTTCTTATTTTCCTTCTCTGTTAAGCAAAAGATAGCCAGCAATACACGTATCCTTTTTAAAAACAATGTCTCCTTCATATGGTTTGCAGATATCTTTTATAAAATAGAGATGAATTTTTGAACAATATCATTTCATATTGTTGCAGAGAGACTGTTGTCCAATTTTTTTTTTACAGCTGCCTAATCTTTATTAGCTTTAACCAATTTCCAGTGGAAAAGCATCCCATCATTTCTAGCATACCCCGTAGGTACTCTAATACATGTTTGTTAAATAATGAATTTTTGAACAAGAAGTTATGTTAGATGCGCTGGGAAGGTTTGGATTGATGGGGAGGAATTTTTCTTCATAAGTGGTTCTGAAGAGGAATCACACTCAACAGAGATGCCCAGTGGACCACTGAGAAAATTGGCCTGCCTGAAACGAAAGTTTTTGTATTGCCAAATTGGGGGAATAGATTTGCTATCTTAGGTGAAGCCAAAATCAAACACCCAGTTCTTTGAAAACTGGGTGTAAGTTTCAGTGGCATGAATTAACATGATAAGGGAAAAAAAATATTTGGGCATAGTAGTGGTGGAACTTAACATTAGATGATGTAAATGCTGCCAGATTTTCACTATTTATTAACTACTGCTATTAAATTATCATAGATTTTTTTACACCACAGCAGAACAAATAATACTAAAGTTACCTTTCCAAATATGAGTACCTAGTTTTATGTACTTTGGACCATTTGGTTAGGTTTCCAAAAGTCACCTACTTTCTCTGGGAAGTGTGTGTCTGTTTGTGTGTGTATGTTTAAGGTACTCACCCATAGCCCCTTAGCATTATGACAAGGCTCAATGAGATTGGTAAAGGGTACCAAAATAATGAACTAATTGAACACGGAATATTAATATGGCAGTGGGTGGTGAATTAGAGGGGTAACCAAGTGATGTTAGCTTTCTATGGTTGTGTAATAACTTACCTCATATCTAGAGTCTTAAAGAGACACCTGTTGATGATCTCACCATTTCTGTAGCTCAGGAGTTTTGGCATAACATAGATGTGTTCTGTGTCTGGAGTGCACAAGACTGAAATCAAAGTGTCAGTAAGGACTTAAATCTCATTAGGAGCTTGGGATCATTCTCCAAGGTCAGGTAGCTATGGCAGAATTCAATTTCTTTGTTTGTAGGACTGAGGACCTTATTCCTCACTGGCTATTCTCTAAGGGACTGTCAGCTTCCTGCATTCCTTGCCACAGTGAGTGCCCCCGTCATTTTCAAAGCCAACAATGGACGATCTGTTTCTTGTTGTACTCTCATGATGAAAGTCTCCTGCACCAGGAAAGCTACATCTCTTTTAAGAGTTAACTTGTTTAGGTCAAGTCTAATTTAGGTTAATCCTTTCTTAATGCTACCTATGTCATATAACATAACCTAACAATAAGAGTGACATACCATCAAATTAATGGATTCCTCCCATTTACAGTAGGAGAGAATTAGATAAGGTTGAGCACCTTTGTTGGGTCATCTTAGAATTTTGCTTGCCATACCAAAGGTACAGAGATAGTAGATGATTCCAGTGCTTTTTCACGTGTGAGGTTATGAAAGCCTTTACTCAGGTGGTAGAGTGGGAGGAGAAAATGAGAAGATGCAAACACATTTTGAAGAGCAAGTAAGACTTATCAGTAAGACTTGCTTATTGGCTGGAGAAATAAAGAAGACAGGAATGGTGAAAATTAGTTCAGACCAAATCAAACCATTGATTAATGCAAGGGCACGAAAAAGAAAATGTCTTTGACCAGGATGTCAGTGAGTTTGGTTTGATAGAAGTTTAGTCTAACAGGGCATCAGAATGAGAATATCGATTAGGTCGTTGGAAATAAGTGTGTGACTGTAGCACAAATTAGAGCTGAGACGAGGAGACAGGTTTGGTGTTTATCATATTAGAGATGTAATGGAAGCTTTGAGAATAAATATGTATTTCAGGGAAAATGGATTGTGTCCCCCAAAATTTATATGCCGAAGTCCTAACCTCCCCAGTAAGGCTGTATTTAGAGACAGGGTCTTTACCAAGGCCATTTATGTTAAACGAGCTATAGGTGTTGGGCCCTAATCTAATATGCCTGGCATGCTTTTAAGAAAAGGAAGAAATACCATGAGAACACAAACACAGAAAAAAGGCTCTGTGAGGACACAGCAAGACAATGGATATCTGAAGACCAAAGCAAGAGGCCTCAGGAGAAACCAAACCTGTAGATACTTTGATTTTGGACCAGCAATCTACAGAGCTCTGAGAAAAGAAGTCTGTTTTTTAGGCCATCCTTTGGTGGTATTTTGTTATGGCAGCCCTCACTGGCTGCTGCAAAGCCCAAATACAGTTCCCAAGAGCAGGCAAGTGAGTGAAAGGCAATCAGAAGTGTAAAAATGCTGAGTCTGCATATTGGACTATACTAGAAAGATCAGTAGACTCGGGTGAAAGGGCCTGGAATCTTGTCTTCGCTCTTCAATGAACAGTGCTATTTTACTTTGGCAAGCCTCCTGAACTCCCAAAGCCTTTGATCTACAAAAGAGAAATGATAGTGCATATCTTCCTGGTTATGGGGAGGTGTAAAAAAGGTTTTGCATTTCTGTGGCTGTATTTATATTGATATATGTGTATACAATCAAAATTTTCTTCTAAATTATAAAGTAATCAATAAATATATTGTCCATTTTTTTCAGGAGTTATAACACTGTGGAGTTCTGATTGCATCCATTAAAAACTAATCTATTCTTCTTTAGTGTGTGTCTGCGTGTGTAGCCCCACCATCAGCTCCAGTTTCCTCTTGGTGTCTAGGTACTGACATGCATTTTATTTTGTTAATGTGTAGGTTGAAGACAAGGCTGTTATGGTTGTTGGGATGTTGTCTACAAAAATAGTAAGTGTATTACGATGGATCTGAGTATAGGTTAGAGACCTCAGGCTTTAGTGCAATTCTGTGGCCCCTTAGACAGTCCTGTGAAGACGTGGCAGCTCAGTGGTCTTCTGTCTACCTCCTGCTCGGGACTCTTTCATGAGTGACTGAGCTTGCCTGGTAAAGGTTAACTTTAGAGAAGTGAGGTGTTCTAATCTATGTTTGGTTGATTCCGGGCCTCCTCTATTAAAGATGCATGTGGGAAACTTGAAAAGTATCCAGGTGAAAGGTTTAAAGAAGTCAAATATTTGAGGCATAAAAAGAAAAAAAAAAAAAAACATATAGAGAGCTGCGTAGCATCTTCTGTCTCCGTTAAGGAGATCTAAAATGAGCATTCTGCATGATCTTCTCTTTTAGAAACCAAAGGGAGCTCCAAAAAATATTTAATTGGCATCAAGGGGTGGAATGGATAACTCGAATACCTTTTTCTCTGTTGGTCTTTGCAAATATGACAGCTTTTCACATCTCTGAAATAGTTTAGTTGGATTCTGATAGAATGTGTTTTTCTTTTTAAAGAAGAAGAAAAACCACTGTGCTCAGAAATAAGTTTTTTAAAGGCTGACAAAACACACTGAATGTTGTAGGCGTTCCTATTCATGTTTGTATTCCAGGTTTTATGAAAGTGATTGTGTGTGTATAACACTGTTCTATCATCCAGAGCAGATAGTTTTACAAGTCATTTGCGGCTGCTGCTGTGAGTCTATAATGCTCCAATACGTGCTCAGTACATTTTTGTATGAACATTTCTGTATTATTAAAAAAATGATAGCAGAGAATGGAAAGCAAACATGAATGTGACTCAGCACTAGTATGTGGAAAAATACCGTGAGGATATTTTTATAAGTATGAAACGAATAAAGCTAAAGTGAAAGTTAGGATTTTCTGCATGGAAACATTGATCCAGATTTTATGTCATTTTGGTCTACGTTTCCTTTTCCTTACAATTATGTGTAACTATTTAGTCTACTTATTTGTTACAGATGTCTTTTGAACACCTGTGTGCTAAGCAGTAAGTGTAGTAGGTGGGAAGAATTCCTTGTGGCCTGCAGCCCACTGTGTGTGGCCATGAGAACACAGACCTATAGACACACATATATATATATATAAAGGCATACATACATATATATTTATTTAAAGGAATAAATAAATGAATAAATATATAAAGGAATAAATATATGTGTTTATTTAAAGAAATGAATACATATAAGAGAGGAATAAAGGGAAGTGATAATGTATAGTTTATATATACTTGAATAATTTAAAGCCAAGTTCACAATGAAAGTAATGAAAGTTATATCTAATTAAATAGAAGTGAGCCCACATCTTCCAGTGACTTTATTCCTTGAAGCCACTGCACATTTTGGTACATCTGGGGAAAAAAAAGAGTCTGTTTTTATTGAAGAAGCTACTCACAAAGAGGGAAGAAAGCAGAACGTTCTACTGTGCCCATGCTACCTTCCACCTCATGGTAAAAACCAGAATCTTACAAACTGGGAGAGACACTCCAGTGTTTCAGGCTTGAAGTCTCCTCTGGCCACTGGCCTCTCTGTCCCTGTCTCTGGCTTTGGATAGACGTCAGGAGCTCACAGCGTGCCCATATAGCATAGTGTCTCCACCTGTGCCAAGGAGCTGAGATGTCTGATGTGTCTTCACTGCTGTGGTTGGCATCTGCGATGTATTCTATCAGCTCCGCCTCCAGATCACGCCTCCTTGCAGCTTTCCCCAAAAGCAACCCTTTGCCCTGCCCCTGGGAGCCTCTGTGGGCCACCCGCCCTTCATTGAGGCCTGCTCCTCTTTTCAGTGCAGTAGGATGTGGAGGTTCTTTTTCAGCTCCTGGAAGCATGGGGGTTGGAACCAGGCCCTCACTGTCTCGGACACCCCAGGCCATCTCTTCTGCTCCCACATCAAGGCCCTCAGTGTACATGGCGGGACAGCACCTCCCCGAGGTCCAGACAGCCGAAGAGTCCAGGCTTCCAGTGCTCCCCTCCACCACCTGGCGGACCCCTGGCTTTGGCTTTCTTTTCCCCAGTTCAGAGAATGTTACACAGTTCGGGATGGGCAAAGGGTCAAGAAACAGCTTCCACCTCGGGAGCTTTTCCTTAGCATTCCCCCTCACCCCAAGACTGCTGCTTTCATCGAAGTGAAGGCCAAGAATTGTCAATCTGTCCTCTGGTGCCTCCATGCTGACCTCGGTGGGGGGCAGGGGGTCACTAAGTTACAGAACATATGTCATCCTGAGGGGGAAAGATTTTCATTAATGCTTCCCATTGTCACCCTTCCTTTAAGGGAAACATAACCCTGTAATTTCAGGGTCTGTCCATTCAGATTCCAGAAGGAAACAGCACCCTCACATAGGTGGCTGAAGAAAATGGTTTTAAAAAACAAAGAGGGAAGCTGGGCATGGTCACTCACGCCTGTGATCCCAGCACTTTGGGAGGCCAAGGTGGGAGGATCCCGAGGTCAGGAGATCGAGACCATCCTGGCTACCATGGTAAAACCCCGTCTGTACTAAAAATACAAAAATTAGCTGGATGTGGTGGCACACGCCTGTAGTCCCAGCTACTTGGGAGGCTGAGGCAGGAGAATTGCTTTAACCTGGGAGGCGGAGGTTGCAGTGAGCTGAGATGGTGCCACTGCACTCCAGCCTGGAGCCTAGCGACAAAGAGAGACTGTCTCAAACAAACAAACAAACAAACAAATAAAAAAAAAAATAAGGATGTCAAGGCACCTGAACTGGTTATAGTGAGAAGCTGTTGCTATTGTTAGGTCTTTAGGGACAAGAGGAACAAATGCTGTTCCCAGAGCTAATGAGACCTGGAGCCCCAGCAGAAGGGACACCTGGTGGGTGGTAAATCCTAGTGGGTCGCAGCCCCGGCCAGAACCAGAGGTTTCAAGCACAATTAGGGCCAGGAAGGATGGAGGGATGTCCCAGTCACTGTCAACCAACTACTATCTCTCTCTGTCTCCCTCCCTCCCTCCATCCCTCTCTCCCTCCCTCCCTCTCTCCCTCTCTCTCTCTCCTATACCTGTGACCTTCTCCTGATACCTTTCCTTGTCAAAACCCAACTGGAGGTTGGAGGATAAGGGAGCCCAAGCGATTTGGTCTGTGGGTTTCAGCCTGTGAGGTCACAGAACAGAAGCGGAAGGATGGAAGATGGATGGATGTGTAGTTGGATGAAAAGGCAGAATAAGAGGGTAGAGAATCCACTTCTAGCACACACAGCTATAATCCTGATTTCACGTATTTTGTTTGTGACCACTGACATGAACGTTCTTGTCAGAATCTGAGACTTAATGTTTAGTGTTGAGAGTAGGGTTTTTAGCGAGGACTGGGCATGAAGGTGTCACTAGCCTGTAATAAATGAAGCAGGAAGGATGGAGAGCCCACAATGGTATGTTGCTAGGTTGATACATTTATTTTTAGATGATTCAGGACATTTATTTTTTGCCTCTCCTTGTACTATGTGATTTTTAATTACGTTTTTCTGAAAGTGAACGTAATACTCAGAATATTTTTTATGTTACTCTGAGAACAACCACTATAGATTAAACATGTGCTCATGTTATAGAATATATGGATATATTTTCTGGTGAACCTTAGGTGTGAACCCACAACAATTTCTTTGTGTTATTGCACTATATGCCTCATAAAATTCATCTGTCCATTTATATACCACACCTATTCTTTCCACTCTTCAAAAAGTAATTCTTTCAAAATCCAATCTTGTAAAATTGTATCTTTTTTTCCTCCTTTGTGCCAGATGTGAAAGAATACAGACACAGCTTGGTGGATACCCTTGTGCAGACGGTTTAATTGGTACTTCGCTATATCAGTATTACTACCAGGATCTTGTAAAGGATGCCATTGGTGTAATTGCCACAGTTGAAAAGGACCCAGAGCTATTTGATGTCCCATGGATATTCTTCAGTGGCATGACCACTACCATCATGGCCAACTGCTTTTGCAAAGCTAAGATGCTTAAAATAAAAAAAATCTGGAATCTGATGATTAGCAGAGCTAAGCAGTTCCTTTTGTACTGACAAGTAGGCTTAAGCTGTGGCTATGAAATTCACATAAAATCATGGGGATTAATTTCGACTGAGCCTTTTCTAGTTAACCATGCTAGCAATTAACTCTTGGCCCCCTTTGCCATTAATTTCTTCGCTGTGGAAAGTTTGATTGGACACGTCATTTCCAGTATCAGAGGGCTAGAGATATGCTTTATTTTTCAGATTTTATTCTTTTTCAAAAATGCAAGAGAAGGACGGATTTGGAAAGCTGAAGCACATGGGAAAAGATGCTTTTTTCTAATTACAGTAAATCCTTGAGTAGCTGAAGATATTCTGATAATTTTCACTTTGACTTTTCTAGATAAAGGAAATTCAACATGAGTTTCCTTCCCCCTTTTTATTTTTGTTTTAGTCCTCAAGTAAGAAAATTCTCTTAAATGTTTAAATTAATTGGCTTTTTTCCTGCTGCGTATAATAGGTGCATACATTTGCAATCTGAATACATTTTAGTTTTTTGTTTGTTTGTTTTTTTGAGACAGAGTTCACTCTTGTTACCCAGGCTGGAGTGCAATGGCACAATCTCAGCTCACCGCAACCTCCGCCTCCTGGGTTCAGGCAATTCTCCTGCCTCAGCCTCCTGAGTAGCTGGGATTACAGGCACGAGCCACCATGCTCAGCTAATTTTTTGTATTTTTAGTAGAGATGGGGTTTCACCTACATTTTAGTTTTTAAAGTGTGTTCATTTTTGCTTTGCCTCAGTGTGATTGGCACATAATAACTTGTTTGGCAAAAGAAAGGATGAAGACAGTTGTGGAGTAAGAAGTAACCATCATCCACTGTTTGTGTAAGTGTTTACACAGGGTCCAGAGTGGGAAGTCAGGCAGCTCCGGAGATTTCAGAAGCTGGGGTTAAGGAGCGAGCCAGAGGGTCCTTAAAGCGTGCAATGCTCAGAGAGGAGATGAGCATTATGAGTATCAGACTCACGTAAAAGCAGGAGGAACAGAGCGTGCCTCCATCCTCTCCTACAGTAGGGCTGCGCTCATACCGTTCCTGGAGAGAGTGTGGGCCTGTCAAGCCCCCTGGCTGGGAGGGAGCACACACAGGGAGTGGGCACCGGGCGCTGGCATAGAGGGGGTTAGGGGATGGGCTCATTCTGTTTTAGGGTGACCTCGAGCATTATCAGCTCTTGGTCTTTTTTCTCCTCCATCTTTTCCTTCGTTTTACCCATCTACTGTCCCTCTCCCTTCATTGTTCTCTTTTGCATTGTTTTTATTTTTAAATTTTATTTAAAATGAACAAATCCCAGATAGGAACTTGCTGAAATTATTTTTACTCTTCCAAAACTGTAGTTTCATAGGATATATCTTTTTATGTCATGTTTCTTTATAGTGGCGTTGGGAGCATCCAAAACTTTCTGTATAGGTATTCACTCCCAGTTAGAAAGCCCTTCCTGTATGACAGCGCACCTCTCATCACACTGCCTTTAGAGGGTGTCCCTGCCTGTCAAGGGGCATCTCCTGAATCTCAGATTCTGACAGCTGCATTGGCAGCCACCTATGCAGAAGTCACAATGACACCCAGAGGCAAGTGGGGGTTGTGTATATGGCCCCACTTTGCTCTAGAATTATGAATTTAGTGGCTCTGCCTGCCTTCCTGCTATGTGAAGAGCAAGAGAAGTCAGACAGGAAATAATGTGATTGCCAATGAGGTCCCCAGAACTGCTGCAGTGGGGCCAGGTAGTGCTTCCATTTTATACTGAAATTATTGGACAGTTAGCTAATGGTGTTAGACCTGATAGGAGATCTAAAGCAGAATAAGTTCCATTTGGAGGGAGATGCATGTATCAGTAAATTCCATCGCAGCTGGTGAGGGAGGCTGTGGGTGTCTTACATGACATCAGACCACAGGGCCTGCATGTAGCCATATCAAGCCTTTTGCACAAATATAGGCTGATAAGTAGCAATAACTCCATGATATCAAGAGAATCAATTAAAGTTTAAAATTGTATCAAACGGTGCACACGTAACAACTAAACTGATAAATTATTTTGGCCCTAAGTGGACAAAGCCTAAATCTTCCCCTGGTGAGAAAGCTTGGTAATCTAGAGGTGGAATGCCTCCATGTGGGTACTGAGTGACCAGCATTTAGAAGCGCTCCCTGATGTCACGCACAAGCCCCAGCATTAGTGAATACTGGGAGGCTGCGTGCATGCCACGTCTCATACAGATTCTGAAAGAAAACTTTCCTGGTTAATGTATTGTTGAGCTGCCTATTGGCTCAACTTCTGTAGGGCTGTATATTAAATTTATGTTCCAAATGAAAAGCTAGAGGCAGAGGTTTTAGCTGGTAAGGGCCATTACCAGGGTTAGTGATAGAGGAAGCACAGCGCAGATCCTGAGCTAGTCCTGTGTTTTCTGTGTCACCCAAGTGAGTGCAGCATTTCAGTAGCCACAAGATGTAGCTTAGTTTCTGCCTGCTCCTGACTCTTTTTCTTATTCTTTTTACTATTCTTTTCTTTTCTATTTTTATTGTATTTTTTATTCTTATAATAGTGATGCTGAGCAAGCACATCTTCAATAACATCAAAACAAAAGGTTGTATTTCCTTTTCTCATTGCCCAGTTAACTTGTGTGCAGGAGTTAAATCATTTTACCAAGTCTGTATGCAGTTTCAGCAGGGTCTGTGCTGTTTGTTTTACTCTTAGGTAATAACAGTCCTGTGGGTGCTTGAAGTCGTGAACAAAGTCTAAATTTACGAATCCCGATATCCAGCCAAGTTATTAATCAATTCCACCATTTGCATTTCTGGCCCATTTCAGGCCAGAGGTTCTTCTCTATCTGACACTGGGAAAGAGGTTTGATTAGCAGTGCCCGCCCCCCCGCTCTCTCTCTCTCTCTCTCTTTTTATCTTTCTCTTTCTCTGTTCACCTTCTTCTCTGTCTCAAGGCAAGATCTGAAGAAGTTGGAGCAAGCTCGAAAGGGCATAGGAAGCAGGGAATGGGGCCGTGAAAGGGCCCTGAAAGAGAGCTTTTGGCTCGGGGACTTTGAGCCTGGCCTAGGTTTTCAGCCGATTCCTCCCCACAGGGGTGCTTTCACGAACTCTTAGTAGATTTACACCCTGGGAAGCTCTTTCCTGCATCTCCCCTGCCTCCTAGTAGGATGCCTCTCTATTCAGCCTGGCTGCATGGTCACTTGTGATGCTTGTACTGCCCTGAAGTGTTGACTTTGGCTTCTTGTTTCTGGGGTCCTGCCACCCCCAAGGTGGCCCTCATGTCTGAGGTTTAAGACTTCTCCATCTCTTGTTTCTGTCTCTCCACTGCCCACATCTGGTCCTTGGGGAGTGCAGTCTTTGCCTTCAGCAGCTCTGGAGTACAGCCCCACCCACGGTATTCACATTCCTGCAGACACAGCCTGCGCTGCTCCTCAGCCTGGGAGGCGAGCTCTCTGTGTCCCCATGTCTGAGTCATCCCGTCGAAGAAGAGCACTCAGGAAAGGAGAGGTGGGGGCCCCTCAGTGGGACAGCGGCCCTCTCCATGGCCATGTTCTCCCACTTACCCGCTTCCTCTCTACTGGGTCTCCTTTGATGTCTGTAAAGTGGCTGAACAGTCCAAGAGCCGAGCAAGTTTCCATTTCCTCCTTAAATGGAGCATATGCATTTAGAATTCCAAATCCACATTTTCTACATTTTGATGGCTTTTTAACACTTCCACCCTCATTGTTTTAATCTTATGAATTAAAACTTGGGCTCCTTTGGGTAATTACTCCTTTCCATTTGGGTTCTTTCCCTTCTCTTGTCCTTTTATCCTTTTCCTGGGATGATCAGGCCAAAGAGCCCCCAAACTGTTCCACCTGAAGGAGGGAAGTCTCATTTCCTGGCGGCTTCTGTCTCATTGGCCTCCATTGCAGTGAAACCGGGGATGTTGTGGAATCAATTTCCTCTTCCTTCCCTTTGCATTTGATGTTGAAGCTTGTGAATGAATGTCTTCAGCAGAGTGCTAAACATCTGGCTTACATATATATATATATATTTTTGAGACAGCACTCTTTAGAAACACTGTTATTCTCAGAAGGTCTCCTTGACCTCCTCCGTGCCCTTCACGAGGTTTTTACTCACCCCTTAGGTCCCCAGCAACCACAAGACTGTGCACAGACACTCCACGGGGCCTGTAGTATTGCTGCTGCCCAGCATTGGAAATCAGGTTTTTTTGTGCACTGTAGGAGATCCCAGAAAGAATTAGGGCATTCTATTGGTTGCTTTACTTTCACTTGATCAAAGAGATCTGGGTGTTTCTATTTCCCCCTCCCCATCTTCATCACTTCCAAGAGAACTGATCCTGGTGGTTCCGAGGAAGGCAGTGGTGCTGCCTCTCTCCCGGCTGCTTTCATCCAGACCCCATCACACACCCTCCGGGTATCCACCTTCCTCCAACTGATCAGACTTATTTTCTTATGGGCTCTAGGTCGCCCTCGTGTTATAGCGAACCCCAAGTTTCTCTTTAAGGAGTCAGTATGCCAGTATGTTCAGCCCTCTTATTCTTTAATTCTCTATTTTAAAGTTTAACTTCCTTGTAATTCCAGTGGACAACGTTCTCCACTGGTTCTAATCAGTAGTTCACTTCTGTTCCCCCGGACCCTGGCTCATCCTGACTCATCCCAGTCACCTGGTCCAGTGACCTTCTTTGACCTAGGTCACCCCTGGCTACCTGCTCTGACCCACCCACAACTGTCCTTCCTGCCTAAACACCCATCCTGCCACTCCAGCTCAGACCCCTGTTCTCTTTAAAATAGTCAATTGGGATTAGTCTAGCTTGTGCCGTCTATCCCTAGCCAATAGGGGACCAACACAGCAGTAAGGATGACCCCTGTCAGGCATAAGTACCCCTCCCCCACCTTGTCCAAATACGCAGCCACCATTGCTCCATCTGTGTGCTGCACCCTTCTATGAAAGTAAACTGCCTTGCTGAGAGGATTTGTCTTCAAGTGCTATTTCTTTTGTGGCATCAAAGTTTTTTTTTTTTTTACTTCAGGTTCTGGGGTACATGTGCAGGTCACACAGGGTTGTTGCATAGGTGCATACATAAACAGGTGCTTTGCTGCCTCTATTACCCCTTCATCTGTATCCAGCATCCTCCCCATGTTATCCTTCCCCACCCACCTCACCCCCCCACTGTCCACTGCTCAGTGTGTGATGCTCCTCTCCCTGAGTCCATGTGTTCTCATTGTGTGACACCCACCTATGAGTGAGAACAACACAGTGTTTGGTTTTCTGTTCTTGTGTCAGTTTGCTGAGAATGATGGTTTCCAGATTCATCCAAGTCCCTACAAAGGACACGAACTCATCAAAGTTTTACTTGTAACAGCCGACTCTTCCCACCTGTAAGCTTCCATGGAATAGATTGTATCCTGGACCATTATGGCTGCTGCAGATTAACCAGCATCTCTGCAACCAAGTCTGGTCACTTGATCCTCTATTTGCCTGGGGTTTTTTGGTGTGTCCCTCTTTCTCTAAGGCAGTGAGCCTCTGCCTGCAGGTTGAGCCTTTGAGGTAGAAAGCTACAGGGCAGAAAAGGATAATGAAGAAAGAAAATATATCAGCTAATATTTTGAAATATTCTGCTCCCTTATGGTGTTGCTTGTCTATTGATTAGGTGAATGTCTTTGAAAGATGTATCAGTGACAAATGACAGAATAACTTAGAAGAGGCTGGGTGGGTTGGCTCATGTCTGTAATCCCAGCACTTTGGGAGGCCGAGGCAGGGGTAGATCATCTGCAGTCAGGAGTTCAAGACCAGCCTGGCCAATGTGGTGAAACCCGGTCTCTACTAAAAATGCAAAAATTAGCCAGGCATGGTGGCAGGCACCTGTAGTCCCACTTAGGAGGCTGAGGGAGGAGAATCACTTGAACCCGGGAGGTGGAAGCTGCAGTGAAGCAAGATCAAGATCATTCCATTGCACAACCACCTGGATGACAAGAGTGAAACGCCCTCTCAACAACACCACAAAACAATAACTAGGAAGATAATATGAATTTTATCTGGAAGTGGCTGATCACTTAGAAAATGAGTCATCAAGTTTGCTCAATATTAGAACATCTTGCCTTCAACTCTTCATTTCCTGACCAAATCCCAGGGCCACCCTTTTCTTCTTCTATAATGGAGAAAATATCTTTGCAGATTGTGAATAACCTCAGGATAACATGAGAGGGAAGGCTTTTTAAAGGTAAAAATTAAAAGGGGCTCTGTTAAAGCAAGGGCTTTCATCTTTTGACAGGAAATTCTCCTGTCAGGTGAGCTCTCAAAAAATCTTTCATCTTTGACTCAAGGATCCTTCTTCACCTGTGTTTTCAAGAGATGAGGCATATCAAAATGTATGGGGTCCCATGTGTTTCCTAGTGATTCCTGACACCCTCCCCTGAATGGTTGGAGGGATGGAGGGCTGGGAATGGTGATCAAGGGTGGGCACGGCACCAGAGAGTGGTGGAGCTGGAAAGTCATGATTCCTGAGATGTCCCTTCCACCCCGTCCCACCCCTCCCTTGTGTGATCTGCTTTTTGCCTCTAGTAGCAGAATTGGTTTGTCAGTGTCAGTAACACCAGGAGGAGACTTGTTCTGGGCATTCGCTTTTGTAGACGGGTGCGAGGCCTGGCAGTAGACGATGATGATTGACAGGCCGAGGAAGAGCAGAGCCTGAAGCTTAGCTGTGACCACCTGCTTGTTAGTATTCTGAGATCACCATGACTTTCCTGCCTTAGTTTCCAACGTGATTTATGATGATAACCCTCCACATTTCTCCTTTCTACTCTTGGGTTTCTCAGATTCATGTTTTATGTGCCTCCGTCTCAGCAAATGCTTGGCTGTTTTGCTGATTCTCTGCTACGTTTAGGAAAATCACTCATGGCATACCTTCTTTGTTGTAAGTATAGAAAGTTATCCTACTGTCTCGGAACTTAGGGGAATGTATTTAATATTTAATTCTCTCAATGTTCTTTCTACCAGAAGCTATGAAAGAGAGCATTTAATTGGCTCAGACTAGTTTTATGTTCATTTTTAGAGTTATCCTATCCCTTTTGTAATTATCCTGAAAAGTTGTCAATGTCTTTGCCAAGGGATTTGGAGCTCCTTCCTATGTTACTTCCATGCCAGAAAGTTTGTATTTTCCTTCTCCTGACATTGAGAGCAGAATCGGAAAAGGTCAAGGCAGTTTGCAACAAGGAAATTGCCATTAATGATTTAAATATAGTACTTTCATTTTTTTAGAATTAATTTTCCATTTGAAAAATAGATCCGCTTTAGTTTGAAAATCTATAGCATTAATATTGTCATAATATTAGTATCTCAATGGAGAAATGTACATGAGGCGTTAAACTTTTGATGAGAAAAAATTACTCATAAATTTCGTTGTCTCTTAATTTAACATTTATCATTGTCATAAAAGCATTATGTGAAAAATCAAACTTAAAATAGGAATAAATAATAATGTTTTAAATCAAAGGATTTAAATTATATTAAGAAGGAAGCAATTCTGATATATTGTGTTGTATTTATATTTCCACAAAATGGTTAACTCACTAAGAAGCCAGTGAGTAGTGGAAAAATGACTTGCTCTTTTGTTTAACAAACCTATTCAATGAAGTCATAGTACATAAGATACATATATCATATAAAAACAAACAACTTTGCTTGACCTGATTCAGGTGAGGTAGACAGAAGACAGTTTTTCAGTGTGTACAATCCCTGCATGCAAAAGGAGAGGGAATGAGGGTCGGTCTATTGCTGTGGACTGAGGACAAAGCGAAAGAGTCTGGATTCTTCCCCTGGTGTATAATTGTCATGTTCAGGACGTGGCAGACTAATAAAAATATTCATGCAGCACAGCTCAGAATAGCTGAAATGAAACTTCCTCTATTTTTCAACTTTCTCAGAAGCCCTCATTTCCACTCTCAGAAGGAAGGAAAAAATCATACTCTTACTTCCAGGTAGGTCATCCTGTTTCAATTTAGGGACTTAAATTTGCAGTCACATTCAAGGTTCTTCCTTTCCATTTCTCCTGCCCTTGATGATCCCATGGCTATTTAAATTGAGAGGGTCACCTTGGTGTCTTGCTGCCACAGCAGAGGCAGCTGGCTCTCTGCCCTCCAGGCAAGATACCTGGTCCTTGGATGTTCTCTCCTTCCTCTATCATGGGTGTTAAGGGGTGAATTGTGTTCTTCAAATTTTTTTTTTTTTTTTTTTTGAGATGATGTCTCGCTTTGTACCCAGGCTAGAATGCAGTGGCATGATCTCGGCTCACTGCAACCTCCGCCTCCTAGGTTCAAGCAATTCTCCTGCCTCAGCCTCCCGAGTAGATGGAATTACAGGCACCTGCTACCACGTCTGGCTAATTTTTGTATTTTTAGTAGAGATGGGGTTTCATCATGTTGGCCAGGCTGGTCTCAAACTCCTGACCTCAGGTGTTCTGCCTGCCTCAGCCTTCCAAAGTGCTAGAATTATAGGCATGAGCCCCCATGCTTGGCCAAAGAATCTATTTTGAAGCACCCAGGAATGTGACCTTTGGAGAGATCTGGTCTTCCCAGTGGTAATCAAGTGAAAGTATGGACATTAGGGTGGGCCTTAATCCAAGAAGTTAAGTGTCCTTAGATAAAGAGGAAACGTGGAGAGAGAGACAGACAGGCACAGAGGAAGGACAGTGTGCAGACACAAGGAGAAGGTGGCTATCTAGAAAGAAGGAAAGGGCCCTGGAGCAGGTCCTTCCCCCCCAGCCCTCAGAAGGAACCAGCGCTGCCGACACCTTGATTTCAGGGTCTGGCCTCCGGCGCTGTGAGATGGTGCATTTCTGTTGTTTAAACCCCTAGTTTGTGGTACTTGATTGTTGCCATCCTAGAAAACCCATGCTGTGGGAAACTACACTTTTGCCATATTCTATATCCTAAGTTGTAGTAAAAACCTTAGGACGCCAAAAGATCTCTTCGTTTAACATGGCCTTAAAGTGAAAAACAGACTTCACAGTGGTACCACTGATGTGAGCTTCAAGAGTCCGTTTTGATTAAATGACAAGAATCACATTTCCTTTGTTTTCAACGGGCTTCAGCCTTCCTCTGAAGGAGCTGATAACTCAGCAGCTGAGCATTAGTGTCTGCAAATGGCAAGAATCCCTGGAATGATAAATGTATATGTCTATGAATGGTACGGAACAGTATAAAAATGTTGAGTGTTTCATGATTTCCATGTGTCTGGGCATGGCTTAATGCGTCCTCTGCTTAGGGACTCATGCAGCTACAATAAGAGATCACTGGGGTCCTCAGCAGGGCAGTTCACTTTCTTGCAGCTGTAGAATTCATGATGACATGCTTCTTCAAGCCTAGCAAGAACATGAAGTCTCTGTCACTTCATGTCTCTGAACTTGAGACCCTGTTTTATGGAGCTCACTTCCACACTTCTTTTTAGTAGTTCAGGCCCACCAGGGATAATCTCCCTTTTGCTGAACAAGCCAGCTGATTATAGATTTCAAGTGTATCTGAAAACGCCCTGTCTCTTGTCCTATAGTATAACCTAATCACACAGGTGGCATTCTTCATATTCACAGATGCTGCTCTCACAAGGCGGATATAGAGATCAGGGAGTGAGAAACTCCAGAGCTACCTTAGAACCCTGTCTGCTACCAGCAGCCAAAACCATATTTTTTTTTCCTCTTTGTTGGCTACATTTAAAATGAGATGAGGATAGGATGTGGGCAGAAGAGTATCTCTGGACTACCTGGTTTGGGATACAGCCCACTTCCAGGCAGAGAGGGAAACTGTAAGAGTTGGGCAGATTTTCAGTGGTTCCATCCGTTGGGCTTAAGTTCAGGAGAAGATTTTAGCTCTTGACCATGATTCTAATCATGAACACGATTCAGGAATAAGACAGAACCTCCGACATTTGGCCTGGGAAATGCCACGGGAAAATTGCAAGTCATGGAGCCCCAGCCCACCCCAAGCCTGGTGAAGTGTGGAATCCGGATTCCACCTGCTGCTGGGTTAGTCACTCCTTGGGTGTGACCAGCCTTTGAAATGATTGGCATGAGTTACCTGCACTTAGCTGCTTATTGTGCATTAGGCTTTTCTCTTGCATTTTTCATAATCAAAGCTAATTTTCCTCCACTCCATCCCTTCACAAATTTCTTCTTGTGAGAGCCAAATAGCTAGTGATTTGTTATCAATGCATCCCTCCCAGTTAATCCTTTTGATTTAGAGGTCTTCCATGGTAAATAATGTGAATCACAAAAGAATGATGGAAATGATGAGAATTACATTAAATAGCCCTTAAATCCAACCTTTTCTTATGTTCAGTGTCAATCCTGTTTGCATATGTGGTGCTTGCATTCCAAAATATAACAAATAATATGACCTACCTGATTATGACTTACCAGGAACAAAATATAGTATTTTCTAATCTTTTTTAGTGAATATATTCCATCAGCAAAAATAATACATTCTTCTTAAAAATAAATAATTTTATTATGTCCAGTGATTTTTTTGCAGGGGAGCAAGGTCTCTCTCTGTTGCCCGGGCTAGAGTGCAGTGGTGTGATCATGGCTGCCTGCAGCCCAGACCGCCTGGACTCAAGCCATCCTCCCACCTCAGCCTCCCAAGTAGCTGGGGCCACAGGCACGTGCCACCATGCCCAGCTAATTTTCGTACTTTTCGTAAAGACAGGGTTTTGCCATGTTTTCCAGGCTGATTCTGAACTCCTGGGTTCAAGCAATCCTCCTGCCTTAGACTCCCAAACTGCCGGGATTGCAGGCATGAACCCCCATGCCTACCAATGTGCAGTGAATTTTAATAAGGAGACATGATGTCTTTTCCTGAAGGTCGAATCAGAATTTTGTTATGTTCCTTTGGAAATTTATGAGCTTCTCTATCTCCCTAACCTATCTTCCTGGCTGGAAGCTTTTGTTGACACTGTTTATTATGTCTCATCTGTGCTGTTATCATTTCTCTGAGTTTCAAACACCTGTACCATTAGCCTTTAAAGATAATAGAGAACAATTGGAGATTCAACTTAAGTGCTTCAAAATTCTATCTTTTAACTGCTTTGCTTATAGAAGGAAGCAAGATTTGGATGTGTTAATTAAAGTACATATCTTTACGCATTGTTAATTTATTCGGTCAAGGTAAGCAGTTCAACGTGGTTTTACAACAAGATGAACCTCCATGCAAATCCGATGATTTCCCTTTGAGTAAGTTACGTATCTCTTTGAGTCCAGTTTTGCTATCCATCATGCTTATTTCAAGGTGTTGTTATGAAATTAAAGTTGAGAGAATGTAGGTAAAACGCTAGCTACTTGGCCAGATAGTTTAAAAAGAAAAAGAAAACTTGCACTGCTAAGTACTGATGTTTCTAATGAATGCCTTGTCATGGTCTTTCTCAGAGAAGAACTCGATATTGTCATAGCAACCATCCAAACCACACTGTGATACAAGTCTCTTCTTACTTGAGAGCGATCTAGCGTTTTGTTTGTGGGAGCAACAAATGAGAAGTTTACCGCCTCTGCTTATGCTAATCCCCCATGATAAATTTTATTGGAGTCAGTATTGCATGTATAATGTCAGTGGGCTTAGGAGTATGAAAATGAGTTGGGAATGTTGGTGAAGTTGTAGGCAACTTGAAGATGGCACACCTACTATCAGGAAGGAGGAGCTGGTTATGTAGCACAAAGGAATGATTAATTTCTGAGAAAGAAAACATGAAGATTAAGGCTGACAGCTATAAAGATTAAGTAAAAACAAACAAAAAAAAATCAAAAAACAAGTTTGGAAAGGCATTGGATTCAGTAATTAGCTAGCAAATAAATGGATAAAACCTGCATCCTAATGTGGCATTTTATACATTTACAGCTTTGTTTAAAAAAGGAGGCTTCCAGTTTCTATCCACTAATTTTTAACTGTCCTATCTGATGTCATTCTTCAACTTTAGCTATGTATAGTAATCTCTAGAAAGTGTATTGACAAGACCTGATGATGTAATTTGATCGTGCTGCCATGCTATACTTTGTAGTTTTTGGTTATGTGGTTGAAACCATAGGATGTGAGCTCCCAGCTTACAGTTGAGTTTTTCTTTAATTTATATTTTGCCATCTCTCCATTCCCCCCCACCCCTTTATAAACCATTTTGTTGTGGATCTATCTCTTTTTTGTCTGTTTATTTTGCACGACAACTTCAGTGAACATGCTTTGGCTTGGAAGTGGCACACGTCTCTTCTAGTCATACCCCATCAGCAAAAAGGAATCAGTGCAGCCAACCCTTAAAGTTAAGGAATCTGGGAAATCAGGTCTTCTGGTGTCCAGGAAGAGGAGGAAACAGATTTTGATGAGGTGCTAGCTATCTCTGCCACAATACTTATTTCTCAGTGTGGTTTGAGGATTACAAATAATATGTAAGATACTTAGTAAACATGGTGCATAGTACTCTTCTTGAGTTATTATTGATATTCATTAATTCCACAAGCATGCACTCTACTGGTTTCAGTGTCACTGTGAAGATCCTACTATATAACTCCTTATATCCCCTTAGTTTCAAGGTACAGAAATGAATAATCTCCATGTCATCCTACATTTCTTTATTTCTTTGAGACAATACCCAGTGACAACCTACACCTGCATTGTCTTCAAATGATTCACTTACCCCCTAGTTGAAATGAAGTATCTGACATAAAAGAAACCAGGTACTATGCACGGTACCCAGATGTTATAAGTATCTCAAGAGTATATGCTGGAGGCTCTCTTGGAAAAAAAAATCTCCAGAATATCTGTGAAGATCCCTGATACATGCCTGCTATTACAGAATTCTATAGGGACCAGTGAAATATTGTATCGTTCTTGTATAAAATGAGTCTTCACTAATTTTGTTCTTTAGTATTGTGATGTCAGCCAAGATTATGCCATCAAAGTCATTATTTTCGGATCCACAAAAACCATTTTGGAAAACAAATGTTGAATGTGCTGGTGGGAACACAGTGTCCTTGTCATTAATATCAATTAGCAGAATGTTTGAAGGTTTTAGATCAGATACCTGCAGATACAGAAACTCCGTGTATTAACTGCTAGGGCCGTAATAGCAAAATACTACATACTGGGTTGCTTAAATAATGTAAGTGTATTTTCTCACAATTCTGGAGATTAGAAGTCCAAGATCATGGTGTCAATAGAGTTGATTCCTTCTGTGGCCTCTCTCCTGGTCTTACAGATGTCTGTCTCCTCCATGTACCTTCACATGGTCTTTTTCTGTGTCTGTCTATGCCTGAATCTCTTCTTAGAAGGATTCTAGTCATATTGGATAAGACATCCTAATGCTGACAGTTTAACATGGTTGCCTCTGTAAAGGCCCTAGGTGGCTCACGCTTGTAATCCCAGCACTTTGGGAGGCCGAGGTGGGTGGATCACAAGGTCAGGAATTCAAGGCCAGCCTGACCAACACAGTGAAACACTGTCTCTACTAAAACTACAAAAATTATCTGGGCGTGGTGGCAGGTGCCTGTAATCCCAGCTACTTGGGAGGCTGAGGCGGGAGAATCACTTGAACCCGGGAGGTGGAGGTTGCAGTGAGCCGAGATTGCGTCACTGCACTCTAGCCTAGGCAACGAGTCAGACTCCATCTAAAAAAAAAAAAAAAAAAAAAAAAAGAAAAAGACAGAAACCCATCAAAAAAAAAAAAAAAAAAAGGAATTCAATGTATGAATTGTGAGGGGACACAATGTGGCCCACAAGCCTAGTAGATGTGCAGCATATTGGCAGTAAATAGCAATGTGTGAGGTTGGCTGCATAGTAACTGATTAACAAGATGAATGACGGGTATATGGCCCAGATGTAGACAGATACCATTCTCAGCTGTGAACATCTTCAAATAGGTGACACAAGTTGTCCAATATTGTTGTTCATCTTTAATAGAAAATCCAGTAATAAGAATATTTATCAAAAATTACCCAAACTTCAAATGTAAGTAACTACAATGGAATTGCAATTTACAGGAGAACGTGTAAAGTTCAAGGGTCAAGATATGATATTAGATAGCACAAAACATTAAATATACCTAGTTACCCTTCAATATCTCTGAAATTACTTTTACATTAGTGGATCCTGGGCCACTGAAAGCCCAATAGCCAAGAATTAGTTTAATTTTATGCCTTCTCCGCATTTAGGCTGGGTTGCCATTCCACTAATGAAGATCTCAGATTTGTTTATTTTACTGATTACATTTTGTTTTATTTATTTTTGGCTAAATATGTATATTTTGTGAATTATATATGCATTTAGTATGGGTGTGCTGTAATTTGAAAATTTTAGAAGATTGTTTAGGTAAAATCCAGGTGAATCTGGAAAACAAGCTGCTGTGTATCTTTTTTTCAGATAGAGGACACTGAATTTAACACATCAAGCAGGAATCAGCCTCTAATACTTTTAAAATGTAACAAACTACAGCAACATTTACTCACACCTGTAATCCCAGCACTTTGGGAAGGTAAGGCCCGTGAATCACTTGAGGTCAGGAGTTCAAGACCAGCCTAGCCAACATGGCAAAACCCTGCCTCTACTAAAAATACAAAAATTAGCTGGGTGTGGGTGGTACATACCTGTAATCCCTGCTACTTGGAGGCCGAGGCACAAGAATTGCTTTAATCTGGGAGATGGAGCTTGCTGTGAACCTAGATCGTGTCACTGCACTCCAGCCTGGGTGAAAGGGCAAGACTTTACTCTCAGAAAAAAAAAAAATATATATATATAAATAGTTCTAGGAATTTTTTCACTCTATGCTTTTCTACTATTTCATTGAGACAGTTACAAAAAACTTATACCATGTCTTTAATCCTCTCTTGTAGTCTCAGAAGGCACAGATTGACTGTAGTACTCATGAATAATACATACACACATACACATACACATACAAACACACACACTCACACACACATATTTCGGTTGGATTGAAATAAGTTTTCCAGCATCTCTGCCATTCCAAAAATAGACACAAACCTGAGGTGAAAATAAAAAGACTTCTTGGCATAAAGATAATAAAAGTTATAAAGCACAAATGTATTTTTCTTTTCTCAAAAGAGAGGTGAGTGAGTGGTTTCCAAATGTTCATAAATAACTATGTGTAAAATGAGATTGTAACCAGAAAGGGCACAACGTAGGTCAGAAGTTACAGCTAACAATGACAAAATGAAGGTGACAACATCATCCACAAAGACATTGACAGAAAAGTAGAAAAAAATTTAAAAATTCCATTCTATGATAAGTAAAGTGTTTGCTGTCATTATGTTTTCTGTCAAAAAGAAAGAAAGAAAGAAAAGGAAAGTATATCAGGAATTAAATGAGTAGTTTACTTGCAAATATTTTCCCAGGTGTCTTTTTAAAATTATCAAATTAAGTGTGCTTAGACCTTTTAAAATTTTAGACACATATAAAATAAAAAGCTAAAATTCCTCTCTTTCATCACTTAACCCCATTCTTCAGAATTAGTCACAATTAGCTGTATACTCAATAAGTTAATGCACATACAGAATGATAGAGAACATATAGCCAGATGGGTTAATAAGAATTTTACATGCTACTCTGCAACTTGCTGTTTTTACTTAAAAAATAGGCAGCCTTCTTTTCCGTGTACTTCTAGAGTTATGACAAATGTTTATCAATTGTTTGTATGAATGGCAGCCTGTCCAATATTGATGACTATTTAGATCGTTGCCCTGGTTTTTACTGTGGTTGCAAAGGACATCCGTGTACATGTGTTTTTGAGCACATCGGTGAGAATTTCTGCATATACATCTAAGACATTGATAAATTCTTCCAAAATAGCTTAATAATGTATCTATTTATTTGCATTAGGTGTTTATGGCAAGCACTTTTTTTGTATCCTTTCTAATATGGATTTCAGCAGATGTGTTTCTCTCTACTGTTTCCATTTTTATCGCTTTGGGTGAACATCTTGGAGAGTGTTGATTTTTTTTTTTAAATATACTCTTCTTGTGTGGAAGTTCATATCTGTTTGAAGGTCATGATATGGACAGGACCTTTGTTATAAAATGTTTTAGAGTTTTCGTTATGTTGCCTCCATAGTAGATTAGAATATCCATTAATTCTGCCTCTGACCTTGATTATTCATGCAGTGCTTTTGTCCATGCATTGCTCTAGACCAGGGATCTCCATCCCCTGTGACCCAGTACCTGTCCATGGCCTGTTAGGAATTGGGCTGCACAGCAGGAGATGGGCAGTGGGCAGGTGAGCATTACCTCTTGAGCTCCTGTCAGATCAGCAGGGGTGTTAGATTCTTATAGGACCGTAAACCTGATTGTGAACTGCACGTGTGAGGGATCTAGGTTGCATGCTTCTTACGAGAATCTAGCTAATGCCTGATGATCTGTGGTGGATCAGTTTCATCCACAAACCACACTCCACCCCAGCTGCCACCGTCTGTGGGAAAATTGTCTTCCAGAAAACCACTCGCTGGTGCCAAAAAGACTGGGGACTGCTGCTGTAGACTGCATAAGTTTCTAGGATTCTACAAAGTCACTATTTTGGGCATTCTACTTAATTACTTTAGAGACCTTCTCAAAACTGTAATGAGCTACCAAATTCTCATTCATTTGCTCTGTTAACTGTAATTCTTCTATTTAAACCACAAATTGGAAAGATTTCTTTTTTATAAGTAAGTTTAAATTTTGCTTTCATGTTCCCCTCATTTTTTAGTTCAGTTTGTAAGCTATGTGTAGGATATAGCAGGTTAGATAGTTTAATTCATGACAGAGAGCATGAAATACATACCATATTTCATCCTAAACACTTTGTAGTACTACCACATTTCTTATTTTCTTATTTTTTTTTAATTTTACTTTAAGTTCTGGGATACATGTACTGAACACGCAGGTTTGGTATATATGTGCCATGTTGTACATATATACCTATGTATACGTATATACCTATGTATATGCACCATGACAGATGCTGCATCTATCAACCCATCATCCAGGTTTTAAGCCCAACATGCATTAGGCATTTGTCCTCTCCCTCCTCTTTCCCTCAAAACCCTGTCAGGCCTCAGTGTGTGACATTCTCCTCCCTGTGTCGAAGTGTTCTCATTATTTAGCTCCCATTTATGAGTGAGAATATGCGGTATTTGGTTTTCTGTTCCTGTGTTGGTTTGCTGAGGATGATGGTTTCTAGCTTCATCCATGTCCCTGTAAAGGACATGATCTCATTCTTTTTTGTGGCTGCATAGTATTCCATGGTGTATATGTGCCACAGTTTCTTTAACCAGCCTATCATTGATGGTATTTGGGTTGGATCCAAGTCTTTGCTATTGTAAACAGTGCTGCAATAGACATGTGCCTTTATAGTAGAACAATTTATAATCCTTTGGGTATATACACAGTAATGGGATTGCTGTGTTAAATGGTATTTCTGGTTCTAGATCCTTGAGGAATCACCACACTATCTTCCACAATGCTTAATTTACATTCCCACCAACAGTGTAAAAGTGTTCCTATTTCTCCACATCTTCTCCAGCATCTGTCATTTCCTGACTTTTTAATGATTACCATGCTAACTGCCGTGAGATGGTATCTTATTGTGGTTTTCATTAGCATTTCTGTAATGACCAATGATGATGACCTATTTTTTCATGTTTGTTGGCTGCATAAATGTCTCCTTTTGAGAAGCATCTGTTCATATCCTTCACTCACCTTATGATGGGGTTGTTTGTTTATTTATTGTAAGTTTGTTTAAGTTCTTTCTAGATTCTGCATATTAGCCCTTTGTCAGATGGATAAGTTGCAAAGCTTTTTTCTCATTCTTTAGGTTGCCTGTTCACTCTGATGATAGTTTCTTTTGCTATGTAGAAGCTCTTTCATTTAAGTAGGTCCCATTTGTCAATTTTGGCTTTAGTTGCCATTGCTTTTGGTATTTTAGTCATGAAGTCTTTGCACATACCTCTGTCCTGAATGTTATTGCCTAGATTTTTTTCTAGGGTTTCCATGGTTTTAGGTTTTACATTTAAGTCTTTAATCCATCTTGAGTTAATTTTTGTATAAGGTGTAAAGAGTGGATCCAGTTTCAGTTTTCTGCATATGGCTGGCCTGTTTTCCCAGTACCATTTATTAAATGGGAATTCTTTCCCCTTTGCTTGTTTTCATCAGGTTTGTTGAAGATCAGATAGTTGCAGATGTGTGTTGTTATTTCTGAGGCCTCTGTTCTGTTCCATTGGTCGATATATCTGTTTTGGTACCAGTACCATGCTGTTTTGGTTACTATAGCCTTGTATTATAGTTTGAAGTCAGGTAATGTGATGCCTCCGGCTTTGTTCTTTTGTTTAGGGTTGTCTTGGCTATATGGGCTCTTTTTTGGTTTCATTTGATATTTAAAGTATATTTTTCTAATTCTGTAAAGAAAGTCAGTGGTAGCTTGATGGGAATAGCATTGAATCTATGAATTATTTTGGGCAGTATGGTCATTTTCACGATATTGATTATTTCTGTCTATGAGCATGGAATTTTTCTATCAGCTTAAGGAGTTTTGGGGGTGAGACAATAGGGTTTTCTTCATATACAATCATGTCATCTGCAGAGATAGTTTGACTTCCTCTCTTACCATTTGAATACCCTTTATTTAATTTGCTTGCCTTATTGCCATGGCCAGAACTTCCAATACTATGTTGAATAGGAGTGGTGAGAGTGGGCATCCTTGTCTTGTGCCAGTTTTCAAATGGAATGCTTCCAGCTTTTGCCCATGCAGTATGATATTGACTATGGGTTTGTCATAAATAGCTCTTATTATTTTGACATATGTTCTATCGATACCTAGTTTATTGAGAGTTTTTAGTATGAAGGGTTGTTGAATTTTATCAAAGTCCTTTTCTACATCTGTTGAGATAATCATGTGGTTTTTGTCATTGGTTCTGTTTATGTGATGCATTATGTTTATTGACCTGTGTATGTTGAACCAGCCTTGCATTCCAGGGATGAAGTCAACTTAATTGTAGTGGGTAAACTTTTTGATGTACTGCTGGATTCAGTCTGCCAGTATTTTACTGAGGATTTTCACATCAGTGTTCATCAGGAATATTGACCTGAAGTTTTCTTTTTCTGTTGTGTTTCTGCCAGGTTTTGGAATCAGGAGGATGCTGGTCTTTTAAAATGAGATAGGGAGGATTCCCTCTTTTTCTATAGTTTGGAATAGTTTCAGAAGGAATGATACCAGCTACTCTTTGTACCTCTGGCAACTTTTTTTTCTTCTGAGATGGAGTCTAACTCTGTCACTCAGGCTGGAGTGCAGTGGCATGATTTCAGCTCACTGCAACCTGTGCCTCTCAGTTTCAAGTGATTCTCCTGCCTCAGTCTCCTGAGTAGCTGGAACTACATGTGTGTGCCGCTATAGTTGGTGAATTTCTTTGTCTTTCTTTCTTTTTTTTTTAGCTGGCTAATTTTAAAAATATTTTTAGTAGAGATGAGGCTTTACTGTGTTAGCCAGGGTGGTCTCGGTCTTCTGACCTTAGTGATCCACCTATCTCATCTTCCCAAAGTGCTGGGATTACAGTCATGATCTGCCATACCTGGCCTTCTTTAATTCCTTTAATAGTGATGTTATAGTGTTGATTTTAGATCTTTCCTACTTTCTCACATAGGCATTTAGTGCTATAAGTTTCCCTCTTAACACTGCTTTATCTATGTCCAAGAGATTCTGGCACATTGTCTCTTTGTTCTCATTGGTTTCAAATAACTTTGCTATTTCTGCCTTAATTTCATTATTTACTCAGTAGTCATTCAGGAGCAAGTTGTTCAGTTTCCAGAAACTGCATCAACTAATGTCTAAAATTACCAGCTAGCATCATGATGGCAGGGTCAAATTCACACATAACTATATTAACCTTAAAAGTAAATGGGCTAGGTGTCCCAATAAAAAGACACAGACTAGAAAATTAGATAAAGAGTCAGGAGCCATTGGTGTGCTGTATTCAGGAGACCCATCTCACGTGCAAAGACATACATAGGCTCAAAATAAATGGATGGAGGAAGATTTAGCAAGCAAATGGAACACACATAAAAAGCAGGTTTGCAATCGTCTCTGATAAAGCAGCCTTTCAACCAATACAAATCAAAAAAGACAAAGACGAGCATTACATAATGGTAAAGAGATCAATACAAGAAAAGCTAATAATCCTAAATATATATGCACCCAATACAGCAGCACCCAGATTCATAAAACAAGTTCTTAGAGACCTACAAAGAGACTTAGACTCCCACACAATAATAGTGGGAGACTTTAACACTGTACTGTCAATATTAGTTAGATCAATGAGACAGAAAATTAACAAGGCTATCTAGGACTCGAACTCAGCTTTGGACCAAGCAGACCTGATAGACTTCTACAGAACTCTCCACCCCAAATCAACAGAATATACATCTTCTCAGCACCACATAGCACTTGTTCTAAAATGGACCACATAATTGGTAGTAAAACATTCCTCAGCAAATGGAAAAGAACAGAAATCATAATGAACAGTCTTGCGGACCACAGCGCATCAAATTAGAACACAAGATTAAGACAATCCCTTCCTTCCTTCCTTCTCTCCCTCCCTCCCTTCCTCCCTTCCTTCCTTCCTTTCTTCCTCCTTTTTTTTTTTTTTGATGGAGTCTCACTTATCACCCAGGCTGGAATGCAGTGGTACAGTCTTGACTCACTGCTATATCCACCTCCTGGGCTCAAGCAATTCTCCTGCCTCAGCCTCTGTAGTAACTGGGATTACAGGTGCCTGCCACCACCCCTAGATAATTTTTTACATTTTTAGTAGAGTCAGTGTGTCATCATATTCTCCAGGCTGGTTTTGAACGCCTGACCTCAAATGATCCACCCACCTTAGCCTCCCAATGTGCTGAGATTACAGCTGTGAACCACCTCGCCTGGCCCACATTTCTTATTTTCAATGGGTACTTTCCATTTAGTAACTGAGCATAAAGATATTTTAGATGATTCAAACCTTTAAAAATTAAAAAAAGAAATCTATTTATAACAAATACCTATATTACCTTTCTCCAGATTCCTCAACTGTTAACAAACACTTTGCCACATTTGCTTTATCTTTCTTTCTCTCCCTCACTCCCACCTTCCCCTCCTTTCTTTCCTCTGTCTCTCAAGAGGTTAACCATAATTGAAGATAGCCTGACATTTTGGTCCTAAACACTTCCATCTGTATCTACAAAGGCAAAGGGCATTCTTCTACATAGCCACAGTAATGTGTGATATAAATTTCAAGTAATTGAACATCAATATTTCTTATCCAGTCCATATTCCAATATCCTCCTAATTGTTCCCAAATTGTCCTTTATAGCTTTTTTTTAAAGCTTTTATTTATTTCTTTATTTTTGTATAGCAGTTTTTGGTTCACAGCATAGAGAGGTTAGGTATAGAGATTTCAATCTACTCATTGCCCCTACACACCCATACCCTTTCCATTATCCACATCCTCCACCAGAGTGGTACATTTTTTGTAACAGATAAACCTAAATTGACACACTGTAATCACCTTATGTCTACAGTTTACCTCAGGGTTCACTCATGGTATGTACTCTGTGGGTTTGGACAATGTCTAATGATATTTATTCATCAACATAGTATCATGCAGAGTATTTTCACTGCCTTAAAAACTCCTGTGCTGTCTCTATTCATCCCTTCTTCACCCCTCAGTACCTGGAAACCACTGATATTTTCAATGTCTCCATCGTTTTGCCTTTTTCAAAATGTCATATAATACAACATGCGGCCTTTTCAGATTGGAATCATACAACATGTAGCCTTTTCAAATTGGTTTCTTTCACTTGGTAATATGCGTTTAGGGTTCCTTCATGTCATTTCCTGGCTTGATAGTTCATTTCTTTTTAGTGCTCAATAATATTCCATTGTCTGTATGTATGATAGTTTATCCATTCACCTAATGAAGAACATCTTGGTTGCATACAGTTTTGGCAATCACGAATACAGCTGCGCTAAACATCTGTGTGCAGGCTTTTGTGTGGACATAATTTTAGTTTTCAACTCCTTTGGCTAAATACTCCAGGTATTGCTGCATTGTATGGAAATAGTATGTTTAATTTTTTAAGAAACCACCAGACTTCCAGAGTGACTATACCATTTTGCATTCCCAGTAGCAATGAATGAGAGTTCTGTTCCTCCATGTCCTCCCCAGTATTTGGTGTTGTCTTTGTTCTGGGTTTACTGAAATAGGTGTGTAGTGGTATCTTGTTATTGCATCTCCCTGAGGACATATGATGTGGAGCATACTTATTTGCCATCTCTATATCTTTTTTGGTGAGATATGTTAAGGCCTTTGGCTCTTTTAAAATATTGGTTTCTTTCTTTACTGATGAGTTTTAAGGGCTCTCTGTATACTTTGGATAATTTTTTAATTCTTTTGCCCAAAATTTTAATCAAATATACACATCACATTCAGTTGTCATGTGTCTTTATTTTACTTTATTATAGAATGGTGTTCTCACACACACCTTATTTGCATTTTCAAACATTTGGAAAGTAAGAGCCAGTTGTTTGCAGAATTATCCTGCAAACTTGATTTGTTTTATTGTTTCCTCATTGCTAAATTTGGGTTAAACTTTTATGTCATTAATACTGAATCCTTTGTAACTGACAGTGCTCCTGTGGTCCTTAGTTACAGTGATGCCTGCCAAATCTCCCATTGGAGAAATAACCCTCCTCTTAGGAAATTATTAGGGAATCTGGGCAGAGACCTTGAAACTGCAAATATCCTGATTCCCACCAATCTTTGATCCATTTGCTGTAGCTTCTACTGGTGATCCTTGAGTGAATTAATTATTATATCAGTGCTTTCAAAAATACAATTGTCTGATTCTGGCAGTTCTTGCCATATTTATTCTGTTGTTCTTCTATATAAAAGAGCACGCTCTTACTCCTAACAGCTATACTTTTTTAATATCGTCATCTACTCATGGATTTTTTTCTTTAACTAGTGTGTTATAATCTGTTAGCATCTATTTTTTTTTTTTTTTGCATTTATATTTTCCCATTCTTGTCCAGTGGGAGCTCATTTGTCATAGAGCATAGGGTATTGGTTGAGTAAACTGTAATTTAGCCACATATGAGCTTGTGAAAAAGAATAAGGAAATGTCTATGTACTACTGTAGAATTAATTGTAGGATGAATTAGGAAAGAATTTCAGTGAAAAAAGTATATAACATGCTATCATTCATCTAAGAATGGTGCTTAAATACACACACATACTCACGCACCCACACCAGCTTCTGTTAAAGAGATAAAGCAGAAATCTAAAAACAAAAAAGATTATGGTTGGGATAGTGAATATATTAAATAGACAAAAGGAGAAATGAGACATCTTTGGCAATTTTATGTTTCTAAAGTTTGACTTTAGTAACTTGAAAATATTTTCCATAATTACAAAACAATTAAAAATTTTAAATAGAAATTTCTAAGAATCAAAAATAAAGTCAAACAAATGAATGCAAGTATCTTTAGTTGTAATCATAGCCACATTATTCCAAGTGACTTTAGAATTCAGCAATTTGACTATACATTGTTAATGAGGTACATCCCAAGACAAGAAGAACTTCAAGCAGTAAAACGTAAACTATGATTAGTAATCAATTTAATGGTTTTATTCATTGTGTATATAATGTAGCCTAAAATAATGAATAATTATGTGACATCTAATCATATGATTTTCATGATTCTGAACAATAGAAGATTAAGATTGAAGACAAAGGAGATTATTTAAAACCCTTCTACTCCTCAATTTGAATGGGAAATACCAGATTGAACTCATGATGTATTTTTTCTTTAAAAAACAAACAAAACATGCTTCTTGTCACTGAAAAAGCTGGCAAACCTTTATGAATCTAGTAGTAATGAGTATCTCTAACCATCCAGATAGTCATCTTTAAATACCATTTTTATTTGTCAAAATGAATTATTACAGGTCTAGAGCAAAAAGCGTTCAAAGCATACAAGATGGCAAGGAAACTACCAAAGACACTTGTGTCTCTGCCACAGTTCGGGAACCCATTCTCAGATGTTCCAATTTGCTATAGATAAGCACCAATAAAAACAATAACTACAATGGATGGACATCGTTAATATGGTTAGATCTATAATATTTTTTTTTTTTTTTGAGATGGAGTTTTGCTCTTGTTGCCCAGGATGGAGTGCAATGATGCAGTCTTGGCTTTCTGCAGCCTCTGCTTCCAGGGTTCAAGCCATTCTTCTGCCTCAGCCACCCTAATAGCTGGGATTACAGGCATGCGCCACCATGCCTGGTTAATTTTTGTATTTTTAGTAGAGATTGGGTTTCACCATGCTGGTCAGGCTGGTCTCAAACTCCTGACCTTAGGTACATCCACCTGCTTTGGCCTCCCAAAGTGTTGTGATTATAGGTGTGAGCCACTGTGCCCAGCCATGACTTTTGAGTGTTAATCTCTACCATTGGAATTTAGGAACCACGGTGTAAACTTGCATGTGATTCTGTTGGGTAGTGCTGACCTCCCTGACATGCCTGAGTTTCTGGGACAGCTTTGCCAAGAGGATGTAGTATTAAGCTCCCAAACCCTGACCCCAGTAATTCTACACAGCATATTCCATGCCTTTTAAAACCTTAATTTAATTCTTTCAAATAAAATGTATATATTTTAAATTGTTTATAATATTTGTCACAACTAGTAATAAACTAATACTTAAAGAAGTGATACTTGAGGCATTTCTTGCAATGTTGACAATGTAAAACACAATTTTAAGGTGGCTTTAATGAGCATGGCTTTGATGATTCGATATTCTTTGTACTTAGAAAAGAGTGAGCACAGAGAAATGAAATCCCAGACTTCGCTTGCTCAAACAGCACTGTCCTCTGCTCTTCACAAGTAAATCAGTGACTGCAGTGGCTGGCATGTAGCCAAATTGAATGACTCCTGAGCTATGTCCTCCTGTCTCCTATGGGGCCCCTCTGGTGTAGGGTCCTCATGAGCAGCAGAGAGGTCCCAGGCCTATGGTGGGAGGGACATGGAGATGATAAGGCCCAGAACTACACTGGCCAATTAGTGTGGGGCTAATTGACCTTTCACAGTAATTGTATTGCTCTGCCTTTGGGAACCAGAGAAGGGCCTTTCAGTATCTTTATGCAGCATAATATTTTTGACTATAATGAAAAACCAGTCATGAGAAATGTGAAAGAAATTCAAAGGCTAAATCGCAAAGTATTCATCTTTTAGAAGTTCCCCTTTTTTTAAATGAAGGATAAGTTTGAAGAGATAGTTTCTGTTCTCATCCAATTAATATAAATTGGCGTTTAGTGTTCATTGAAAACTATGGAGGGGAACTGGAGTTCAAGAGAAAAAAAATCAATGGGAACAATTCCTTTTTTGATTATTCTGACTCACCATGAACATCTCTAAGCTCACCTTGTCTTCAAACACATTGCATTGTTAGCAGTGACCAAACAAAATAGTTCTTAACCATTACATTAAAAAACATCTTTAAGTAAGTTCTTTTTTTCTTCTCTTTTCTTTTTTTTTTTTTTCAGACAGAGTCTCGCTCTGTTGTCCAGGCTGGAGTGCAGTGGCACAGTCTTGGTTTACTGCAGTGTGTACATCCTAGGCTCAAGCCACTCTCCTGCCTCAGCCTCCCAAGTAGCTGGGATTACAGGCTTATGCCGCCAACTCTGGCTATTTGTGTGTGTGTATGTGTGTATTTTTAGTAGACACAGGTTTTACTATGTTGGCCAGGCTGGTCTGGAATTCCTGACCTCAAGTGATCCACCTGCCTCGGCCTCCCAAAGTGCTGGGATTACAGAGGTGAGCCACCGCACCTGGCATAACTTATTAAATGATTGCCATTCTGTCTTTCCTTGGCATAGAAAATACATTATTAAAAACTGTGATGGGCTTCCAGCAATGTCAGCTTAAAGCCAGGTACAGTGGCTCAGGCGTGGAATCCCAGTGCCTTGGGAGGCCAAGGCAGGAGGATCATTTATGCCCAGTAATTTGAGACCAGCCTGGGCAGCATAAGTGAGATCCCATCTCTACAAACGAACTAAAAGCTTAGCCAGGTGTAGTGGCATGTGCCTGTAGTCTCAGCAACTCAGGAGGCTGCCATGAGAGGATCACTTGAGTCTGGGAGTTCGAGGCTACAGCGAGCCTTGATCATGCCACCGCACTCCAGCCTGGGCAACAGAGTGAGACCCTGCTTATATCATGAGCACAGAGGGGGACAATCTAACGTGGGATGTTTGAAATAGAGCATTGGGCTCTGAGCCAGAAAACTGAGGCTGCAGGCCTGGCTCTTTCATTTCCCAATTATATGTCTTACTTGACTTGGGTAGGTTACTCAAGCCATCTGAAATGTTTCCTCACTTCTAGGTATGTGCTTTACAGGATCATAGAGTCATTCCACAAACACAGGGGAATGTGTTTTATGAACAGGTCATTACAGTAGGTACTACAGACACAGTTGCAGTATTTTTTCTTAAAGACGGTATTGTCTGGTAACAGAGAGCAACACACACAAAGAAACTACAGTCCAGTGTGATAAGCACTGTCTTCCCTGGGGCGACAGGATCCGCAGAGGTACAGACTTTACCTGGAAGCCAACATCGGCATTCAGAGTCTGCGAGGCATGTTCAGTGTTCACCTGTACCCTCTTATTTTCACTTTCCATGCTCTTACTGATTCCTCTATAACCCACTTGTTCTTACTTCGATTTTTTTTCCTTTTTTCAATCACACTGGACTAATCTTTACTTTGATACCTCCTATACGGCTCAGTCCCAGATCCCGTCTCCTCATGTTTTCATCATTTCAGCTATCTGGCTCTTCTCCTAATTACCCCTTTATACCTGGGGTGGTTCCATTGCAACATCCAAACCCCGCTCTTCACCATGCGCCCCTGTAGACTTGTCCTACGCTGTCTGCCTCAACCAAGTCTCCGCTTCCTCTCAGCAGACTCAAAGAAGACCAGCAGAGGCATTGAAGGCCTGGGTTCCTACCCTGGCTTCACAGTCAGGAGTTGGGTGTGGGTGAACCCATCGTGAACTCCTCTGTGGCTCCCCTTTGTCCTCTGTAAAGTGGAACTGAAATGAACAACAGCAACCACAATAAGTTATATGAAAACAACAATTTATTAATAATGTGGTATTATTAACAATTTTAGAATCTCATCATTCATCATTTTAGAGATGATCTGTGTAACTCTGATCTGGAAGAGTCTGAAATATTCAGGTCTTAACTATGTGCCATTGAAGGAACTTCTTTTCGGAAAAAGAAAAATACATCCATTTTTAGTGTATTGTTGGATAATGTCCAACCGTATGAGCGTTGATCATTATTTGGCAAAAAAAACTCCCATGGATGTTTTCTTAATACTGGTATATTTCCATATCAAAGATCCTGTAGACAGAGCCCAGCATTCTGATCCCTCAGTCCTCCATGGGTCAACACCTGTGCTTGACAGTGTAAGACCAAGCCCAGGTAGAGGAATACCTGCTTGGTTGGTCCACACTAAACAATTTGTTACTGCCTTACTTGGTGGATTAATATATTGTTATAAAAAGAGAAAGAACTGTATTAAGTGCTTCTCTTTGAAGGTAATATTTTATTTCTTGGAGAAACAAAGATAAATAAGACATTGTTTCTGCCCTGAGGCGGCTTGATACCATATTGGAGCACTCTGATGTCTTCTCACCGAAAATCTCTTAATTGCAAATCTGAGGCTTGTGTGTGTGTGTGTGTGTGTGTGTGTGTGTGTGTGTGTGCGCGTGCACTAGGAGAACTGAATAGTATTTGGGGATTTTGTATGGCAGTACAACTGGATTGTGTCCAATGTATTGTCCATGGAATGTGGCTTTGAACAGAACCAGAGTGGTGAGTGAGTACACCATCTGTCAAAGCACTGCTTCTGGGACCAACAGGATTTTCTGCTGGAGTCAAAGATTAAGCAATTAATGATCTCAGAAACAGGGATGGAGACTGTGGGAAATGTGTCCTGTAAGTACCACTGTAACTACTGAAATCTGTTCGAGGACTTTCTTTTCCCCTTTGCAGCTCTCCCCTGAGCATTAGGAAAATCTGGGTTTGAAAGGACAGGATGCTTATCTTTTAGATTTCGTCAACATTTCTCTATTTCAGCTGTCCCTGAAAACTCAGTCAGCTTCTTCACGTGTTCCGTGGCATCTGGGATATGGCGAGGTAGGACCATTTTTTGGTATCAATTTTTAGTTCATAGAAAGCTGGAATGCTGCCAGAGAGATTGTCACATTGATAGCTTCTGCACAATCTGCCTTCTCTGTATATTTTCCAAACAGAATTGCATAAGTGAGCAGCTAAATAGAATTCTGAGGTCTTACTCATGTACAAGATTAGGGACCCATCCTCTTTAGTTTTCTAAAACTCATAAATATTGGTAACACTACTACCAACTATGTGTCACTGTGGATCGGGGTCTGAGCTCTTTACATTTCCTTAAATCTTCAAAACAGGCTTCAAAGTTAATATATCATTGTCTGTGGCAGAAAGCTGAGGGGGAGGAAAGAATCATTTGCCAAAAATCATACAGCTAATAAATTATGTAGCACTTGAGTCCATTTGACTTTAAATTCTAAGGCCTTTTCCTCGTTCTGCTGGTTTCCTCTGTAGCACTTTGGGCACTGAGCTCATGACTGTTCATTCACCCATTCATGAATATGAATGAGTATTCATATTCACTCATGAATATTCATTCATGTATTCACTCCTTCATTCTTTCTTACTTCCCTTCAGTCATTCGCTTTTTCAAACATTTTGAATTCATAGATATATTTCTACATCTCCTGGCTTCAAAGCACTGTGTGAGGCATTCTGATAAATATCAGTATGACCAAATTGCTGTTCAAGTATTTCTAAAATAAGTTGGAAGATAAGACTCAGACACACATGTGCGTATGCACGCACACACACACGCACACACACGCATACACGCACACTACGTACCGTCCAAATTCTAACCATTATAATAAGAAGAGCATGGCAAGCAAAGATTTTCAAATTCAGACGAGGGAGGAAGGTGTTACTTTTCTCTAGGAGGATCACAGGAAGTACCTGAGTCCTGAACATGAAAAGGAAGGGACACAGTGTGGTTAGAAACCTGAAGATAGGTGCTGCTTCTCCACTTCTCCCTCTGTGGCAAAGCTCTCGTGCTCCTGTGTGGGTCCTTGAGCATACTCGGATCCTGACGCAGGTTGCTTTGAAAAGACTTAGGCTTGAGCCTGCGCACAGCTGGAGGAGTGCTGCCTGACACGCAGCTGATGATGGACTGTGACAGCATGTCCAAGTAGAATGGAAAATAGAGGACTCTCTGCTATTATTGCTTAAGGGACAAGCACATATCTCAGTGCCATAAAACCATGCCATCTTTCTCATGTGCCTGCAGGTCAGCGGGGGTATCCGCAGCCTCAGGCTGGCTTCAGCTGCAGGTCCCTGTTTCATGCTGTGAGTGTGGCTGCACTTGGTCACCTCTGTGGGTTGGACTCAGGTCTGGGCCATGTGAGAACAGGTGGAAGCTTTCTGTGATGTTCTGTTTTCTGAGACAGAGTCTTACTCTGTCACCCAGACTGGAGTGCAGTGGTGCGATCTTGGCTCACTGCAACTTTTGCCTCCCGGGTTCAAGTGATTCTCCTGCCTCAGCCTCCTGAGTAGCTGGGATTACAGGTGCTCGCCACCATGCCTCCTAATTTTTGTATTTTTAGTAGAGATAGGGTTTCACCATGTTGGCCAGGCTGGTCTTGAACTCCTGACCTCAAGAGATCAGCCTGCTTCAGCCTCCCAAAGTGCTTAGATTACAGTTGTGAGCCCTTGCACCTGGCAGGGATGGTCTTTTGATGGACCTTAGCGGTGGGACAAATACAAGGCCCTGGTTCAATCACATCTGCTAATGTCCCTTTGGCTAAAGCCATTCACATGGCTCGGCACAAATCACGGGGAGGAAGTAGGGAGCGTGATGCCTGCACACTAATGTAGGGGTGTGCGTAATTTTGAAGACTAGTTTAATCTACCACATGTGTAATGTAGAATGGGTGAGGAAGATAAAAAATCAAGTATAGATCATGATCGAGAACGGAAAAAGTACAAACACACTTGAAGAAGATAGTGAGATGCTACAGTCTATTTGACAAGTAATACTGAGACATTTTCACATATTGGACTGGAGTATGGAAAAACCAGATGTAAAGGGAGTAATTACAAAGCTATTATAGTGAGAGAGGCCTAAAATGGGGAGGTGACTATTGATACATAAAGAAGCTGAAGATGTGAAGCGTATTTCTGAGAAAGACTTACTAACTGTTGGTGCTTTGCTGATGTCAAAGGGCAGGTAGGAGGAATCCAAGATACTGATTCTCTTGCAGCCTATTACAAAGCATAGGAGTATAATGAGATTTTAGGTGGGAGGGGAAGGCTGGAAGTGGGTGATGTGGGGAATGGTTTCTCCTTTGACAGAAGTCGGGCAGGGGAGGGCTTCAGGTCAGAGCATGATGAACAGTGACCACTGCTGAGTAGGAGCAGTCCTGGGAGAGGCTGGGAGCTCTAAGAATAGGGAGGGGGAGGGACACAGGGCCTGTGGATGAGACTGAGGCCCAGGGTGTGACAGTAGAGAAGAGGTTGGAATCGGATTTCAGGACAAAGGGTGTCCTGGTGCCCTCCTGGGTGGAGGAGGCAGATTGCAGCCTTTGTATGCAGGGTTTGGGGTGCTGATGAGTGCTGGGCACCACTGTTCATGGTACATTGATGGTGACGGCAATGGAAGAGCATGAGAAAGCAGCAGGGGGGGGTCATTTATTGCTATTAGTTATGGATGCGTTTCCCATGAGTGTGCTATACCCAAGTGAGTTTAAACAGAAGTGCCACGCTCTCAGGTTGTTTAGAATCCGCTTTTATGCTGGCGCCCGAGAGTCAGCTGGAGCTCAAACCTCTCGGCCCAGAACAAAGGGCGGTCAACATTTTTATATCAGTTTCAGGTCGGGGGCGGTAAGCAGATTATTACAGAAGCAGAAGGAGTAGCTTGGGGGCGTGGGGTGCCTAACAACAAAATTCTATTTGAAGTTGTTTTTCACTCAGGATGTGGGGTAGGCAATTACACAGCTGCAGGTACAGGATGTATGGGCCAGTGGGCCCTATTTCTCAGAAAATTGGTTACAAAGATGCCAGCCATCTCAGACGACAAAGTTCTCAGAACAGAATGCCCTTCATAGCTCAGGGTGGGTAAAATGGAATTGGCAGGATTGTTAAAAATGTATTCACCACAGCCAAGCCAGGGTATTTCATTCCCCACCGGCGTTTTGGCAGAATCAAATCGTGGATTTCTCAGTGGGATTCAAGGGGTAATAGTGGGTTCTGAGACACATGAGGCTGACAGAGGCTATACGCTGTTCGATGAATTTTAGGAGCCAATTTAGTGTACATGGTCCAAAAGTTAGACCTGAAAGAAGGAGCAGTAGGGGGCCTGTCAGCCCGGTGATGAGGGTGGTGAGCCCAGGCTTCCAATTAAACAATCCCTGATCCCAGGGAGTGTTATTTTCTCGCTCTTGGCGGCGTTTGTCTGTGTTTTCCCTGCCTTTCTGGACTTGTTGGCATAGAAAGAACAGCTTTCCCCTAAGGCAGTACAGAGTCCGCCTTGGGTCATAAATTTAAGTCCCTGCAGTTTTGAAGGACCACCTTAGCCGGAAAGTCGAATTGGGCATTTAACATGTCTATGGCAGACTGAATTTCCTCTAGATCAGAGTCAATATGTTGGGAGATTGACACTAGTCCAGTCTCTCCTTGAATTAGAGCTGCAGTTCCCAGCGCGGTGGCACCTGCTACACCAAGCCCTACCAAGAGGGGCACCAGCAGAGGGGCCGCGCGGCTGAACCTGGAGTACAGTCCCAACCCGCGAGGAGGGGTTGTCCTTCCGGTCCGCTGTACGCATATACTTGGGGAAGTACATGGACTAGGACGCATAGTTTAGGCCTTGCTTCTGGAGCTGTTTCGTTTATGCAGCGGGCAAGACCGGAGGTGTGGGCCAACCAAGTGCCACTGGGAGCTCTGTAGGATGATGAAGAATTCACAACAGTGAGTAAAGATTTATCACATGTGGTTTAAAACAGAGAGGCAGACAAGTTATATTTAGAACTGATTAGACGGGAAGCATTTTCCGCAATATCATCCAGAGTGAGTGAGCGGGAAGGCTTATTGCAGGGAGGGGACATAAGTGAGACACATTTTTCTACGCCCACTCCTGTATAGTTTGGAGGTTTTGCCTTTAGGCTGATCAACAGTCCTGGGCCAACTCAGGCCAGGTGGTATTTCGAAGCTTATGCATGTTCCTGAGGATGTTTATCAAGCTCGGGGCTAAATGAGGCTTAGGCCCGAGCCGGGAAACCGCTGGGGCAAGCTGGTTGAAGGCTCTAACTGGAGATGGGGCTGAACATAGGGTCTCCTTAGTCCGCTATGGGCCCAATCAAATTTGGCAGTCTCCAGTACGTAAGAACTTTCTTTTGGATTACAAACAAAGTTCCAGGATCTCGTCCGGTTACATCTAGTCTGCGTCCCGTGTCATTCCCGTGGTCCAGTAGAAGGCAGAGGGATTGTGGATAGTTAGGTTCAGGAGGTTACAGGATTTCATTGAACACGTGTTAGGATGGGCAGCATGGGCTAAGGAGAGGCTTGAAGATTTTGCTGGTGTCCCCCCCACTCCATAGGCGGCTAGAGTTACACAGGACCAATATGGGCAAAAACATTCATCTGCTTGCTGGCAGTTTACATCTGAGGGGTTTCCTGAACACAGGTAAAATTTAATTGACTGAAGTTCCTTTCTTGCATTGACAGATCTTTCACATTCTGGGAAAGGCACCCCGAGTCGACCCTCCCTCCATAGGGTGATGACACGAGGGCTAGCCTCTGAGAATAGGGCTCACAGATCAACTTGGAGGATTAACTCTGCGTGGGACAGCGTCCCCTTCCAATTAGTGCTACTAACCACTTGTCCGGTTTGGAAAGCAGTAATGAGGAAGGAATAGGTGTATCCATCGGGGGCCCAGGGTTGGTGCGTGGCGACAGGAGTAGCAAAGAGGGAGAAGAAAAAACAAAGACTGAGGGTTACTCAGGGGCTGTCACTCTTTTTAAGCACAGGCTTAAAGGAGTGGGTCCTGGCTCGGGGACCCATGTTGCTTGTTGAGCCTTGGTGGTGGGCTTTGCAGGGGAGCAGTGGATCTAGGCTGGAATACCATCAACCTTTAAGGCGGTGGGGGTTGTCAGGATCACGGTGTAAGGTCCCTTCCAGGAAGGGTTAAATCCTTACTTCTGGAACTTTTTGACATATACGAGGTCTCCTGGGTGGAAGGGATGGTCAGATGATGGTGGGTTCGGTGTGCTTCTCGATCAAGCGGCTGGATAAAGTCTTGCACCTGTTGGAGAGACTGTAAGTGCTATAACTGGTTGGCAGGAGAGCTTTCTGCCAAATGGACTTCCCTTAGCTTTGGTAAAATAGGGGGTGCTCAGCCAAACATAATTTTATACGGGGTGAATCCTGCCCTATTAGGGGAGCATCTGGTTCTAAAGAGTGTGAGGAGAAGGTGGTTTGTCCAACTTCCACCGGTCTCTAGAACAAGTTTTGAAAGGGTATCCTTTAAAGTTTGGTTTATGTGTTCAACCTGTCCAGAGCTCTGGGGCCTGCAGGCACAATGTAGTTTCCACTTGACATTTAGTGCCCTACTGACCGCCTGAGTGATGGACACGGTGAAGGCCGGACCATTATCTGACCCAATGGCAGTTGGCAGCCTGTGCTGGGGAATGATTTCATTTAATAAAATGTTTATTACTGTGGAGGCAGTTTCATTTCGAGTGGCAAACGCTTCAGTCCACCCCGAAAAAGTGTCTACCATTACCAGGAGATCCTTATATCCAGCCCGGTGTGGTTTTATTTCTGTAAGGTTTACTTTCCACCTCTTCCCTGGGCTGCACCCCCGGTTTTGGACCTTGCCTGGCGTGTACTTGTGCGCAGGCCATGCGCTGTTAGCTGCCCGTGCAGTTAAGTCCTGGAGGCGGGGGACTTTGAAATGGTCCCATAGAAGTTGTGCCAACTTGGTTCCTCCTAGGTGCGTGGTGGAATGAAGTTGGCCCACTAGGCCCCCACCTAGAGGCTCAGGCAGGAAGATTCTTGAGTCCGGGAGGATCCACCATCCATTTTGGTTTTTGTTGGCCTAAAGGTCTGATGCTTGTCTTTCTTCCTCTGGAGACTATGTCAATCAGGCAGGTCTGGCTGCGGGTGGGATATGACTGGCAACATAGTCTGTGGGTGACAGGGAGTATGGCCGCTTTTCAGGCTGCGGAGTCTGCTTTCAGATTTCCCCGGGAGATGTTCATTTTGTCTCCCTGCTGTCCTTTGTAATGGATCACAGTGACCTGACGGGGAAGCCACACAGTCTCGAGCAGGGCCGGAATTTCTTCTTTGTTTTTGATCATTTTTCCTGCCAGAAGTAAGAAGTCCCCTTTCCTGGTATATGGCCCCATGTACATGCACGGTAGCAAAGGCATACCGGCTGTCAGTGTTGATGTTTACCCGCTTGTCTTTTGCCCAGCGAAGGGCCTGGGTGAGGGCTATCAGTTTAGCCTTCTGCGCAGAGGTGCCAACCGGTAGCGTTTGAGCCCAAATAATATCAGCCTCCGTTGTGACAGCTGCGCTCGCCTTGAGCACCCCTGCTTGATGAAGCTGCTTCCATTGGTGAACAAAGTGGCATCCACTTGCTTTAGAGGGGTGTCCTGCAAGTCCGGCCTGCCGGTTTCTGTGACCTCCAGTGTTTCCTGGCAGTCATGGATGGGAGCAGAGAGGTCTGGGTCGGGGAGCAAGGTTGCTGGATATCGGCACTGTGCAGGATGGAAAGTTAGCCTGGGCTGGTCCAGTAGCAGGCTGTGGTACTGTAGGATCTGTGAGTTTGACATCCATTTTTCTGAGGCACTTTTGAGTAGGATTTTCACTGCATGGGGTGTCGTAAGGGCCAATTCTTGGCCCAGGCTTATCGGTGTCCCAGACCAAGCTTGCAGTAGCTGCCACTGCCCACAGGCAGCTTGGCCAACCTGAGGCCACTTGGTCCAATCTTTCTGATAGGTAGGCAACTGGCCATTGCCGTAGTCCCTGGGTCTGGGTGAGGACCCCCTTGGTTATGCCCTTGTTTTCATGGACAAACAGGTGGAAAGGTTTTGACATGTCTGGGATTGCCAAAGCCAGTGCTTCAGTGAGAGCCTTTTTTAGGTTCTGAAAGGCCTGTTTCTCTGTTTCATTCCAGACCAATTCCCCACTCCCACTGGATGTGGTGGAGAGGGGCTTGGCGATTTTTGCGAACCCAGAATCCAGAGGCAGCAGTATCCTGCGGCCCCCAGGAATTCCCGCACCTGTTTTTTTGTGGTGGGGGTTGGGATCTGCAAGATAGATAGCCAGTTTCCGAGCATTGGAAAGCGCTTGCTTTCCCTGGGTGAGCTTGTATCCTAAATAAGATACCTTTTGGAGGCAGATTTGGGCATTTTTTTTTTTTTTTTTGCTGAGACTTGGTATCCAAGTACTTGGAGGAGGCATAACAAGCCTTTTGTATGTTGTAGGCCATTTCCATGGCCAGCAGTAGGTCATCTACATATTGGAGCAAGGTGCAGTCTGGATGCCTGGCCCGAAAAGGCATTAGGTCTCACTGGAGAGCATCTCCAAAAAGGGTGGGAGAATTTTTGAACCCCTGGAGTAATTGGGTCCAAGTTACCTGGGTAGTGTCTCCCGAGTTTGGATCTGTCCATTCAAAAAAAGCTAGCAAAGATTGGCTGGCTTTTAGGGGCTAGAGGGATGGTAAAGAAAGCATCCTTCAAGTCCAAGACAGTGTATACTGTCTAGTTTGGTGGGAGTAGGCTGAGGAGGGTGTTCGGGTTTGGACAATCAGATGGATAGTGACTGTCTGCTTGTAGACCTCCAGTGAATCCTGGACTGGCCAATAGTCATTGGTGCCAGGCTTTTTCACTGGCAGGAATGGAGTATTCCAGGCCGATTTGCATAGTCTTAAAATATTTGCCTACAGTAGTCGCTGTGTGTGGGGACTCATGCCTTCCCTGACCTTTTGGCTTGTGGGGTATTGTTTTACTTGTACAGATGGAGCCATGGCGAATAGTTCTACAGTTACAGGGGGATGGTGTTTTGCCAGTCCTGGGGGGCTCGATTCTGCTCAAACATGGGGAAACTGGGCCTGCAATTCCAACATAAGGGAGTTGTTTTCCGAGGCCATGGTTGGGGAGGAGAATTTTTGAACCCCTTAGCACCAGGAGATATTCCTCCAACAAAGGGGTTGTTAGTAAGAGGTGGGTGGTTGATGAGTCCTGGTTCTCTCAGGTTAGGTGTGTTCCTTGAGAAGGAGATGGAGGATTGCAGTTTATGGATTAGGTCTCTTCCCATTAGGGGATATGGGCACTCCAGGACTATCAAATAGGAATGAGTTACTTTTTTGTAGCCTAAGTTTACTTCTCAGGTTTGTGTGACTGGGTGTTTGCAAATAGTTCCTGTGGGTCCTTGAACTGCCACTCTTGTATTGGTGACCTGGCCTGAAGGTGTTTTTAATACTGAATGTTCTGCTCCAGTATCAATTAAAAATTTTACAGGGTGACCCCTTACTGTGGCGGTGACCATGGGCTCCTGGGGCCAAGGGAAAATCAGCTCTGGCCCCATCAATCTTCTAGCTCCTCCATGGCCAGGAGTTTCTTTTTATGCTCGGTTTCTCATCTTGGGGGATGTTCATTTTTCCAGTGCCCGGTTTGTTTACAGTATGCACACTGATCTCGCTGTAGCGGGATTTGGGCCCCCAACTGACGATGGCCCTTGTCTTTCTTGTTGATTTGTTGGAAAGGGGGTCTCCCCTGTGTCTCCTGGAGAGCAGCCACCAAAATTTTTGCCTGTCTCTTGGAAGCTTTGTCAGCAGCATTTTCTCTATCATCAAACACTTTCTGGGCTATTTCTAAAAGTTGTGTGATGTTCATGCCACTAAATCCTTCTAATTTTTGTAATTTCTTCTGGATGTCTGAGGCTGCCTGAGCCACAAAAGCCAAATTTAAAGCGTGGCTATTTTCAGGAAGAGCCGAATCAAATGGGGTATAAATACGATAGGCCTTCTGGAGACATTCCAAGAATACCCCAGGAGACTCATCAGCTCCCCAGATCACTTCCATGGTTTTGGATAAATTCATGGGTTTCCATGCAGCTACCTTAATGCCCATAAGTAGATTGCAGTGAAAGTTGTCCAAAGCATGCCTCCCTGCCGAGGAGTTGGGTTCCCAGTTTGGTCTGCTGGTAGGGAAGACTTCCTCCAACCGGTCTCTGGCCTCCTCTTCAGGCTGACCAGTGGAGGAGAGGAAATGCTTTCACGCGTCTCTGCAGATATGGTCCCTCTCCTCTGCAGTAAAAAGGGTAAGAAGGATTTGCTGACAGTTGTCCCAGGGAGGACGATGAGTCTGAAGTACGGATTCCACCAGAGAGGTCACAGCCTGGGGTTTTTCAGAAAACGGTGGGTTCTGAGCTTTCCAATTATACAAGTCAGAGGTGGAAAATGGAACATAAACCAAAAATGGGGTTGATTGCTTACCACTGGAGGCAGTGCCTCCCTTAGGGGTATGGGGGCAGCCTGCTCTCCCGAGTCGTGGCAGGAGTCTGGAATCCACAGGCTATGACAGGACAGGGGGAACAGAAGAAGTAATAATAGGTGACTCTGTCGGGGCCGGCAGGTCATAAGGGAGGAGAAGGAGAGGAAAAACTTTGTTCTCCCCAGGCGGAGGCAGAACTGGAGGGGCTGAAGCTGAAGAGGGGGGCGACCAAGTGGTGCAGTTAAGGAGTATTTTAGAGGCAGGTTAAGAACCAAGTGTAGCCACTGATCAATATACGGGAACTGGTTGGGGTGGCCTGGATTTCCTATAACTACCCTCCAAACAGCCCGATGACATCAGGGTCCAGTGACCCTGTGTCCGGCCACTCCACATTAAAACTTGGCCATTCTGGTTTACATAGGATGTGGAGTCAGCCCTTGGAGAGGCGAACTCCATGATCAACCGTGAAATCCAGGGAAAAGTTTTTAAGCATACACTGTAAAGGAGTAGGTGGCTGAGGATGGGAATGGGAGGGTGCATTTCCCATCTTGGCTTACAAGAGAAAATTATACTCAACACGGGCAGAAATATTCCCGGCCAGGAGGGGATGGTTGAGAGAACCTACAAGTCAGAAGGATTACAACCAAAAAGAGAACAAAAAGAGTCAGGGCTAAAGCTGTTTGCCACATGGAAGATTCAGATGAAACACCGGGCCGACGCCTGTCTTCCTCTGCATCTGTAACCCAGGTACCTCTGGTGCCTCCACTCGTCAAAAGCCTCGAGTTTGAATTTGGCCCTCTCAGTGAGGGGAGAGAGGAGAGCCGTAAGGGCCAGGTCCTGGAGTCTTTGTACCTGCCTAGAAGAAGGATTTCAGTGGTATGGGGCATGGACGGCGTCTGGGGGGGTATTTGGTATTAGATTCCGGGTCCACCAGGAACCAGAGTTCACTGGGAAGGGCTTGGAAGGAGTTTAGAAGAGAGAAAGGTCACCTTACGTATGACTCAGAAGGCCTGAGTTGGCTGGGGAAAGTGTTTGGGTGGCAGAACAGGTGTGCCAGCAAGTCAGCAGGGTGGCTGTTTTGGATCTGCCACCTATTTACAGTGGGGGACAGCCAGACTTTTGGCCGGGGTCTGTGACAGTCCATTGCCAGCAGTCTCTATGGTGCCAGAACTTCCAGTCAATAAGAGGTGAGGTTTACAATCTAATCCATACAACACTCGATGGTTTTGAAACAGTACAGACAATTTTTGGGTGACTATCCTAGACACCAGACTAGAGCCGCCATTCCAGGGGGCAGGAGGTCTCTACCAATGATAGAAAAAAAGCTTTTCCCCATCTGCCTGGGACAATGTCGACGGCCAGGCTTACGACACCAAGACAGAGGACATACAGAAATGGGGAAAGGGGTGCCCCATGAGGGTCCACTCAGATGCCCTCCTGGCCGCTTTCCTTGTGGGAATTTAGGTGCCTCTTAGCATCAGCAGGTCGGTATAAACACACAACAAGGATCAAGTTTGAGTGGAGCCCGATGCTGTCTTAAGCCATATGAGGTCACCATGGTACCACAGGTTGGGGCCCTCTCAGACTCTGTAGTTGTTCACCACAGAGCCACAAATTGGAGATCCAAGGGCAGGCCCTTGGTCTCCTCATTCAATCTACACATGTACACATACACTTATTCAGAGGCTAATACAGTTGTTATTAACCATACAAATTTAGTGACCTGTGGTCCTGTCCCCCAGCGTCCTGGATTTTGGACAGGATTAATGAAGGGGTGCCCCCACCAGGGCATGTCCCTTCCAGAAACCAGAAACCAGAGAGAGTAGAGTCAGATCTGACTTTCCTTCCCAGGACCTGAGACAATGGACTCATAGCCAAATTCTGTGGATGCGGCAGCAGTCAGTCCATTCCTCTCCGGAGACACTGACTTATGGGGCCCTGGAACGTCTCAGGGGGCACCACCCTCCTTCATCATTCATCCGGGGAGATCTGGAGCTAGCCCGGTCCGTGCCCGGTGGTGATATAAATTCTCACTGGGGCCGCCAAATGTTATACCCGAGTGAGTGTAAACAGAAGTGCCACTCTCTGAGTTCGTTGAGAGTCCACTTTTATGCCAGCATCCGATAGTCAGCTAGAGCTCAAATCTCTCAGCCCAGAACGAAGGACGGTCAACTTTTTTATATCAGTTTAGGGTCAGGGGGTGGTAAGCAGATTATTACAGAAGCAGAAGGAGTAGCTTGGGGGAGGTGCCTAACAACCAAATTCTATTTGAAGTTGTTTTTCACTCAGGATGTGGGGTAGGCAGTTACATAGCTGCAGGTACAGGATGTATGGGCCAGTGGGCCCTATTTCTCAGAAAATTGGTTACAAAGATGCCAGGCATCTCAGACAACAAAGTTCTCAGAACGGAATGCCCTACATAGCTCAGGGTGGGTAAAATGGAGTTCGCAGGATTCTTTAAAATGTATTCACCACAGCCAAGCCAGGGTATTTCAAGTGTTCTTTGAGCATTCCTAAAATGAGAATGGCAAGAGGTATTTGAAAGGCATTTATTTATTTATTTTAATTTAAATTAAATTTAATTGTTTTTTTTGATGGAGTCTCGTTCTGTTGCCCAGGCTGCAGTGCAGTGGCATGATCTTAGCTCACTGCAACCTCCAGCTCCCAGGTTCAAGCAATTCTCTTGCTTCAGCCTCCTGAATAGCTGAAATTATAGGCACTCACCACCCAGCTAATTTTTTTTTTCTTTTTTTTTGTATCTTCAGTAGAGACAGGGTTTCACCATGTTTCCCAGGCTGGTCACAAACTCCTGGCCTCAAGTGACCTGCCAGCCTCAGCCTCCCAGAGTGCCGGGATTACAGGCATGAGCCACCATGCCCTGCTGGCATCCATTTATTGAGAGAGTAAGGTCCTTGCTCTGTCTTAAGAGGGTAGCAAGAGATGAGTAACTGCTTCTATGTAGTAGATAGTGTGTGTGTGTGTGTATGTATGTGTGTTCAAGCAATTCTTCTGCCTCAGCTTCACGAGTAGGTGGGACTACAGGTGCACACCATCATGCCCAGCTAATTTTTGTATTTTTAGTAGCGACAGGTTTTCGCCATGTTAGCCAGGCTCTTCTGGAACTCCTGACCTCAGGTGATCCACACACCTTGGCCTCTGAAAACACTGGGATTACAAGCCTGAGCCAACATGGCTGGCCCTATGTAGTAGATAAACTAGAATTCCATTTAGGGTAGCCTAGTTCTTATCCTAGCAAATAACTTGACTTGTAATTTTTATTCCACAACATGTTAAAGTCTTCTGTTTCTACATGTCAATATATAGATGCAAAACCTTTTTGTATTTGTTTGCTGATTTTTGTGGTTAAATCGGCAGAGAGAGGGAATGAACCCTGGGTGACAGGAGCGTGCCCCCACTTTGCTTCCCCTCTGGTGTAACAATGTGTGTGCTGGTGCTCATGGAGGGTTGTGTGTGAAGCCTATTCAAACACATTCATTTCCGATGCTGTGAAAAAATGCCTGCAAATTGATAATAACTGACTTTCTGTATTTTTATAAGACAGAAATGGATGCCAGTATTTAAATTAGATAATTATAAGGACAAATCACCTCCGATGTCAATCAGTTTCATTATTTAGGAATACTATTATTAGCCAGGTGTGGTGGCACACACCTGTAATCCCAGCGACTTGTGAGGCTGAGGCAGGAAAATTGCTTGAACCCAGGATGCGGAGGTTGCAGTGAGCTGAGATCACGCCATTGCACTCCAGCCTGGACGACAGAGTAAGACTCTGTCTAGGCGCGGGGTGTGTGGGGAGGTGCAGTGGAAAAAAAAGATCATTTTCACTGTGCTTATAGATCCAGTATGGTAATATTTTTTTCCTGCTAGGTTACATGTCCTTTTGAATATGACTTCAGCATTCTGTTGTGTTTCACATATTCCCAGATTTCTGTTTCTAATCCCAGTTCAGTGTTGTTTGTCTACTGTGTAGAGTATGTAAGCACTGTGGCTTACATACTCTTACATAAGGAAATTACATGTCATTTTCCTTTTCCTTCTAACACTGAGGATAAGGTAAACTCTGGGTGGCATTTCAGGTTTGCCATTTCCTTGTATTTTTCCCTTGCTCTCAAACAGAACTGTGACCTGGATCAGCAGAGCATTGTTCACATTGTGCAGAGACCATGGAGAAAAGGTCAAGAAACGAATGCAACCGGAGGTGACAACCCCAGAAATGCAGCAGGAGGCTGTGAGCGGGAGCCCCAGAGCTTGACTCGGGTAGACCTCAGCAGCTCAGTCCTCCCAGGAGACTCAGTGGGGCTGGCTGTCATTCTGCACAGTGAGAGCAGGAATGACTCACCACCAGCTGGAAGTGCAGGTAATTGGAATGCTCTAAGATTATTAAGCACTTAGTTTGTTTAGTGTAGTCTCTGTGGAGCATGGCCTCATCAGGTGCATATTTAGTTTATGATACGTTTTGGGTTGGAGTCTCTAATTCACTACTAGGAGATATCACTGTAACTGGGGTACTTTGATATAAACTTTGAGAATGCGTTTATTATAAGTACTATGAAATAGGTTTTCATATTGAGATTAAATATAAGAGATATATTCTAATGATGCAGAAAAATTCTAAAAAGTAGAAAGAACTTTAGAGCTAATTTGAGCCATGTGTAGCTTCTAAAGCCACATATTCCAACGGCGATAACATCCTTAGTGTGAATGGACTCCTCCTAAAAAAGAAAAAAGAAAAAAAAAGAAAAAGAAAGGACTCCTCCTTCTCCCTGTGCTACCCCCCATTTAAAAATGCTTTTCTTTGGCAAAGATGGTTATCATTCAGTTATTTTGAAGATGTTAATATGTTTCCCTTAGTATTTTATTCGCTAATTTAAGTAGTCAAAGGTGTAATACAATTAATTTTGACTGTGTTTGACAGAGGCACAAAATAATCACAATGACTTTACCTGGTAGAAATTGATTTTCCTCCCACATACAATAGGTTCTGGCAGTTGTGGGCTTGTGCGGCTTTCACCATGTCAGAAATTTCTGGGACCTGCAAGATGGAAGCCTAACATAATAAGAAATATCTCCTAATAGAATTACTAAATAAAATTTAAGGAATTTTTGAAATTTTAGATGAGCTTGCAAAAAATAAAAAAAAAAGATAATTTCCTGGGACAAATGAAAATGTAGAAACAACATCTTTAAATACAGGAGTAGATAAGCCCAGAAAGTAAGGCATTAGCTGATGCTCTGTGATCTTGAGATGGTCGTGGGAGGGAAAGAAGCTCTGCTTCACATGAGCTGGGCGCCTGGGGTCTGGTAAGGAAAATGGAGAGATAGAAATAAATGTCAGCAATGGGGGAATATGAGATAAATCTAAACCCCTGCAATACCCGTGTGATTCAGAATGATACATTAATATAAATATCAAACCCAAGCTTATAACAATTCTGATGTTTCAACCAGAGTATAAGACCATTCTGTCATTGACACCTCCAGAGAAAAACAAACCCTACTAAAGGATACTCATGCTCCAACATCATAAACCAAACTAGGGAAAATTTCACCTTGAGCATGTCAGAGACCAGAATATGCCACCCCAAAATATAACTGTAGGAGACCAGAATATGCCACCCCAAAATATGCCACATTAGCATACGTATTATTTTGAGTTGATTATTTTGAGAAATAGTAGACACAGGCAAAGCTCTAGAAATAGAGCCGAAGTCACCCTTTTGCAAGGGAAATTTGTATCTACAAAGGAAATCTCCATTTGTAAGCGTGTCTCCGTCTCCTTACTAGGAAGAGAAGGAGAACAGAGTCTCTGGAGACTGATCCTTCAGAAGGCATCAACTCAATAATCTGCCTAACAAACCTTACTCTGTCTTCTCTGCTCCCTTTCTTCCTTTGCCTTTAGAGATGATATTCAAGCCTGAGTTTTAGGCCACCTCTTTGAGATTTACGCATTTTTCTGGGTGTTTCACATGTACAGTCTTCCCTCCCCATTAATAGGCAATATGTTTCAAATCCCCCAATGCATGCCTGAAACTGAAAATGTACCAAACCCTATATTTACTATGTTTGTTCCTGTACAACTGTATAACACATTGGATTTATTATGTGAGTAGACCTATCTACTTGGTCTTTAATATGATTTTCCAAAATAAAATTTGTACTAAAAATTAAAAAAAATCACATTCTTTAGAGCAAAATTAAACCATTATTTATTATCTCAACATTGAAAGCAGTTTTAGCACAAATAATTTCATTGTGTGCACATTCATATTCTTTACTGTTTCCTAGTGTGTCTGTCTCTACTATCTTATCAATAGCATTTATCTGAAAATTTTAGTCTTCTTATTTTGTTTTATCATAAAGTTCTCCTTGGTCTTCTCCAGAATTTTGTTTTAGGAGAATGAACTTAGAATTACTGACACTTTTAATTGACACACTCTCTAGACCATAATATTTTAGTTAAGAAAATATAGTATTCTTTCTATATAGGGTCTGAGATACCAGTAGACACTGAGAAAATTCTACTAAATGTCTAATATTTTCTTTATATTTTTAAATTGAAATTTGTAATTATTTCAACCCAAATAATAGACAATAAATTCTAGTAAACTTACGCAATGTGGAAATGACAGCAGCTTTCAGAGTAGTGTATGCTTAATGATGACACACTGTTTCACCTTCACTTTCCACCCGTATCTGCGTCACATCTGACCTCTGACCACCCGGTCTCTCATTTACCCCTCTGTTTTGTGGTCTGCCAGCTTTGTGCATTTTGCAGCTAGGGACTGGCTCAGGAAACACTACATGGTACAGTGGGTGACCACAGGGTGCCATCCTAATACACTGCTCCCTACACCACTGCAGACTGGTGGCAGCTCTTCCTGGTACCCTACATACTCCTACTAAAAGGCATCAGTTGTATTGCATCTGTAAAGAATTGGGAAAAGAGAGATGACTGATCCCAGGTCAACTTTCTGATTTAATTCTGTGTTGAACTAACAACTAAACTACTAGTAGCCGTCTCCTACTCATTAGAAGTGAAAGAATCCTTTACCAAACTCATGACTCTTATTACTTCCTATTTTGTACTCTGGTTACTTTACCTTTTAATCTCTTTGCGGACCAAGTTTTTGTCCAATTAACTATAGTTTCCCCCAAAATCTCCTCAAAGAGTGGTGATACATGTTTACTACATTGCTTAAAATTGTAAATATAGTAAGTCATTCATCAGAGTTTCTGTGCATTTAGCTTTTAGAACAAAAACTTTATTTAAAATTATGCAGAGAAATAGAGATTTCACCTCTTAAAAAGTCTTGGTTCATTGCTGGTTTGAATGAACACTTTGAATGGAATGATTTGGAATGACTATATGCAAACAGTATGTATAAATGATTTTTTTTTAAACTAAAACTTACAGCATAAAGTTCCTAGAGCAGAGATTCACAGACTCTCATGTGCAGAATTATCTTGCATGCTTTTCCATGCTTCTTTGTTGGACAGAAATTCTTATGCCACGGCAAGAAAAAAAAATCTTGTTTCATTCTTTTTCCGTGACCAGAAATTTTGATTTATTTTTCTGGGGTAGAGGCCCCAAAACGTTGGCACCATACACACTCTGAGAAACTGTGCCATATCACTGAGATTTTCCAACCTTACGATTATGGATCCTACCTGTTGTTCTCACAGAACAATCAGACGTTGGGTGGGAGAACAGAGGCAGGCTGGTGAGAGGTGAACCCACCGAGCCAGTCACAACAGCCGGAGACAATTCCTCTCTATGTGCTTCGCATATTAAACACATAAAACATCCATCATTTGAAAAGACACAAAAGTTCCTTGGTTATGTAATGTTTGAAAACCTCTGCCTCAGAAAAACCCCAATTTTCTGTGCTTCCAGAGTCTTCAAATTCAACTTCAAAGCATGTAAGTGCTGTCTGGACGTGGGAGGGCTTTAATGGGTGAATAGCTGGGCTGTAGCCACGCATGTTGTCGAAACAGATGGAAACTTCTGAAACCTGAGGAGGTGGCAAAAGATAACTTGTCAACATGAGAGGTGATAAGGCGATGTACATGAATAACCAGTTACTGAGTTTTATTGTAACTCAGTAATCTCAGGTTGGTACTGAGAACCTGACCGTGTCATACTAAGGCTTGTAAGAGAAAGCAAAGGAACTGGAAGGAATCACTGAAGTAATTTTGACTGCAGTGCTGCTCAAGCTTCAGTGCTCGTCAGAATCATCTGAGGACCCACAGAAGCACAGACGACTGGGCCCAGACCAGTTGGCCTTAGATGGAGGCCGAGAAGTTGCATTTCTAACAAGCCCCCAGGTGATACTAATACTGCACGTCCAGGAGCTGTGCTTTGAATAGTACTCCCCTGAACAGTAAAAAAATAGTATTGATTAAAATATGGTCACTGAATAAAATCTATTTTACTAAGTTTTGAACAAGAACTTCGAGTGAGCTACACCAGGGCTCCAGGGTGCCTGTGTGTAAATTGCCTTCACGTATTGTTGGTGTTTCCTAAATGAGGCACCATTCATCATCTCCGGATAGTCAGATGAGATGAAGCTATGCTACCTAGCAAAAAACAGGAGGTTAGTTCAACCCTTGTGGAAGACAGTGTGGCAATTCCTCAAGGATCTAGAAATAGAAATATCATTTCTCCCAGCAATCCCATAACTGAATATATACCCAAAGGATTATAAATCATTCTGTTATGAAGACACATGCACACATATGTTCATTGCAGCACTATTTACAATAGCAAAGACTTGGAACCAACCCAAATGTCCATCAGTGATAGACTGGATAAAGAAAACGTGGCACATATACACCATGGTATACTACGCAGCCATAAAAAGGATGAGTTCATGTCTTTGGCAGGGACATGGATGAAGCTGGAAACCATCATTCTCCACACACTGACACAAGAACAGAAAACCAAATACCACATGTTCCCACTCATAAGTGGGTGATGAACATGAGAATACATGAACACAGAGAGGGGAAATCACACACTGAGGTCTGTTGGGGGGTAGGGGAGTAGAGGAGGGGTAGCAGGGGCTGTGGGGATTGGGGAGGGATAACATTAGGAGAAATACCTAATGTAGGTGATGGGGAGATGGATGCAGCAAAGCACCATGGCATATGTATACTTATGTAACAATCCTGCACGATCTGCAGGGGTACCCCAGAACTTCAAGTATAATAAAATTAATTTAAAAAGAAATAAATTGATTTGCCATATCTAAAAAAAATGGGAGACTCCTCTAATATATGTCATACAGTTAATGAATGACGTAAACAAATGGTGATTGAGTCCTTACTCTGTGCCAAGCACAGTGCTAGGTATTGGGATGTCGCAGAAAATAGAAACAGACAAAATACCTAACCTGAATGGACCTGTTCTGTTTGGAGCAGAAGATAAAAAAGAAACAACCAACCAACTCTTGGAGTAACAGTAGAGTCAAGGGGATGGAGAGTATTGGCCGGGAGTTTTAACATACGGTGTGTGGCCACGAGGATTGTGTGATGAGCTAACCTGCAAGGAAAGCACCCTCAGGGAGCATCCATTTGTGTGCAGGCAGAGGCAACAGCAACCTGTGAGCCCCAGCCCGGGCCCTGTCCAGAAAGCGCAGCAGCCAGCAGCGGGTGAAGCTTGGAGGAAGTGGAGCACTGGGAAGAGGATGTCAGAAAGAGGGCAGGGTGGGGCAGGGCAGGAAGCGTCTGCTGGGCCCTAGATTTGACCCTGTTGAGAAAGTTTGACTTTTGAGTAATGGAGTGATATGATCTGACTTCAGCAAGGCTCACGCTGGCTTCTTGTGAATGAACTGCAGGAGGAAAGGGTGGAGGGAACAGAACCCGTAAGGTTTTCAAATCCTAGAACTGCTGCACTGCCCAGAACGTCGGGAACAGGCTGTACCCACAAGTGGCGTTGATCAGTGCTTGCTGCAAACCTGGCAGTATAGGAAGTGAAGCCTTGTTTCCCTGAAATATCTCATTTAATTCCTTGCAGTCCTGGAAGGCAGAATACCTTCATATCCTCTTTATAGATGAGGAAATAGCAGAGACCACTTGAGGAACCACCCAGACAAGGCAAGCCTTACACAGGGACCATCTCCCTCCAGAGCTCATGTTTCAAGTATCCAGTAGCCTGTGTTTTCCTGAATATAGATATTAGGTGGAAGGAATTTTTGCATTTCCTCTAGATATTTTGGTTAGGAAGTAAATATAATCTCACAATGGATCTTTTTGAAGGTCATGTCAATTGACTTCAGGCAAGTAGTCAAATTTTAAAACTGTATATTACATGGTATGCTACTTTTTCATAATTTTTTGCTTTTGGAAAAAAAAACTGAAAAATTTAGGTTTAGAAAGGCAATATACCTGCAAATCACTTTTAAATGGAAGAGAGAGAGAAAAGAAAGAAAAAGAGAAAGAGAATAATTTGAACCCAGTGGGCAGAGGTTGCAGTGAGCTGAGGTAGTGCCACTGCACTCCAGCCTGGGATCCTCGGTCTCCTCAAAAAAAAAAAAAAAAAAAAAAAAGAAAACCTTTTGTAATTTTTTTCCAAATTTTTTTTAGTGTTACTGACTACCTTACTAAGAAAGCATTTAATTATATGGAAGACAGTTTACTATACAATAGGCCTTTTTTCTTCTTACTAAATGAAAGAGACGAGTTTTGATGAAACAGCACGCCAAGCTTGTCCAGTCCATGGCCCCCAGACCACACGCGACCCAGGACAGCTTTGAATGCAAATCCGTAAACTTCCTGAAAAGATGGTGAGGGCTTTTTGTTTGGTTTGTTTTGTTTTTTTGCGATTTTTGTTTTTACGTCATCAGCTATAATTAGTATATTTGATGTGTGGCCCAAGACAATTCTTCTTCCCTTGTGGCCCAGGGAAGCCAAAAGATTTGACATGCCTGCATTATGTGCTAGAATAAGTTCTAAAGGTTAAATATAAAACATGTAAAAGTAGACAAATTTTTTAGAAATTTAAAATAAATGGCAGCAAACCACCTTGCCATGTATTTACCTATGCAACAATCCTGCATGCTGTGCACACGTACCCCAGAACCTAAATTACAATTAAAAAAAAAAAAAAAGAAAAGAAAAAAAAGAAATTTAAAATAATTGAAATTGCTTTTAAGACGAGCTCTGGCAATATACCATTAATACATTATAATTGTTGGAGAATATGTTTTCATCAACAATTTTTTGCCAGTGGTTGAATGTAGTACAAAATGAAAATTATTCTGGGATTGTGTATTACTAGCACCTGCCAAATACTAATCAGTCATGGAAGCCTGTTAATGGAATAAAGTGATAAGCTCCAGACTTAATTCTCATTTTATCCAAAACCAAATCTCAAGTACTTGAAAATATGTGTTATACATGCTAAAGACTTTAGGCCAGAGGGTGTGAATTTTGCACAGCTTTAAGGAATGCCTCTTGTGTAAATGTTTCTTGAAAAAATCCAAAATGTTGGCAGTCATACTAGAGTTGATCTCAACATAAAAATTATTTAAAATAGATTATTATTTTGCCAGGAATTTCATCTTTTTTCCAACACATAAATTTTTATTATAATATCCCTTTTCGATAGTAAAGGTGAAAACACAGAAAGTAGTATTGCTCAGTAGTGAGACTCCTGCCAGCCTCACATACTTCTGGTGGGGGAGGGATGGTTGAAGTTGGGGGGAAATCCTGTAATCTTTTCTCAGAAGTCTGAACTCTAGTATAGCTTTCTATATACTAGCTGCTCCTTCCTCCTTTTTTTTTTTTTTTTTTTTTTTTTTTTTTTTTTTTTTTTTTTTTTTTTTTTTTTTTTTTTTTTTTTTTTGTGACGGAGTTTTGCTGTTGTTGCCTGGAGTGCAGTGGCTCGATTTCATTCACTGAAACCCCTGACACTTGGGTTCAAGCAATTCTCCTGCCTCAGCCTCACGAGTAGCTGGGATTATAGGCGCATGTCACCATGCCAGGCTAACTTTTGTTTTTGTGTTTTGGTTTTTGCATGGTTAGATTTGCAAATATTTATTGAGCTCTGAAGTAATAACAATATCTGATATTGGCATTGCATAGAGACTTTTTAAAATTGTACTTTAAGTTCTGAGGTACATGTACAGATCTTGCAGGATTGTTACATAGGTACACACATGCCATGGTGGTTTGCTGTCTCCATTCCCCCGTCACCTACGTCAGGCATTTTTCCCAGTGTTATCCTCCCCAACCTCCCTGTTCCTTGCTGTCCCATCCCTAGCTCCCCATCCCCCAACATACTCTAGTGTGTGATGCCCCCCTCCTTGTGCCCACCTGTTCTCATTGTTCAACACCCAACTGTAAGTGGGAACATGTGGTGTTTGTTTCTCTGGTCTTGTGTCAGTTTGCTGAGAATGATCGTTTCCAGGTTCACCCATGTCCCTACAAAGGACAGAAACTCATCATTTTTTATGGATGCATAGTATTCCATGGTGTATATATGCCACATTTTCCTTGTCCAGTCTATCATTGATGGGCATTTGGGTTGGTTCCAAGTCTTTGCTCTTGTAAACAGTGCCGCAGTCAACATACATGTGCATGTGTCTTTATAACAGAATGATTTATAATCCTTTGGGTATATACCCAGTTATGGGATTGCTGGGTCAAATGGTATTTCTATTTCTATCCTTGAGTAATTGCCACACTGTCTTCCACAATGGTTGAACTAATTTACACTCCCGCCAACAGTGTAAAAGTGTTCCTATTTCTCCACATCTTCTCCAGCATCTGTCATCTCCAGATTTTTTAATGAACACCATTGTAACTGGTGTGAGATGGTATCTCAATGTGGTTTTGATTTGCATTTCTCTAATGACCAGTGATGGTGAGCATTTTTTCATATGGCCTCAAAAACCAACATATATTGAAAAGTGTTTGTTCATATCCTTTGCCCACTTTTGAATGGGTTTGATTTTTTTTTTTTTCTTGTAAATCTGCTTTAGTTCTTTGTATATTCTGGATATTAGCCCTTTGTCAGATGGGTAGATTGCAAAAAATTTTTCCCAATCTGTTGGTTGCCAGTTGACTCTAATGATTGTTTCTTTTGCTGTACAGAAGCTCTGAAGTTTAATTAGGTCCCATTTGTCTATTTTGGCTTTTGCTGCTATTGCTTTTGGTGTTTTATTCATGAAGTCCTTGTCTATGCCTATGTCCTGTATGGTTTTGCCTACATTTTCTTCTAGGATTTTTATGGTGTTAGGTCTTATGTTTAAATCTTTAATCCATCTGAAGATAATGATGGTGTAAGGTGTAAGGAAGGGGTCCATTTTCTGCTTTCTGCACATGGCTAGCCAGTTTTCCCAACACCATTTATTAAACGGGGAACCCTTTCCCTATTGCTTGCTTTTGTCAGGTTTGTCAAAGATCAGATGGTTATAGATATGTGACATTGCTTCCAAGGCCTCTGTTCTGTTCCATTGGCCTATATCTCTGTTTTGGTAACAGTACCATGCTATTTTGATTACTGTAGGCTTGTAGTATAGTTTGAAGTCAGGTAGCCAAACGTCTCTAGCTTTGTTCTTTTTGCTTAGGATTATCTTGGCTATGCATGCTCTCTTTTGGTTCCATATGCAGCTTAAAGTGTTTTTTTTTTTTTTTTTTTTTTTTNTTTTTTTTTTCCAGTTCTGTGAAGAAGGTCCATGGTAGTTTGATGGGCATAGCATTGAATCTGTAAATTACTTTGGGGAGTATGGCCATTTTCACGATATTGATTCTTCCTAACCATGAGCATGGAATGTTTCTCCATCTGTTTGTGTCTTCTCTTATTACCTTGAGCAGTAGTTTTTAGTTCTCCTTGAAGAGGTCCTTTACATCCACTGTTAGTTGTATTCCTAGATATTTTATTCTCTTTGTAGCAATTGTGAATGGGAGTTCACTCTTGATTTGGCTGTCTGTTTGTCTGTTATTGATGTATAGGAATGCTTGTGATTTCTGCCCACTGATTTTGTATCCTTAGGCTGCTGAAGTTGCTTATCAGTTTCAAGAGATTTTGGGCTGAGACAGTGGGGTCTTCTAAATATACAATCATGTCATCTGCAAATAGAGACAATTTGACTTTCTCTTTTCCTAATTGAATATCCTTTATTTCTTCTTCTTGCCTGATTGCTCTGGCTAGAACTTCCAATAGTATATTGAATAGGAGTAGTGAGAGAGGGCATCCTTGTCTAGTGCCAGAATTCAAAGGGAATCCTTCCAGTTTTTGCCCATGCAGTATGATATTGACTGTGTGATTGTTGTAAATAGCTTTTGTTATTTTGAGATACCTTCCACTGATACCTAGTTTATTGAGGATTTTTAGCATAAAGAGTTGTTGAATTTTGTCGAAGGCCTTCTCTGCATCTATTGAGATAATCGTGTGGTTTTTGTATTTGGTTCTCTTTATCTGATGGATTACATTTATATACTTCCATATGTTGGATGAGCCTTGCATACCCAGGATGAAGCCTATTTTATAGTGATGGATGAGCTTTTTGATGTACTGTTGCATTCAGTTTGCCAGTATTTTATTGAAGGTTTTTGCATCTATGTTCTTCATGGATATTGGCCTGAAGTTTTCTTTTTTAGTTGAGTGTCTGCTGGGTTTTGGTGTCAGGATGACATTGGTCTCATAAAATGAGTTAGGGAGGATTTCCTCTTTTTGTATTGTTTGGAATAGTTTCAGAAGGAGTGGTAGCAGCTATGTAAGTCTGGTAGAATTCAGCTGTGAATCCGTCTGGACCTGGACTTTTTTTGGTTGGTAGGCTATTAATTGCTGCCTCAACTTCAGCCCTTGATATTGGTCTATTCAGGGATTCAACTTCTTGGTTTAGTCTTGGGAGGGTCCAAGTGTCCAGGAATTTATCAATTTCTTCCAGATTGACTGGTGTATGTGCATGGATTTGTTTGCAGTAATCTCTGATGGTGGTTTGTATTTCTGTGGAATCAGTGGTGATATCCCCTTTATCACTTTTTATTGCGTCTATTTGATTCTTCTCACTTTTCTTTTTTATTATTCTGGCTAGCAGTCTGTTTTGTTGATCTTTTCAAAAAACCAGCTCCTGGATTTATTGATTTTTTTGAAGGGTTTTCTGTGTCTCTATCTCCTTCAGTTCTGCTCTGCTCTTAGTCATTTCTTTTCTTCTGCCAGCTTTTGAGTTTTTTTGATCTTGTTCCTCTGGCTCTTTCAATTTTGACAATATGGTGTCAATATTAGATTTTTCCTAACTTCTCATGTGGTCATTTATTGCTATAAAATTCCCTCTAAACACTGCTTTAAGTGTGTCCCACAATTCTGGTACATTGTGTCTTTGTTGTCATTGGTTTCAAAGAACACCTTTTTTTCTGCCTTCATTTCATTGTTTATCCAGTCATCATTCAGGAGCCAGTTGTTCAGTTTCCATGTAGTTGTGTGGCTTTGATTTAGTTTCTTAATACTGAGTTCTAATTTGATTGCACTGTGGTCTGAGAGACTGTTTGTTATGATTTCTGTTCTTTGCAATAGCTGAGGAGTGATTTAATTCCAATTATGTGGTCAATTTTAGAGTAAGTGCGATGTGGTGCTGAGAAGAAAGTATATTCTGTGGATTTGGGGTGGAGAGTTCTGTAGATGTCTGTTAGGTCTGCTTGGTTGAGATCTGCATTCAAGTCATGGATATCCTTGTTAATTTTCTGTCTTGTTGATCTGTCTAATATTGACAGAGAAGCATTAAAGTCTCCCACTATTATTGTATGGGATTCTAAGTATCCTTGTAGATCGATAAGAACTTGCTTTATGTATCTCGGTGCTCCCGTATTGGGTGCATATATATTTAGGATCGTTAGCACTTCTTGTTGCATTGATCCTTTTACCATCATATAATGCCCTTCTTTGTCTCTTTTGATCTATGCTAGTTTCAAGTCCATTTTGTCAGAGACTAGGATTGCAACCCCTGCTTTTTTTGCTCTCCATTTGCTTGGTGAATCTCCTTCCATCCCTTTATTTTGAGCCTATGTGTGTCTTTGCATGTAAGATTGGTCTCCTGAATACAGTAGTTTGATCTGTGTTGCCTTTTATCCAGTTTGCCAGTCTGTGTCTTTTTATTGGGGCATTTAGGGCATTTGCATTTAACGTTAATATTTTATGTGTGAATTTGATCCTGCCATTTTGTTACTGGCTGGTTGTTTTGCCCATTAGTTGACGCAGTTCCTTCATTGCATCATTCGTCTTTACCATTTGGTACATTTTTGCACTGGCTGATACTAGTTGTTCCTTTCCATGTTTAGTGCTTTCTTCAGGAGATCTTGTAAAGCAGGTCTGGTGGTGATGAAATTTCTCAGTAATTGCTTGTCCATAAAATATTTTACTTATCCTTTATTTATGAAGCTTAGTTTGGCTGGATATGAATTTCTGGGTTGAAAGTTTTTTCTTTAAGGATGTTGAACATTGGCCACCACTCTTTTCTGGCTTGTAGGGTTTCTGCCAAGAGATCCGCTGTAATTCTGTTGGACTTCCCTTTATGGGTGACCCAACCTTTCTCTCTGGCTGCCCTTTGCATTATTTCTTCCTTTGTTACAACGCTGGTGAATCTGACAATTACGTGCCTTGGGGTTGCTCTTCTTGAGGAGTATCTTTGTGGTGTTCTCTGAATTTCCTGGATTTGGATGTTGGCCTGCCTTGCTAGGTTGGGGAAGTTCTCCCGGATAATATCCTGAAGAGTGTTTTCCAGCTTGGATTGATTCGCCTCATCACCTTCAGGTACACTGATCCAGCATAGATTAGGTCTTTTCACATAATCCTATATTTCTTAGAGCGTTTCTTCATTTCTTTTCACTCTTTTTTCTCTTCTTGCCTTCTCATTTTATTTCATTGAGTTGATCTTCAATCTCTGATATCCTTTCTTCTGCTTGATCGATTCGGCTAATGAAACTTGTGTATGCTTCGCGAAGTTCTTGTGATGTGTTTTATAGCTCCATCAAGTCGTGTATGTTTTTCTCTAAGCTGATGATTCTAGTTAGCATTTCAACTAACTTTTTTTTCAACGTTTTTAGTTTCTTTGCATTGGGTTAGAATATGTTCCTTTAGCTCAGCGAAGTTTGTTATTACCCACCTTCTAATGCCTGCTTCTGTCAGTTTGTCAAACTCACTCTCCATCCTATTTTGTCCAACTCATTCTCCATCCTATTTTGTCCCTTGCTGGTGAGGTGTTGTGATCCCTTGGAGGAGGAGGGGCTTTCTGGTCTTTGATGATTTCATCTTTTTGTGCTGGTTTCTTCCCATCTTCATGGGTTTATCTACCTTTGATCTTTGAAGTTGGTGATTTTGGATGAGGTCTCTGAGTGGACATCCTTTTTATTGATGTTGAAGGTATTTTTTTTTTGTTTTTTAGTTTAGAGTCAGGCCCCTCTGGTGTATGAGGGGTTTCTTTTGCTTGCTTGTTTGTTTGTTTGTTTGTTTGTTTGTTTGTTTTTAGTTATACTGGGGTCAGGTAGCCACTTGAGGAGGCAGTCTGTCCCTTGTATGCCTGCAGAGGTGCCACTGGGCTGCCTCGGACTCAGCCAGGCTGCTGTGTAGGCTTCCTTTGGCTTTTGTTTACACAGGCGAGATTAGCCCCACCTTTGCAATGGTGGATGCCCTTTCCCCCACTGAGCTCGGTCATCATGGGTTAAGCTTAAATTGATTTTGTTGGCTATGAAACTCTCAAGTGAGAGGGCTTCAGTTTGCTGGTCTTTGTGAGGGTGGGACCTGTCAAGGCATATCACCTGTCTCCCTGCTTTCAGCTCTCCCTTTTTCTTGGGGGTGGGTAGATCCATCCCCCAGGTGCTCTCAGTGGTAGCCAAAACCTCTGCTCAGCTCTGTGCTGACAACTCAAGGCTCTAGGCTGGCTGGAACTGTCAGTCAGATCTGTCCTGGCAACTCACGGCACTTCTCAGCCGGGTGGCATTCTCCGGGACTTGGTTGTAAATGCAGAGATCACTCGTCTTCTGCGTCTCTCTTGCTGGCAACTATGCTCCGGAGCTGTTCCTATTCAGCCATCTTGGTGGAAGTCCTCTGCATGGAGTCTTTCACAAACATTATCTCATTTACTGCGATCTCGCTGCCTTACCATGCTGGGACTGCCACTCCACATCGCCTCGCCGGGGCAGCCTGGCAACCGCAGC
>NW_016107321.1:2929497-2994541 GCF_001604975.1 Cebus imitator
GTTGTTGTTGTTGTTGAGACAGTTTCACTCTTGTCATCTAGGCTGGAGTGCAGTGGTTCGATCTTGGCTCACTGCTACCTCCACGTCTTGGGTTCAAGCTGTTCTTCTGCCTCAGCCTCTGAGAACCTGTGATTACAGATGCTCACGACCACGCCCAGCTAATTTTTGTATTTCTAGTAGAGACAAGGTTTCACCATGTTAGCCAGTCTGGTCTAGAACTCTTGACCTCAGGTAATCCACCTGCCTTGGCCTCTCAAAGTGCTGGGATTACAAAGGCATGAGCCACCACGCCCAGCCCCATTTTTTGGCTTCTATACTTGCAAAAGGAGAGGAGACGTGCCATGTGACAGAGCTGGGAGAAGTGTCAGCAAGCACCTGACAAAGGCTGCCATGCCTCCCCAACATGCCCCGAGTGGGCGACACAGGCCGAGGCTGGCCGGGTCTGCCTTGTGTTTTTGTTCGTGCCTGTTTGGGCCCGCCTGGCTCTGTGGGAATTGTTTTACTTTTTGTGGTTGGCTATATGTTTTGAAACATAAACAATTAAAAAGTAACTGTGGGGGAGAGTAGGTGAGAAATGGCAGCACTGGTTGCTGAAGTTAACTAGGGTACTTGTAGGGAGCCTCAAAATGTTTCAATTTTCCTGAAGTCACCTCTGCAAAGTCGTATTGTGACTTAAAGCGGAAGGGAGATGTTGCATTCAAGACTCCATGAGGCCTAGCTGGACAGCGTGCTCTGCTAATGAGAGGCCTCTACAAATGGTAGTGGGGAGCTGTCCCTCTCTCGGAGGCCTCGATGGCCACTCAAGCAAATAATGTACATTTTTTACTCTTCAAACCCTGAGGTCTTTCAGAGGACACTGTCCATTTGCCAAGATGGGAAGATCTGTGCTTGACGGGAGCGGGCACAGAGGCAGGGTATCAGCAGCTGGGGAGCTCCATCTTGGGAGGCGTTTGAGCATTCTGATGATTGCAGACTGCGTCAAAAATGCAGGCAGGGGGCTGGATTCCATTTTCTTGAAGGGAAGATAAAGAAAAAATTACAAATTAAGTGACAGGAGTTAACTGTCTGTAATACACTCTTTTCAGTCTTTCTAAATTCATTCTGAATAAATAAGGACTGATGGAAATTTGGCAAAACTTTGACGGAAGGTGTTATTTTGTACTACATGTAGCTTCCAGACATTTCACACGTAAATCAGGAATTTGAGTTCTACCTACATATCAAAACCGGAATTAACAAAATATCAACTTTATAATAGAAAACGAAACTCTTATGACAAAGAAAATATGACTACATTCTTTTTTAGATTACTTTTTGATAATTTCATAGAATCAGGCCCAAACTCCTAATGTTCTGCATCTGTTAAAGTATAATTAATTTTCCAAATGATACCTCTCATGGTCTGTAGAATCTTAAAATTCTTTCCTCAATCCCCAAAGATTAAATTAAATGGACTACCTTTGGCGCGAGAGGTATGTTATTAGCCTCTGATTCTTTGAAAACTAATGCTCCGTGTTTTCTGTGCATGATAATTAAACTCACTGGAATACCCAGTCCGTCTGTGGAGTTGTGATTTGCTTCCTGTAAGAAGGGAATCAAATGGCCAACAATTTACTTCAATGAATCAAATGAAAATCCCTTGAACCATGGAATAAAGAAAAATTATTCCAAGGGTTTACCACAGTGCCTGGTATACACTACGCACTTAATACGGGATTTTTGTTGCTAGAAAATGCAGTCGAAAAGGGTGACAGACACTGGTTTCGAATCCTTGAGCCCACTCATGGTACCTGGGCTGAATGTGTCTGCCATGCAAATACTAAGCTGACTGGCAATAAGGATGGGCCCCAGAGCCAGGTGACTGAACCAGTCTTGGCTCTACTTCTTGCTCCCTCTAGGACTTGGACAGTTTCCTTTCTTGATGTTGAAAGTGTGGTGTGTGGGCCAGCTGCAGCAGTTGGGAGTTGTTGGTACAGAATATGAAAAGTGGGGAATTGTTGGTCCTCTGTCAGACCTACTGAATCGGTAATTGCATTTTAACGAGATCCTCAAGTGAACAGTGCCCTGTTGGATTTTTTTTTTTTTTTTAAAACGTACCAGGCCTCGTTTTCCCCATTTCTCATATAGAGTTGAGGACAAAGTACCTAACTCATGAGATGGATGTCAGATATTTCATGACAACGCCTAGAAAAACGCCGGGAATATCCCAAACACTTAATAGCTGTTATCCTTTTCAGTTATCCCTTCTCTTTCTAGTTCACATGTAGAAAGGACCAATGTTGTGCTCAGGCTCTAAAATACTACCTAGGTTTATAGATCCAGGGCTACCTACTTTAATTCCCCCCAAAACAGGTGCTGGGTCCCTAACCCATATTTGGGAGACTTCAGGTTACTCTGGTTTGGGAGTCAGGGTTTTATTTTAATTTATTTGTGTATGAGTCTGTTCGTTTATTTAATTTTAAATATGTGTCACCTCCCCACACGTTTGTAGCTAAATAAGAACAGTGGGTGCTCTATGATGATGATGAATGGCGTAAGGAACAGTACTTCCTATGGCTATTTTTCTAGCTTATTTCATGTTCATTGTTTTCTAAATGATGTATGGCATATGTATTTATTTTCCATTTTATGTTAGGTAACGTAGCACTCTTTTTTGAGTATTTCATCTGAAAAGTGAATAATTTTCTACTGGGGCTTGGTCAAAGGATCCTTTGGCAACGAGTGTGTACTCCATTCCATATTTTGAAAGAGAAGATTAGCTAGGGATAGGTTACAGGGAACTTAATCAACCCAGCCCTGGCAATGGATGATGGATGGGGGCAGTTAGGCACAAGTTAGCGTTCAGCAAGTTAGTGTTCATCATGAAATGCAAAAAGAGCTCTTATTCTAAGTGAGCAGGAAGACTGTGCACACATGTTCTGAGTGCATCAACTGAGCACTGTTTTAGGATCAGGGTCAGTGCATCAAACAACACACTGGTGACTGAGTCCTGCAAATGTCTCTTTCTGGATATTTTCTTGAGTCAAATACATGGATCTTTACTTGTGTCAAAGACGATCCATCCTTCCTTAGCTGCAAGAAGAAGGTGTGTACGCATCTTCATGAAGTCCTGCTGTTCAGAGATAAGACTCTCTTCTCTAATCCCTGAAAACTAAGGCAAATGTTTTCTAGACTGATAGCTTAGGAAAGTATGATTTGCAAGTCTTTACAGATTGTTGTTTGCCATGCAGTTTCTTTATTGTCACAAAGAATATAGAGCCACAGCTTGGTTAATGATACCCTTGCCTGAGTAGTTATTTTAGGAAGCTGCTTGTTATATGGACTTTTTTATGCCAATAAAAGTTTTTTGATGATAAAGAGTCAGCCATACTCTTTGATTTCTAATTGATGGAAACAAAGCCACCTCTCTTTTAATAATAGTTGACTCATTTGATATATTTTTACTTCATTAACTCTTCCAACGTGGCATCATTACAAATTTTGGTCGTGTCTCATGTTTAACAAATGAATACAATCTTGGGGAAAGGTGGACCAAGAATTCTAGGACTAGAAATTCCTACAAATAGTGAGGAAACATACTTCAAATTGACTGTTTAGGATTCTCTTTTATGAAAATGTGAACGAGTCTATCTTGCATGTTTTAATCAATAAGGTTAGCATAGTTGCCGTGACAGTTGCTTATTTTGGATGTGTCCACTTGTGCTGTTAAAGTAGCACCATAGCTTTCATTCATTTGCTTAATCCATTCTCTTCATGCCAAGAAGAAATATTATATCCCAATAAAATATGGAAATCTTCAGTGACAGGCAACTGCTGTGATTTAGTGGTGTTGTATGATTGCACATTTCTACAACTTGCTACTTACTATGGAGAGACAGATTCGATTGGATAGCCCCCTGTTGTCACCAGCATCTCTGGTTCCTTAACAGAGGAATCCAGTATTTTTCATACAGTTGATGTTTCCAGTTTGTCTTTCAATTATCATTTCCATAGAAATGCTCTTCTTTTGGACTCCATGACAAATAATTTTTCTTGTTTCTGTGAAGAAAGAAAAAATCCTCTTTTAACATGTTAATTTAACAGGTTACCGTATACAGTAGCATCCTGAGCACCAGAACAGCACACGCAGGTGGCACCAGCCCCACTGGAACACAAGCTCCAGGAGGCAGGGGCATTTCCGCTCACTCTGGGCTTCTGCAGTACCTAACACAGTGCTGGGCACATAGTTGATGCTGAGTAACTTAATAATATGTGTTAAATGAATGAAAACAACACTCATCAATAACCATTTTGAAAATGGGAAATAGAATTCATTCTCATCCAACATTTTCAATTATGGGTGTCTTATCCCCTTTGGGCTCTTCTGACAAAATACAAAATAGTCAATGGCTTGTAAGTAACAAACACTCTATTTATTCCAATTCTAGAGGCTGGGAACTCAAAGAACAAGGTACCTTCAGAGGTGATATTAGCTGAAGGCTGCTTCCTGGTTCCAGCTGTGTCCTCACATGGTAGAGGGAGCACAGAAGCTCTCTGGGGCATCTTCTGTAATAGCATTTATCCCATTCATGGTGGCTCCATACTCATGATCTAATCACTTCCAAAGTTCTTATATCTGAATGCCATCACATTGGTGATTAGGTTTCAACATCTGATTATTTGGGGAGAGAAACAGTCAGACCATAGCAGTGAGAGAAGTTTGCATTCCTGAATCAGGGTCTAGCTCTTTTGTCAAACAGATGTCTTAATCATTGCGGTCAACATTAGAAGGTACCCTGACTTCAAAATTCTGTATACAAATAGGGAAACCTTATTCCTGAATTCTCCACCTGACAAATATCCCTGGGAGGTTTATGTTGCCCCTGCCCCCAATTCAGTGACGTATTGTTTAGTGCTGCCATGTTGAATCACAGCTTCCTAACAGCTACATTGCTTATTTCCCCAGACATTAAAATTCAATTTGTGACAGCCCTAAAAGATAACACTTAGCATGTTTCCTTCCCTCCTTGTACACCCTCGCTTCCTCATTTGTATTCTTCTTCGTGTGCCCTAGACTTTCTCTTACTTCAAACTGTAGGGAATTATTTTAGAACTCTATGGTCTCACAAGAGAAAATACAACTTCTACCTTTTGACTTAGTCACTTAAACTCTCAGAGTTTATGATAAAATTGTATTACAGATGTACACTATAAATTATCTAGAATGATGTTCAACATGTTTATATTAGTAAAAAAATGGAAAACTATCCAGATGTACAACAATAGGTTCTGAAAATCTGTCAGCTCTTTAAAATGGAATACTGTGTATCCATTGAAGAACGTATTGAGAATAGTATTTAATGGCATAGAAAGATGCCACATGACAAAATTAAATTCCACATTACTGAGTAGAAAATGATCTTACTCTATTAAAAATAGGTAACTAAATTTACATATACGCATCTGTGCATGTATTTAAAAGCAGATGCAAGAGTTAATAGCAGTTTGTTCTTGTGATGGGATTGTGAATTATTTTTATTTCCAATATTTGTTTTACACAAAATTTCTAGGATGACTGTATATTACTGTCTAAAATAATAAAAATATTATTCAACTGCTAAGAATATCTAATTTTTCTGGATGCCATCGTCTGGAAATGTGGCTACTTGGAGACTAACTTCGCACTCCCTCCTAGTGGGTCCTGGAGTGACTTCCTTTCCTGAGGGACTTTTATGTAACTGGGGGTTTCCCTTTGATCATCGTATTCTATAGGCCTTGGTTGAGGCCTGAGAATCTCTATGTTGAGGGTTTCACAGGTGATCCTGATGAGCAGCCAGTTTTAACACTTCATATGCTGGTCTTTTGCTGTCTCCGGATCTTCCCGCTCTCCCCTCTTTTCATAGAGTGTCTGGATCATTCATTTAACCCTATTAACTAGGAGTAAGTTTGTGGCCACCCATATTGTCATCTCTTAATACTGTTTTTATCTAAAAAGGACCAGGAATCATTGAAGAATAGAATATTCTAGGCCTGGGTCAAGTCATATGTAAGACAAGTCTTGCTGTCTTATTTGAAAGCTAGTGAAGATTATGAAAAACTAAGGGACATACTTGAAGGACACATGGGCTGATGAAGATTCAGTGTTCCAAGATGGGATAGTCCAGGATGAAAACAAATATAATCTAAGACAAAAAAGTTATTAAAGACTTAAAAATTCATAATTGCTGCAAAAAAACAAATACATTAGAAACTCCTAGTAATAACTATAGCATGAAAATTGTACTCAGGAAATTGTTAATAAGAAGAAAAACAATAATCATTTATCTAGCTTTTCCTGTAAGAATTCTATTTCAAGGTAACCAAATGGCCCTAGTAGTTGAGGAAATTTTTTCTTTACAAAGAAGCTTCAGACAATAATTGGAGAAGCAATTCCAAAATTAGATATTCGCCATTTTGCAAGCCCTAGTTTATTCCAGCAACAGATATAAATAGATGAAACAATTAGCTGAAAGCGGATTGATATAAATGAAGGGAATGTGGCTGAGGCCATGTGATCAACCTCAGGGTCAGTGGATGCGGGACAACCAGCTAGTTACACATGATCTATAACTGAATCTGGGGGATGGTTACTCATTATACTGCGCTCTGTGCTACTGTGTACTCATTAAAGAAAAAGTGATTTCGTGTGTGTGTGTATAATAAATAAATGGTAGTATAAAAAACCATAATCTTTGGGGTTATCTGTTACACTAGAGGGAAATCTTTACCAAACAAAAATGTTCAAGTTAACTCAGCCTCTACAAAGTAGTACAGCTCCCTGCCAATAGGAACACAAGCTCACCACTGCACTGAAAGGACATTTAGTTGTCTATTTGGCCTATTTAAAAGTTGTGGCTATTTTTTACACTCCCTTCCCCCCTTGTAATCATAAATAATCACAAAGATTTTTGTTTGTTTGTTTTTGAGACAGAGCCTTGCTCTGTTGTTGCCCAGGCTGGAGTGCAGTGGCGTGATCTCGCCTTACCACAAGCTCTGCCTCCTGGGCTCAAGCAGTTCTCCCGCTGCAGCCTCTGGAGTAGCTGGGACTACAGGCACCTGCCACAATGCCTGGCTACTTTTTGTATTTTTAGGAGAGATGGGGTTTCACTATTTTGGCCAGGCTAGTCTTTAACTATTGACCTCAAGGTGATCCATCTGCCTCAACCTCCCAAAGTAAAGCCATGAACCACTGTTCCCAGCCGACAAAGGTTTTTGTTTTTGGTTTTTTTAATCACAGAAAAGTACTGTTTTCATCCAGGTCAAACATGGCCTCATTTTTTACATCATTCCAGTAAGACTGTTAATTCAACAGATAGGCCTGCTTGAGTTTGCTTTACAAATCTATAGCCATATAATTTGAGCCAGGTAATTAATTCTGCCTGAAAAATGTTTTAAGGAATCTCTTAAAACATCTTTTTAAAAACTTTGAAAAGTCTTTATTATTTGCTCTTCTGTCTCAAAGCTTAGAACACAATTCTAAGACATTCTTTCCACCATATTTTGCGTACACTGTATGTATAAATTGGGGTGAATTCCTTTCTTCTTGAAGTTCTCATGGATGGTACTCTAATAGCCAGATACCAAACCTAATTTGTCTAAGGAGCTTTGTAGGCACTGGCTACATGTGTAGTCAGTTTTCCTTACTAGTGTGCTGCTGTATCTGATGAAGTGAGATTTGTTCTCAAATACTATTCTCTATATGTATCATTTCTTCGCAGTCAATTTGTTAAATTGCATCCTGGTAAGATGAGAACAAATTCTTATTGAACCTGTGTAAATAACTATGTTCTCATGAAAAGTAAGGAGACTCAATACAAAAGCCATAGTCTATTATATGAAAGATGACATCCATGAAGAAGAAAGATCTTCATATATCCATAAAAATATATATTACATGCAATACTGAAACCATTCAAAACAAGTAGCGATAATTAAACTCATCAGCTCATTTGTCCTTGTGTAATTAATTGTTATTTTGGACTAGGTGCTAGTTTCATGAAGAACATCTATTTCCAGACTAAGATAAGTCCTGGAAATTCTGATTCATTCCATGTCTGAAAATTGTTGAGCCGATGTCAGCAATAATGCCAGTAACCAAGAGTCTATTCTTTGAAGTATCAGTAGTTCAGAGTGCCTGGCCCACTCCTTTCTGAGAGGTCTGGAAACAGGAGTATATCATGAAGATACAAGCTCAGGCATCTGGCTGGTTAACAGGCAAGCATCAGATGGAGACAGAAACCAGTTTGACACTAATAAAAGGCTGGATTAATTACTGACCAGCAATATCAAAATGATGAGTGTAAAATTCCCCTTTGTGACACAGTGCACAACTATTTTATAAGAGTTTGATTGATGTTTCTCCAGAGAGTAAGAATATATCATGGACAGCATGGGCTCTGTTGACTCTCCTTGGTCTTCCCATAAAGTGTTCAATTAGTAAAAGATTTCTGTGCATAACATTTCATCTACACAAACTGAACCCAGGGAAGGCTGAGCATCCTTCTGAGCTCTTCTGTAGTGGGGAGTCAATTAAGAAATACAAAGCCCTTTAGACAAACCTATGGCTTTCCAGCACCTCTCTCCAGGGATCCTGTGAGAAATTTTAAAGCCATTTTTAAGTTTAAAGTATATTCTTGAATTTTTATTGTCTATATTTTTTAATTTTAGATTTGATCATGGGTTGGGGAAATTAAAGTAGTTATCAGAGTAGACTTGGTCATTTGACTTTAATAAAATCCTAGGTGCCTCAAGCAAATATTTAATTATCTATTTAATCAAATTAAAAATAAAGTATTCAAAATGATTGTTGGTAATGTAATATGATTGCAAAGAATCTTGGTCCATTCACAAGTAAGGAAACTGTCTTTTATAATTTTGTGTATTTATCTAAGACTATGTTAGAATCAACACAAAGCAGATATTATTCTGGTGGGTTATAGAATCTCTGCTTCCTGGTCATATCATACAAAAGGAAAAAATAGTGTTTGTACTATGCTTTGGTAAGAATTCTAAGATGAATTTATCAATTCAACCAAGGAAAATACTACTTTTAATTTTGCATTAATGTTTTAGAAATACAGTTTTTATGAGATTATTTTCCCCCCTTAATTTATCTTACAAAAAGCCAGTGAAAATTAGGTGAACTTGGTTGTAATTTTAACACATTTCATAGCTACTTTTCAGACTTAGGTGTTATAAACAAAAGCAAATAAAATTCACTTCCCTCAAATTTTCCACAACTAGCTATGTTCTCTCAAGTTTTATCTTTCACTGTGTCATTTCATATTCTGGTACAAATGAACACTTAGCTTTAGGGAAAAAGTATTCTACTCTTTTTGTTCTTGAAAAAGAAAGCTCATCCCATTACTTTGGGTAAATAGTTATATTTTTCTGTTACTATTTCTTCTATTAGAGTATCAGCCACCCAATTCGATTATGATTTTTAATAAAAGTAAGAACTTTGATTTCATAAAGAAATTGGGATGTGGTAATAGAGAACTGCCAGTAATACACAAACATTTTAGCCGACTAACAAAGCTATAAATACGTGTAGTGCAAGTGCAATTTTCTAGACTCGCGGTTTCCTAGAGTAGCAAAATAAAATACCTATATACATGATGCAAAAATATAGCCATTCCATAGTATAGTTAACTAATGGGCCAAAAATATGTAAACGAAATAGTATGTCTATCATTGCTTTTGTGTTCAACCTTAATAGAAATTATCTATCTGTCTAAAGATTAATCTTGTAAAGATATGAGAAACTACCACAGAAAAATTTGCCAGAATTATAATTCTATTTAGTCAGAAACAAATGTATATTTTTCACAAAACTTTAAAGTTATTATTTTTAAAATATATATATTATTGCACTTTAGGTTCTCGGGTACATGTGAAGAACATGCAAGATTGTTGCATAGGTACATACATGGCAATGTGCTTTGCTGCCTCCTTCCCCTTCACCTATATCTGGCATTTCTTTCCATGTTACCCCTCCCCAACTCTCTACCCACTGCTGTCCCTCCCCTAGTCCCCCCAACAGACCTCAGTGTGTGATGCTCCCCTCCCTGTGTTGATGTGTTCTCATTGTTCAACATCCACCTGTGAGTGAGAACATGTGGTGTTTGATATTCTGTTCTTGTGTCAGTTTGCTGAGAATGATGGTATCCAGGTTCATCCATGTCCCTACAGAGGACATGAACTTATCATTTTTTATGGCTACATAGGATTCCATGGTGTATATGTACCACATTTTCCCTGTCCAGTCTATCATCAGTGGGCATTTGGGTTGGTTCCAAGTCTTTGCTATTGTAAACAGTGCTGCAGTGAGCATACGTGTGCATGTGTCTTCATAATACAAAGATTTATAATCCTCTGGATATATACCCAGTAATGGAATTGCTAGGTCAAATGGAATTTCTGTTTCTAGGTCCTTGAAGAATCGCCACACTGTCTTCCACAATGCTTGAACTAATTTACACTCCCACCAACAGTATAAAAGTGTTCCTATTTCTCCACATCCTCTCCAGCATCTGTTGTCTCCAGATTTTTAATGATTGCCACTCTAACTGGTGTGAGAGGGTATCTCAGTGTGGTTTTGATTTGCATTTCTCTGATGACCAGTGATGATGAGCATTTTTTCATGTTTGTTGGCCTCATATATGTCTTCTTTTGAAAAGTGTCTGTTCATATCCTTCACCCACTTTTGAATGGGTTTTTTTTTGTTTGTTTTTTCAGTTTTAGTTCTTTGTAAATTCTGGATATCAGCCCTTTGTCAGATGGGTAGAATGCAAAAATTTTTTCCCATTCTGTTGGTTGCCAGTTCACTCTAATGATTGTTTCTTTTGCCGTGCAGGAGCTCTGGAGTTTAATTAGATCCCATTTGTCTTTTTGGCTTTTGTTGCCAATGCTTTTGGTGTTTTATTCATGAATTCCTTGCCTATGCCTATGTTGTGAATGGCTTTGCCTAGGTTTTCTTCTACGGTTTTTGTGGTGTTAGGTCTTATGTTTAAGTCCTTAATCCACCTGGAGTTAATTTTACTGTAAGGTGTCAGAAAGGGGTCCAGTTTCTACTGTCTGCACATGGCTAGCCAGTTATCCCAACACCATTTATTAAACAGGGAATCCTTTCCCCATTGCTTGTTTTTGTCAGGTTTGTCAAAGATCAGATGGTTGTAGACGTGCGGCATTGCCTCTGAGGCCTCTGTTATGTTCCATTGGTCCGTATCTCTGTTTTGGTACCAGTATCATGCTGTTTTGATTACTGTAGCCTTGTAGTAGTGTTTGAAGTTAGGTAGTGTGATGCCTCCAGCTTTGTTCTTTTTCTTAGAATTGACTTGGCTGTGGGGGCTCTTTTTTGGTTCCATATGAACTTTAAGGTGGTTTTTCCAGTTCTTTGAAGAGGGTCATTGGTAGGTTGATGGGGATACCGTTGAATGTATAAATTACTTTGGGCAGTATGGCCATTTTCAGGATATTGATTCTTCCTAACCATGAGCATGGAATGTTTCTCCATCTGTTGTGTCCTCTCTTATTTTGTTGAGCAGTGGTTTGTAGTTCTCCTTGAAAAGGTCCTTTACGTTCCTTGTTACTTGTATTCCTAGGTATTTTATTCTCTTTGTAGCAATTGTGAATGGCAGCTCATTCTTGATTTGGCTCTCTTTAAGTCTGTTATTGGTGTTTAGGAATGCTTATGATTTCTGCACATTGATTTTATGTCCTGAGACTTTGCTGAAGTTGCTTATCAGTTTCAGGACATTTTGGGGTGAGACAATGGGCTCTTCTAAATACACAATCATGTCGTCTGCAAATAGAGACAACTTGACTTCTTCATTTCCTAATTGAATACCCTTTATTTCTTTTCCTTGCCTGATTGCTCTGGCTAGAACTTCCAAAACTATATTGAATAGGAGTGGTGAGAGAGGGCATCCTTGTCTATTGCCAGATTTCAAAGGGAATGCTTCCAGTTTTTGCCCATTCAGTATGATACTGACTGTGGGTTTGTCATAAATAGCTTTTGTTATTTTGCGATAGGTTCTGTTAATACCTAGTTTATTGAGAGTTTTTAACATAAAGAGCTGTTGAATTTTGTCAAATGCCTTCTCTGCATCTATTGAGATAATCATGTGGTTTTTGTCTGGTTCTGTTTATGTGGTGAATTATGTTTATAGACTTGCGTATGTTGAACCAGCCTTGCATCCCCAGGATGAAGCCTACTTGATCATGATGGATAAGCTTTTTGATGTGCTGTTGCAATTGGTTTGCCAGTATTTTATGGAAGATTTTTGCATCTATGTTCATCATGGATATTGGCCTGAAGTTTTCTTTTCTTGTTGAGCCTCTGCCAGGTTTTGGTATCAGGATGATGTTGGTCTTATAAAATGATTTGGGATGGATTCCCTCTTTTGGATTGTTTGGGATAGTTGCAGAAGCAATTGTACCAGCTCCTCTTTGTATGTCTGGTAGAATTCGGCTGTGAACCCATCTGGACCTGGGCTTTTTTTGGTTGGTAGGCTATTAATTGCTCCCTCAACTTTAGCCCTTGTTATTGGTCTATTCAGGGTTTCGATGTCTTCCTGTTTTAGGCTTGCCAGTGTTCAGGAATTTATCCATTTCTTCCTGGTTTACTGGTTTATGTGCATAGAGTTGTTTTTAGTAATTTCTGATGGTGGTTTGTATTTCTGTGGAATCAATGGTGATATCCCCTTTATCGTTTTTTATTGCATCTATTTGATTCTTCTCTCTTTTCTTTTTTATTAATCTTGCTAGTGGTCTGTCTATTTTGTTTATCTTTTCAGAAAACCAGCTCCTGGATTTATTGATTTTTTGAAGGGCTTTGTTGTGTCTCTATCTCCTTCAATTCTGCTCTGATCTTAGGTATTTCTTGTCTTCTGCTAGCTTTTGAGTTTTTTTGATCTTGCTCCTCTAGCTCTTTCAATTTTGACAATATAGTGTTGATTTTAGGTCTTTCCTTGCTTCTCATGTGGGCACTTATTGCTATAAATTTCCCTCTAAACACTGCTTTAAATGCGTCCCAGAGATTCTGGTAGGTTGTGCCTTCGTTCTTGTTGGTTTTGAAGAATGTCTTTATTTTTGCCTTCATTTCATTGTTTATCCATTCATCATTCAAAAGCCAGACAAGTTCAGTTTCCATGAACTTGTGTAGTTCTGAATTAGTTTCTGAATTCTGAGTTCTAATTTGTTTGCACTGTGGTCTGAGAGACTGTTTGTTATGATTTCCATTTTTTTGCATTTGCTGAGGAGTGATTTACTTCCAATTATGTGGTCAGTTTTAGAATAGATGTGATGTGGCTCTGAGAAGAACTTATATTCTGTGGATTTGGGGTGGAGAGTTCTGTAAATGTCTATTAGATTTGCTTGGTCCAGGTCTGCATTCAAGTCATGGATGTCCTTGTTAATTCTCTGTCTCATTGATCTGTCTAATACTGGCAGTGGAGTGTTAAAGTCTCCCATTATTATTGTGTGGGAGTCTAAGTGTCTTTGTAGGTCATTAAGAACTTGCTTTATGTATCTGAGTGCTCCTGTATTGGAGGTCTATATATTTAGAATCATTAGCTTTTCTTGTTGCATTGATCCTTTTACCATTATGTAATGCCCTTCTTTGTCTCTTTTGATCTTTATTGGTTCAAAGTCTATTTTATCAGAGACTAGGATTGCAACTCCTGCTTTTTTTTGCACTGCATTTGCTTGGTAAATCTTCCTCCATCCCTTTAGTTTGAGCCTATGTGTATCATTGCATGTGAGATGGGTTGCCTGAATATAGCACACTGAATGGTTTTGGCTTTTTATCCAATTTGCCAGTCTGTATCTTTTGACTGGGGCATTTAGCCCATTTACATTTAAGGTTAATACTGTTATGTGTGAATTTGATCCTGCTATTTTGATGCCAGCTGGCTGTTTTGCCCATTAGTTGATGCAGTTTCTTCATTGTGTCGATGCTCTTTACCATTTGGTAAGTTTCTGGAGTGGCTGGTACTGGTTGTTTCTTTGTGCATTTAGTGCTTCTTTCAGGAGCTCTTGTAAAGCAGGCCTGGTGGTGATGAAATCTCTGGGCATTTGCTTGTTCCTGAAGGATTTTATTTCACCTTCGTGTATGGAGCTTGGTTTGGCTGGATATAAAATTCTAGGTTGAAAGTTCTTTTCTTTAAGGATGTTGAATATTGGCCCCCACTCTCTTCTGGCTTGTAGTATTTCTGCTGAGAGATCCTCTGTGAGTCTGATGGGCTTCCCTTTGTGGGTGACCCGATCTTTCTCTGTGGCTGCCCTTAGCAATTTTTCCTTCATTTCAACCCTGGTGAGTCTGATGATTCTGTGCCTTGGGGTTGCTCTTCTTGAGGAATATGTTTGTGGTGTTCTCTGTATTTCCTGGACTTGAATGTTGCCCTGCCTTGCTAGATTGGGGAAGTTCTCCTGGATAATGTCCTGAAGAGTGTTTTCCAGCTTGGATTCATTCTCTCCATCATGTTCAGGTACACCTACCAAGTGTAGATTAGGTCTTTTTACATAATCCCATATTTCTTGGAGGCTTTTTTCATTTCTTTTTACTCGTTTCTCTAATCTTGCCTTCTTGTTTTATTTCATTGAGTTGATCTTTAATCTCCGATATCCTTTCTTCTGCTTAGTTGATTTGGCTATTGAAACTTCTGTATGCTTCATGAAGTTCTTGTGTTGTGTTTTTCAGCTCCATCAGTTCATTTATATTCCTCCTAAGCTGTTTATTCTCGTTAGCACTTCCTCCAATCTTTTTTCAAGGTTCTTAGTTTCTTTGCATTGGGTTAGAACATGCTCTTTTAGCTCAGAGAAGTTTGTTATTACCCACCTTCTGAAGCCTGTTTCTGTCAATTTTTCAGACCCATTCTCCATCCAACCTTGTTCCCGTGCTGGTAAGGGGTTACCATCCCTTGGAGGAGGATAAGCGTTCTTGTTTTTGGTGTTTTCATTCTTTTTGCACTTGTTACTTTCCATCTTTGTGGATTTATCTACCTGTGGTCTTTGTAGTTGGTGACTTTCAGATTGGGTCTCTGAGTGGACGTCCGTTTTGTTGATGATGAAGTTATTTATTTCTGTTTCTTAGCTTTCCTTCTAACAGTCAGGCTTCTCTGCTGTAGGACTGCTGGAGGTTCACTCCAGACCGTGCTTGCCTGGGGATCACCTGCAGCAGCTGCAGAACAGTAAGGGTTGCTGCCAGTTTATTCTTCTGTTATCTTTGTCCCAAAGGATACCCACCAGATGGCAGCCTGAGCTCTCCTTTATGAGGTGTCTCTTTGAATATAGGGGCATCGAGGAGTTGCTTGAGGATATAGTCTGTCCCTTACAGGAGCTCAAGTGCTAGCTGTGAGCTCCCTTGTTCCATTCAAAGCTGCTGGGCAGGTATGTTTAAGTCTGCTGCAGTGGAACTCATAACCGCCTTTTTTCCCAGGTGTTCTGTCCCGGGAAGGTGGGGCTTTATTTTTAAGTTCCTGTCATGTTGCTGCCTTTTTTCAGAGGTGCCATGCCCAGCAAGCTTTAAAATTATTTGAGTTTAATGTGAGATGCTGTGATTGAAAAATAGTTTGAGAAGTACAGGAAGTTTAGATTAGTATGCTTTTTGTGGGAAACCAAACACCCACCTGATATAATGTAAAATAGAAATCTCATCACACATTTAACACTGAAAAATCAGAGAAAAGTTTTTTCTTTCTTAAACCCAAATTATTAAAACTGTTCCATTGTCCAGATTCACCATATGTATGTGATTCAATTTCTGAGCTAGCAGTTTCTCTAAGAAGAAATTTTTCCCTAAAACTCTAGAAGATTTGAAATATTCAGAGTTTGCTTTTTTAATTTTCTGTGATTTTGGTGGTGTTCAATTTGTAGAAGTCATTGTTTTTCTTTCTAAACCAATCAGAACAGAACTCCTGTAAGAGACATAATGATTGAACTTACTAATAATTGCCCAATGTGGTGTATTAGTTTGATAGGACTGCCATAACAAAATACCACAGATGAGGTGTCTTCAACAACAAAAATTTATTTTTTGTGATTCTGAAGGCTGAAAGTCCAAGATCAAGGTGTCATAGGTTTGCTTTCTTTCTAGGCATCTCTATTTGGTGTACGGATGGCCATCTTCTCCCTGTGCCCTCTCCTGGTGTTCCCACTACGTGCCTATGTGTCTGGTGTATAAATTTACACTTCCCATAAGAACACTAGTCAGATTACATGAGGGCCCTCCCTAAAGACCTCATTATAATTAATCATGTCTTTAAAGACTTTATCTCCAAATACAGTTGCATCAGGATCTACTAGGGGCTAGAGCTTCAACATAGGAGGGTTGACATAATTCAGCCGACAATAAGCAGGGAAACATTTCATAAACTGGAGGCAGTGTCCTTTGTGTATTACAGATACATAGATATAAAGCCATGTAGAGAAATTATAGTTTCAGTCCTACAACTTCAGTCACAGATCAAAAGAAGGTATAGAAATCACAAAAATGTACTAGTGCAGACTTCAAAGAGCTGTTTTCCTCCCCAGAGGGCGTAGAATTTTTAATTGATCTGAGGTCACAAAGAGACAAACAAACACAAATGATTTACACATATTCTCTGTGGTCCCTTATTCAGCAGAGAACAGAGTTCTGTCATCCAGGTCTGGAGATCATCAGTCAGACCATAAAGGCACTTCCCAATCACTGTGGCCACCAAAGGCAAATAGATTACTGTGACTCTGTGCATGAGATACAAGCAAAAACAAACACGCAAATTCAGTAGAGAAAAAGGGGGAAACCTGGAGAACCCTGGTTGCAAATTTCAAGATCTATCTGACTTTAGGAACTATCCCATGACATATCAATCCATGATACGTACTTCCTGGAAATGAAGGTTATTTGGTCAATTTTAGTGTGACCTCAAACCATTAAAGTATAATTTTTAGTGAGGCAACACAGCTATTTTACAGATATAAAAGGTACAGGTGTCAAAAATTGTCTTCAACCCAAAAAGGCTTTAGAGAAGTTAGTGTCTTGCTTATAGATAGATAAATAGATAGATGCAATTTAATAAAGACATGTTCGTATAAGATTGCTAGACTAGATACAAATCTTGTCAAATCTTTACAGGGCAATAAACCATAATATTTGGGGTTGTCTTCTCTACTGGACAGAAATTCTTTTTATTTCTACTAGAAAAAAGTGAACCACTGCTCCTACATGTAATAGCCCATGTAATAGATCTACATTGCATTGAAAGAGTACTAGTAATTTCTTTGGTTTAATTCTGAGTTTTAAAATTTTTTTGATCATTAAGAGAATGAAGCTAAAATAGTCCTGTTTAATGTATAAACTGTTTTGGTAAATATACTTTGCTCCCCCCAACCATTATATCACCAGAGAGATACAATTTTTTACTCTGAAGAGACTAATAAATATTTGCCTTTTACCTGTTTGTGAAACATTTATAGTTACATTATTTCACTTTATTAGGGTCATAATTATCATTCCTTCTTTTACAGGGAACTGAGAATGAAGATGAAATTTCTTGGCCAAACTCAAATAGCTAAAAAATGTTGAGGCTAAGATTGAAACTACTGTCTTTGTATTCAAAATTCCATTTTCTTTGAATTATATCAAAGTGTTCATGTGTACTTGCTTAGATTCATCATGATTTGGAAAATCAACATTATTTCCATGTACGCTGATGCAAAAACAGCCACTTCACCCCAGACTCTTCCAAAAATCTTTTCTTTTGGTAAAATAGTTGAATAATAGTTTCCCAAATAAAGAGATGTCTACCTTCCATGGCCTATTCATTTGGCATGAACATATACCTGTTGACAGGAGGTGCAAAACAGACAGAAAGAGCAATTTTGACTGTGTTTGGCGCTAGTCAATGAGAAACTTTATATAATAATTTGAATTCGTCAAGAAGCTCTACAATCCTTTCATTTTTTTTTTTAACACGATTTTGTGAACTTGGGTTTCCAAACTATCTTAGAACCATTTCTAAAACTTTTTTTTTCCCTTTCAAATTAGTTGCAGTTCAGGAAAAAGCATATGGTGTATCTCCATCTCTGCACTTTTATACAGAATAAGATTTAAAGTGCCCAGCCCTAGACCACAACCTGGCTTCTTATTCATCACCTCCCTGGGAATTGCATCAAAATGCAATCAGTGATCCATTCAAAATGGCCTCCTTAATTTAAAGTACACGCTTATTATAGAATATTAATATTCGTAGCCACCCAGCTACTGAACCAGACAAAACAGAATGACAAATCTAGCGGTGTAGTTACTGTTGTTTACATTCTGCTTGTTAGGTTGCATTAGAAAATTGGATGCCAAATGTATACCAAGCAAATGTTTCAAAAGAGCAACTATTTTTCCTCAATCTTTCTTTGGTTTACAATAATTGGTCCAAAGGGAGCTATCTGGTTTTAATGTGTTTTTACTCAGCTGTTTGACAGTTGTTGCCCATAACTGCAAATTATTGATAGACTGATGGCACCATATATTCATGAATTACATTCACAGTCCTTAGTGATTGGAAGGAATCAATAATTCTTGAAAAGATGGAAACAAAACATTTCTCTAAGGAATAATATCTAATTTGCATTGAATAATTAGCTCATCATCTTTCTTTTCCCTAGGAACTCACTGAGATAAGGGATTTGAGAGTAGTCAAAAACCTAAGTACCCTCCTTATAGACACAATGAGGTTACACTAAAATATGCATATTAACTTTTTCATTCTTTGTAGATCTTCAGCAAACTTATCTTTGAAAGCCTTTGAAGATGGTAGGTAATTTTAACAAACTGGGTACTATGTACTAGACCTCTATTAAACATGTATTAAATGTGTCTGTTCTGCTGATACTTCACACTGATGGATAAAATTTCAATGCCTTTTTTTTTCAAATGATCACCTTATGTTAAAACCAAGTTTTAATACCTTTATACTTGAAGCACTTTGTGTGTGATGTTAAGTTTGGAGCAATATCCTCCTTTCTCTCTTTTGTTAACTAGGAGAGCATGCTGAAGAGCTGTCATTGATAAGTCCTTGAAAGTACTTTGATGGCTTCTTATTAACCCTTGGAATCTGTGACTGCTATACAACTTCTTAGTTCTAAATGCAAAAATTTATATCTCCTCATGACCTTCCAGCAACAGCAGTGTGTGATTTTGTAAGACATTAGCATAGTGGAACCTTTTCAATAAAATGATAAATTGAGCCCACCTCAAGAAAACAGAACACACACTGGTAATTTATTGCAGTCATTGCCATGTGGAAGACCTCATTCATATCATATGCTTTTAGCTCTGATGAGAAGAGTGCTTTTCTTCAGATCCTACAAGTCTGCAAGATTGGCTGAGAATTTTTTTTTCTAATAGAACCAGCAGCACTTTGGGGAATAGGCATCATGACATTACATAATTATCTCATGAACGTGTCTAATTATTGTTTTCAAGGTCCTTTCATGTAAATGTAAGGGTTGAATGTAATTACGGAAGGTACACACCCCTTTGTCCTTACCAGGAAGATACAGTAAGAAGGTTGATTGCCATTTTGCAACCAAAGGAGAAAATGCAGCACAGAAACTAAGTTTGCTGGAGGAGAAGGGAGCTGCCTCTCTGTGGACATAAAGCATGCAACAGGAGAGGGTAGATGTGAGTCATTTTTGTCCAGATATAACTCAAAGTTGTTTCACAGCCAGATGTTGATGGCACTCATTGCTGTGAGTAGTTTCTTTTAATTTAGCAGATAGGTGTGTATATGTTATCAAAATATTTTTGCATGAGTTAATAGTTGATTGTTGTTCAAGAGACATTTACATCTAGGCGGCGGCTCTTTGTGTAAATATTCCCACAATGATATATGTACTTAGATACATTTTACTTGGGAAGTATCTAATTAGAAAATAAAGGAACACCTTACCTCAGTAGCTTGTGTTGCTTTGACTACTCCGAGATTCACTTTAGGCACCCTGCTTTCTGTATGAACTGAGCAACTTTCTCAGTTCTGGCTGCATTTTCTCCCGCTGCAAAAAAAGGCAACGAACCTTAACGCTGTGGAAAACTGCATTTTCTGGTAAGGACAAAGGGACCTGCACCTCCTGGATTCTATCCTTAGAATGAGAAATGACACCTACAACGGTGGAATGAGGTGGTCCAGTGTGTGTCTTTGTGTCCATAGTTTGTGCTGAACACCAGGAGCAACAAACTCAGTTTAAAACTTGGTGGTGATTTGTACGTTGTGAACATTTTTACTTTTTCTTTTCTCGTTATGCAATTTCTTATTTTATTTTAAAATTGTCATTTGTGGCTCCTTAATTTTAAATGGTTGAGTTCATTTTAGAATTATCCAAGGAATATATTATAATGGAGTAAATAAAGTAGTGTGAAATACAGACCGATAAATTATACAGGTATTTGTTCAGGGTATGGGGAAGCCAGGAAATTCAGCTTCTTTTAAATTTCTGCTAGAAAGAATTTCTCCTTACTGGAGGTAGACAGAGTGACTTCATCGGAATTAATGAAAACCTGACATATCTTTGTTAGAGAATTTGCCGATTTAATTGACAAAACACTGAATTTCATGATTATTTCTACATATAGAGTTCAATCGCCTGTATATGGATGTGAATATCATCAGACACAATACATTTCTACTAAAATATAAACATTTTTGTGATGAAGCATTCAAAGTTTAAAATGAAGAAATTCATGGTAGTTTATAGTCTTGAATAAAGTAGCTTTCATTTAGGATAGGGAAGTAGTTCAAGTGACAACATATGAATCTATGGTATAAGTGTCAAATGTTTCTTTTTTTCCCACCAAATCATGCCTATCGGTATAAATAGGGATAAGAGCTAGGTACCATAATTGGTCTTAAAACACTTGAACCACCTCTCACTTCTCTGTCACAGCCTCCCTAATTCACTTATCTCTATAAAATCATCTTATCTCTACTTGAACTCCTTCTAATTCCTATTCAATTGCTTTATCTGGCAATTTATTATGCCAGTCCTATGTCTTTTTTAAATAAAGCAATGAATATCTTAATGCGATTCTTGAATACTGTTTGCGTTGGCAGTTATATATTGTATCCTTAAAGTTTGGTGCTATTTACTTATAATATAATTCTTACATCATTCCAGATCATATAGAAAACCTCTTAAGGAAATCAAAATCCAGTTATATTTTCCTCTGTGATTGACTAAAATAATAATGATGAGAATAGTAATTGTAAACGTATCATAAAAGACATTTGACGGAATTGTAGTAAAATGGGTCAGAATGACTTGTTAAGCTTTAATCAACTTTAACACACATTTTCTAATTTACGTTTCTAACATTGAAAGGAGATTTAAGAAATCTGATTTAGAGTAGGATTGCTAGAGTGCTTAGGAGAAACGGAGGCAGAGCAATTTTTAGGCCTCAGCATAATGATTCACCTTCTTCAAAACATCATTCTAGATGTTTTATGCTTCACCTTTTTAGGAGTGTATATTAGTGCAAATTCTCATCATATATGAGAAAGAGGTCTCCAAATGTGATGAACTGAAGGGTGTTTTGGTGGGAAACTATACTCTTGAGTATTGATTTTATTTCCCTCTATTTTCTCAATTTTAATGGGATTCACCCTAATGCTTTAGCATTTACTCCTCACTGGGATTTAGACACATTACACAGCTGTAGGTAACCTCCATGGTCTCGATTACCTTCCTGTGAATAAGGAGGTAAACGATCAGTATGATTTTTCAATGTCTGCAACAACTTTGCATAGTGTTATTGTCACTTCCTCCAATTAATATTTCTATATTTATTACATACGTAATATGAGTATGCTAGAGTTTTCTCCTGCCAGTGGTTGTGTGTTTGCACACTTCATTTTGTGTGTCATTAAGGAAATGTCAGTGATCACAGTAGTCTCAAACATTGCAGTGAATAGCCCCCTGTGTCACTGGTGCACAGCCACACGCAGAGGAGACCCCCTTTGGGCACTGCACACATGGCCAGAGCCTTGGCCTCATCCTTGCTTCCTGCCCCACCTGCCTTGCTGCCCACACAGCTATGCCCAGCACATTACACCTCCAGGTGGCTCTGAGTAATGTGTGGGGAGTGGACATTCCAGAGTCTACTCTGAGTCTTTTCTCTCCAAACAACCAGGAAAACAGCAGAAGATTCTGGGTCACAACCAATGCAGCAGAGTGAATAGGAGGATGGACTTTGGGGTCAGTCAGGTGGTGGGTCCTGCCCAGTCATTTGGCCCCGTGGAAGGCTGCTTAACCTCCGGGGTCTTTGCTCCTTCTCCATAAATGAGGAATACTAACATCTTTCTTAGGATTTAATTTTAAGAATTATGTGTGTAAATTGTATTGTCTAGGCTTGATCAGAATTAGGGCTTATGTCTTCATTACAAGCTATTAACATATTTATGAACAGTTGCATGTCACTTAATGACAAAATCCTTCTGAAAATCGCATGGTTAGAAGTTCCTGTGGAAACAATGCAGAGTGTACTTACACAAACCTCAGTGCTAGAGCCTCCTGCACACCTTGGCTGTACTATGTAGCCAGTAGCTCCTGGGTGACACAGCCACGCAGCATGTTCCTGTGCCAAATACTGTAGGCAACTGTCCCACAACGGTCAGTATTTTTCTATCTAAACATTAAAAATAGGATAAAAACAGAATACCACCATACACACATGCCATGATGGATGGAAAGTTGTGGTGCACACCAGTGTATGTCATAGATTTAAAATACCGAAAATATATACAAGCCATATGGCAACAAGTGACAGTTGGTACATTTGTCATTATTAACAGCTCTTTCATTTTGCTGATGAGGATATTGATAGGAATGCAACTGGAATTCAGGTTGCCTATCTCCTCTTCGTGGCTTCTCTGCAACCTACCACGTGCTCTCTACCTGGACAGTGTGATGTGTGGGTTCTCGTGTCTATGCACAGGAACAAAGGCGATCCTCTGGGCTTTGGCCTGGGACTGCCCACTTTCTTTCCCACCAGATGGCCAGTACACAGCTGGGAGAGATAAGGAAATGCACCCTCCTCTCTCACTTTTTTTTTGTTTTTACTGAATATCTGATATTAAAATATCAGATATGAGCTTGCGATAGCTCATATCGTGTTCACAGTTATAGAAAGCACCCTAAACCCATTGCCTTTTAAAACTCCTTTTGGTAACTGCTTGCTTATTGCTAAAATGTTCTTCCTTAGAACTCGGATGCCATGAGCATGTCCTCCTTCTCCACCTTCTCTCTATGATTGACAGGTAAGGCAGAACCCAAGAAGTATTTTCAACAAACTTATTTCTAATCCTTTGGCTGCCTTTCTTATTGATAGGTAGGGCATTTCTCATTCCTAACACAGTTGTGCGGAAGAGCACTGATGCATTGCAAACATTTAACAGACCACTGGAGATAATGTGAACAAAGAAACTTTCAATAATATGGAGAAGAAAAGCAAGAGATGATTATGTAAATTGTTTCACTGTGTGGCTAAGTGGCGGCGGTCCTGCTGTTTTGTTGTTGCTGTTACTCGCTTCGCTGACTTTTCCTGTGCTAGGTCTTGCCCTATTGTTTGCATAAATTTCTTTCATGATTTAAAATTCTTTTTTTCTGATAATCACATTTTTTTTCCATGCTAAATGTCCCTTTCCAGGTCATAGAGGTTATGTGAGGAAAGACTAAGGAACAACCATTAAAACTTTTCTAGTTTTTTTTTTTAAAAAGTAGAATAAAAATAATAAATTTCAATGTAGTAAGAATAGCATTATTAGAAAGGATTATTGCAGGGGCTTAGGGATGGGCCATTGGAATAGCGGGAGGAGGATGGGTGCAATAGGAAGAATGCTCTGAACATAAGATCTGCAGGCATCTCAAGGGTTAGGCAAAAGACCTTTTCTTTCTTTCCTTCCTTCCTTCCTTCCTTCCTTCCTTCCTTCCTTCCTTCCTTCTTTCCTTCCTTTCTTTCTTCTCTTTCTTTCTTTTTCTTTCCTTTCTTTTTCTTTCTTTTGTTCCTTCTCTCTCTTTCTCTCTCTTTCCCTCCCTTCCTCCCTCCCTTCCTTCCTTCCTTCCTTTGTTGAAATGGAGTTTCTCTCTTGTCAGCCAAGTTGGAGTGCAGTGGCACTCACGGCAACATCTGCCTCCCAGGTTCAAGCGATTCTCCTGCCTCAGCCTCCCAAGTAGCTGGGATTACAGGCGCCTGACACCATGTCTGGCTAATTTTTGTATTTTTAGTAGAGATGGGGTTTCACCATTTTGGCCTAGCTGGTCTCAAACTCCTGACTTCAGGTGATCCATCCACCTTGGCCCCCCAAAATGTCGGAATTACAGGCGTGAGCCACTGCTCCAGGCTTGGGCTTTCTTTTATACAGGGGAATAAACAAGCTAGAAAGAACTCGTGTGGAGGAGTGGTATGGAACGGAGATGTATGGGATAGCAAATGAGAGAGGGTTTTACCCTGGGGCCAGCTTCTTCTCAGGAGAGGCTCTCTGCTGGCTGGGGCTGAAGTCAGAGTTCTGAGGATGAAGAGAACCTTCACCAAATTTGACCAACAAGTATTTCAGATTCATCAGTAGGAACAAGCAATCTAGCTAATCATTGTTGAGGTAGAAGATGGGAATTGGAAGTCTGGCCATGTCCTATGTAGTCAAGGGGTACATCTGTGACACATCTAATTCATATAAAAAAAGGGGGTCCCTTGCAGTAAGCTGTTTCTGGTCACACTGAAGGGTGAGGAGAATTTCTTTAACTTGCATTGCTTTCCGGGAGCTCAGACCTCAGGTGAAATTCAACCTTGACAATATGTATTCGTTGTATGTAATGTTCATAGATAGCTATAATATAATTTGTCTATAATCACAGAATGACAGGGACATGTCTTAAGATTCATTTATGATAGTGCTGCAAACCACATAGATATTCAGACAGTATTAAATGTTGCCTCCAAATAAGAATATTACTTGGCTAGAGAACAATCAGGCAATGTAATTATTACACAACTGGAAATACACTCAGATTCCCAATTTACCTCTCACAATAGACCTTTTGTTTTGTTTTGTTGAGATGGGGTCTCACTCTGTCACCAAGCTGGAGTGCAGTGGCACAATCTTGGCTCACTGCAACCTCCGCGTCCCAGGTTCAAGCGATTCTCCTGTCTCAGCCTCCCAAGTACCAGGGACTGCAGACGCATGCCACCACACCCAGCTAATTTTTTTGTATTTTTGGTAGAGATGAAGTTACACCATATTGGACAGGATATGCCCGCTCTCTTGACCTCATGATCTGCCCAACCTCGGCCTCCCAAAGTGCTGGGATTACAGGTGTGAGCCGCGGTGCCCGGCCTATAGTAGAACTTTTAAAAGCAATCTGAATGGTAGCACTTAGGGGGAAGTTTTGGTTTTTCATATTTTAAATCTCAAAAACCCTCACATATTAAAGGACAAATATCCCTGAAGCCTCTCACTGAGCTAGTTTCCTGTGTGTAAGAAAAATAGCGTACTAGGCATTTTATACCATTTTTTCACAGAGTTATATTTTATTCACCTAACACTGGTAAAAATGTAACTGCTGTAGGAGAATCTCTGGATAATATTCCCAAAGCACTAAACTGCACTTGGAGCTGGAAGGGACATTAATATCACTTAGTGCCGCCCCCTTAGTTGTTTTTCCAGATTAAAAACTTGGAGGCCCATTGTGCTGATGTGTTGAAGTCCACACAGCCTGTTTGTCATGCTGCCATTTCTCCCACAGGACAGCTCTTCAAATGGTGACACAGACAGTCTGTCAGCACTGTCTGCCCTGTATTCCTGGTGCTGCATCTGCAAATTCAACCAGTCATTAAAAAGAAATTAGTGGAAAAGCAGTTAAAAAAATGACAGTAGACTACAAAACGTAATGCAAATTTAAAAATAAATATTAATGAGTATTAGCATAGCTCTTACCTTGTAGTAGGTATTCCAAGTCATCTAGAGATGATTTTAGGTATACAACAGGATGTTTGTAGGTTATATGAAAATACTATGTCATTTTATATCAAGGACTTGAGTGTCTACAGACTGTAGTGTGTATGGGCATCCTGGAACCAATCCCCCTTAGACCCTCAGGGATGACTGTGCTATGTTATGTAACTAAATTAAAACATATGACTTGTGCCATTTCTTCCATGGTAAATCTTTTCAGTGAACCAACTGAATCAAACCTTTCAGCATATAAAATGTACTGAAATAAATCAAAATTCAAAATCCTAAATCCAGCCCATGAGGCTCACTGGGACCTGGCTGTCACTTGTCCTCAGTTCTGTCCCCCACCCCTGTGCCAGCTCACTGTGACCCAGCCTTGACATGATGCCAGGGGCTTTCTCACTCTGAGTCCAAAACATTCTTACTTGCAAATTCTCATGTACCTGTTCTCACTTTCTCCCATTGTATCTTAAAAGCATATTCTCTGCTTTTTGCTCCTATCCTAAGTTAGGTTCAATACTATGATCCTAAGCTGCATCTTTTTCTTTTCCCTCATAGAACTTTCCACAATCACATATTTATTTTTGTCATCAACTCTTCAGTGTATGTCTTAGTCCATTTTTCTGTGGCTATAACAGAATATCACAGTCTGGATAGCTTATAAATAAAATAAGTTTATTGGGCTCATGGTTCTGGATGCTGGAAAGTCCAAGAACATGACACTGGCATCTGGTGAGGACCTTCTTGTTGCATCACATGGTGAGAGGATGAGAGCTTGCATGTTCAGCTGGGATCTCCTTCTCGTCCTGTGAAGCCACCAGTCCTGTCGGGGTGACCCCTCCCCGATGACCTCATCTAATCCTAGTTACCTCTCAAATGCCCCACTTAATATCAATATATGAACTGTAGGACAAAGTTTCTGACCACATGAAATCTGGGGGACACATCCAATATTTTTTGAATGTTTAAGTAAATGAGTGTATTCAATATAATGCCTTCCCCAAACATGGAAAAAATTTTATGTTAATTATTTTTTAATTGACCATCTTTGCCTTTAACATGGGGAGTAGTTTTTTTCTTTTCAGATATTAGAGTCATTTTAATGGCTTCACAGTATTTCACTTTCCATTAACACAATTGAGGCTATTAGTTTTTATCCAGGGTTATGCACTTGTAACAGTGCATCAGTGAACATCTTGTACATGCATATTTGTATAGTATGTCTTTAGCATAAGTTCCTTAAGACTGAGTTACTGGACATGTATTATCTTGGTGTATTTTCAGTCAATACATTACTTAATGAATTATAAATGCATATGCTTTGCTTTAAAAATAAGTCTATATTTTTTCTAGGATTCACATCCAAATAATAGCCAATATTAGTGAATAACCTTTACATACAGATATGGGAGATGCTTTGAAAACCTCTTGGAGAATTAATATTGAAATAACAAGATGTACCTCTTTTTACAGTATTCATGTGACTTTTTGTACATAAGGGTAGTTATACTATTCTATCAATGATTTTCTTTTAGAAGTCTCCATGTGGTATTATTTTATTGTATGGAATTTAGTTCATTAGTGCTCATGGTGATATTAACATAAAATAAATAAACACACTTTTATGCTGGTGTGTATTTCCTCTTTTACTCAATTATTTACCATGACTTTTTTTTTTTTTACCCAAACATAGGTTTTAAATGTAACCTTTGACGTTGATCTCTGTTAATGAGCTTCATCATAAATTCTCCAATCTGAGTTAATTAATATCCTCTAAAGCCTGCAGTTTACAAACCACACTTTGTGCAGATACTGGCATTGAACAGTCCTGTAACATAAATGCATAGGAAGTCTTGGTGGGATTTTTTTTTTCTTACTTGATTAAGGCAGCCCCTGATCACTGACAAACTTGTCAAAGCCCCTGTAATCTAAAGACCTTGAATAAAGTCACAGAAGAGAGAGAACAAAAAAATCACACAAAGCCTTTTGCTAATATTAAAATGTTTGAAGTGACTGGCTTAATCTCAACCTTGAGGCAAATCAGTGATTTCATAGCAAGTGACCACTCCATTATATGCCTGTGCTCAGAAAAGTGAAAGGAAAAGCAACCACTTCTGAGGAAAAGGGTCCGTTTCCCTGACATTGGACTGGCCGGTCAATAAACTGAGCTATATTTAGTGAAGAATTTGGGGGTGGACCCCCAGGAGTAGGGGAGTGAGGAGGAAAGCCTGCCTTTCTGATGGTCATCATCCTTTTACCCCTGCCCAGGAAAGGAAGGCAGCCCCTGCAGAAGAAGGGGACAGTAGCCAGGCATGGGACAGGAGCTGCACAGGCCCTGAGCACATAGCCTTCAACAGGTACTGCCAGTCACAACAGTGCCATGAGCCAGGCTCAGAAAATAGGAGGCAGACAATGCAGAAACTGGGAGGCTAACCAAATCCCCACATGGCTGGTCATACCCTGCACACCCCTCGTTTCTCATGATCTCCCTTTTCTGGGAAAGTGATAGCTTATTCTGACACTATGTTAGAAATCGATTTTCCAAGGGCCATGAAATTAACCTGCCTGAGAGGTTAAGGGGTCTGGAAGTGGTCACGGTGACTGACAGACCCCTATCTCTGGGTGACAGGCCCCTATCTCTGTGTGACAGGTGATGACACTATGATACCATGGACATAGCAGCCTCAATCCAGCCAGGTCCATATTAGTAAGGTGGGGCCAGATAAACTACAGAGCACTAAGAATTCCTTAGATTTCCTTCAATCTCAAGGCAGGGGAGGGATTGCCTTGTTTAATTTATATATATATATATATATATATATATATATATATATATATATTTATATATATATATATATATGTATATTCTCTCTCTCTGAGATGTAATGTTAGTCATTTGGGACAGTGTATCAGGTAGTTAAATTAGGCTTTCAGATTTATGAATGACTAGGTAATTCCTTAATTTCACAATACCAAAACCTCAGCATATTCGATATTAACTGATTGAATGGGATTGCCTCATGAGGATGCTTTTCCCAGGACCATGCTATGTGTATGGCTATTATTTTCCCAGATGATCAAATTGTGATATTCCGCTGTTCCAGATATAGATCCAGCAGGCAGCTGATATCAGCTGCTCCGTCTTTCCGGGATTCCCTGTCATACCTTATCACCGCGTTGCAGTTCTGAGTGTAAATAAAGTGCAGTTCATCATCTGTAAAGATTTTGGGGAGTTAGGAAAAATATGTAACACCACTGCTAAATTTTTCCTCAATGATTTTTTTACCCATTTAAAAAGTATGCTTATCTATTTAGGCATAACTGTGCTTCACATTCTCTGAAATCAATTTGTAATTACGAACACTATTGATAACATTAGAACAGTAAATTTTGTTTTCCCATTCAGAAAGTAAATTTTCTTCATAAATGATGAGAAATCTTAGGATTTCAGTTTGCACAGAGGGTGATCAGGAGTGTTAGTTTCTGTGTTATGGATGGTCTCTCAGCTCTCTGAAATATTTTCTTTGGAAACTAACTGGGTTTACAGGAGAGAGAGAAGGAGAGAGAAGGAGAAAAAGCAGAGAGAGAGGGAGGCATATTTATCTGAGGTTTCCAGTGAGGAGTGAATTTCCTCTTAATTTTTGAGAAAGCTGATAAGCTGTCTATGGAATGACTTTACCACCTCCAGCGTTACTGTGGTACAGGAACCGTCAGTCCAATGGATTTCCATCACGCTGGGGAGACAGGTATCTGAATCCACTCTTTTATTTTCAAATATTTTTTATGAGACAAAAAGGAGATCAGAAAGCTACAATAGAGATTTTAAGTTATTTTCAGGTGGGCATGCGTAGAATTTTTATAAAATGCTGCTTCAAAGAGCCATGGATACCTTCTACTGACTGTGAATTGGTTTGCCTGGTGGAAGATAGGAGCAGTAAATTAACAGAAAGGGTTTCTTGTAGAATACAATTCACTGGCATGACAGCAAAGCAAGAATGAGATTCTCTCCGGGCTGTTATTAGATGTCTGTGACCCTCCTCTATTGTACACAGCTGTGTAGATTCCTATCTTCAAGATATGTATGCCGTTCTGTATTACAACATGAAATTGATGTCAGATCAGTCCTAGGGGACACATTATTCCGACTAACATTCTCTGGTGCACATTATTAAAACTGTGATCAGAGCAATCACCAAATATAAGTGGAGCATGTGAGGAAGTTGGTTATCAGCTGAGTGCCTTCCTCTTGGCTCTTCCCCTGGCTCCTCCCAGACTTCAAGCCCAGCTCGCCTCTCACAGGATTATTTCAAAGAGGGTGTGCTTCTTCCCATGTGCTTCTAGCCAATGAGCTGGCTTGGTATATAGCAAACACATCCAGCTATATATCCTGCTCTGTGAACCATCACTATTGTAATACTTCTTGGCTCATGCCAACAGATAGACACACTTACAGTTAATTTGAGCATTAACTGGCTCCATATAGATCAATAGTATAATAATTAATTGCTTCTGTAAGATCTTCACATGCATATATACATGTGTAATGACTACTTGATTTCAATGTACCAGCCTTGCTATTCAAAGTTGTGTTTTTTTGTACTTCAGTTTACCTTTACAGTAATAGAGTGTAAGAATTGTCTGGTACCCAGGCTATGAAAAGGGATGCACATTCAATTGTGTTTCTTTCAGTAAAGCAACATTCATGGAGTGCTGGCTCCATGGCAGAATGGTTCCAAGTGCTCAGAGGTAATGCTGGAAACAACAGGCAGGATTCACACCCACATGGAGCTTGCCTCATAGTGGGAAAGATGACCAGTAAACAAGTAACTAAATTAATTTTTTATGCAATTTGAGCCAGTTATAAGTACCATACAGAAACATAAAACAGATCGAAAGGATATAGGTATTGGTGGTTTGTACAAAAACAGACTGTTTCTGAAGGGTCTCTCTAAGTGGATCCCTGGATATATTGAGGGAACCAGCTATGTAATGTTGAGAGGAACGGTGGAAAGGAAGAGGGAAGGGCAAGTGTCAAGGCCAAGCTCAGGTATTGAGTTCGGTGTATACAGGTATAGGGTGTCTGGATCAGGGAATGAATTGATGATCTGGGAGAGAGGCCAGGGCAGATGTGTGTAAGGAATGCACATGAGTAGCCATCACTGGGTGCTGAGGAGATGAGTAATGGGCTGTAATTCCTGTTTCTAAAATAACACCCGAGCCTCTGTTGGAGAAATGGCCCAGGCAGGCTGAAGTGTTTGCAGTAGAAGCAGTTTGGAGGTTGCAGGTAAGAGCAGGTGTTTGTGTGGGTGACGCTTGTGTCATTCTGAAGGTGGGAAGAGGTGGTCTCATTCTGGAGTGATCTTGAAGATAAAACCCACGGTATCTGTTGATGAATTAGAGGATGAATATGATGGAAATAGAGAAGGTAAGGATGAATCATAGTTATTTGTCTGGAACACCTGGGTGAGTGGGAGTGTTTTTGTTGGGACGTGGGAGACTAGGCAGAAGCAGGTTTTGTTGAGGAACAATCAGGGTTCTAATTGGGATGTATTAATTTAGAGATAGCGAGGCAGATGAGTCATGGAGGCAATTTGCTGTACAAATCTGCAAGTCAATGCTGGAAACTTAAATTCAGCCGACAGCAAAGGGTAGATATCTAAAGCTATAGGACTGAGAAGATCACCTGAGTGGTGAGTATAGATAGACAAAAGAAGTGGTCCCATAGACTGGACGATGGTACCTTCCAATATTTAGAGGTGTATAAAAGATCCAGCATATAACACTGCAAAGCAGCAGCTGCTGGTGGTGCACGCGGAAGCTGCGGCCAGGCTGATGTTACTGCAGGATCTATTCTTAGTGATGGTACTTGAGTCTAAATATCTGGAAGGATTTTGAAAAATCAGAACAGTGTAAGATTGGAGCTCTATTTCAAGACACCTGGAAATAATGTTTGTAAACCAATATATAAAGTACAGTGTCAGACTCTGCTAGGCATTAGGTAGAGCTAATTTTCATGTTTTCACCTCATTAAAGAAAAGATTTTTAATAAGCTTTGAATAGCTCTTTGAAGATATTTATAACTTCAGTCAGCTCACATATTTATCAGACATTAATTTCAAACCATTTAGCGATCTTTCAGCAAAGTGAGATGAGAGATCGATGGACGAAGAACTTTTTCCCGTGAGTTTCCTGGTTTTCATTTTAATGAATCATAACTTCAAGTGTCAAATTTTAAGTGAGCATCCACATTTATACAGGAGAGGATTTGTTCCGGGGCTGTCATTGCCAGTTTTTGTTATTTTTGGAAAGGGAGAGGACAGCCTCTAGTTCCTGTCTGTGCATGTGGCTGACCGGCCGTCACACTGGGCACCGCCTGATGCTTTGCATCTGAAATTGGAAGCCAGTTCCAAAGCCCTCATGATGAGTGTGTATTTTGATTTTTTAATGTAGCGATTTTGTGATTTCAGTTAAAACATGTCTCTTTAAAGCCTATCTGCTTAAATAGAAATAAAGACTAAAGGCTTCTTTTATTATATCTTCAATCCTTCTTGTACTTTGCTTCGTGCTCAGGTCCTTCAGTGAGCTCAGTGTCGTGAAGTTTCCACACTTTCAGTCTGGAGAATTCTCTCTACAATAAAAATTGTGTCTGTCTATTCACCATCAAAGATGAGAAAATAACCTTCACAAGAAGACATTGATTTGTCAGGCCACTAAATAGTTTTGTTTTGTTTTTTAAATAATAGAACGACTTATGTCTAAAATACAATATCCTGTGTCCATCTGCTTAGACTTCCCCCAGATTTCAACAGAGGAACACAACCTTCGTGTTTTCTGTGCAGAAGCCACCCAGGCTTTTCTGTGTGGACACTAGGGATGGTGAGAATGCTTTCACCAGCTTTGACAAAAGTAGCTAACTTCAGTTTTGCTTTTATGTTACATGGGAGATAAGAATGGTGGAAGGCTAGTACTTTTTTTCCTACTATGTTTTTTGAGTTAAAGAGCGACGGAGGGATTGTTTAATGTTAAGAAGACCTGGAACCAACCCAAATGCCCATTGATGATAGACTGGACAGGGAAAATGTGGCACATATACACCATGGAATATTATGCAGCCATCAAAAACCATGAGTTTGTGTCCTTTGTAGGGACATAGATGAACCTGGAAACCATCATTCTCAGCAAACTGACAGAAGAGTAGAAGATCAAACACTGCATGTTCTCACTCATAGGTGGGTGTTGAACAATGAGAACACATAGACACAGGGAGGGGAGCACTACACACTGGGGTCAGTTGGGGGGAAATAGGGGAGGGACAGTTGGGGGCAGAGAGTTGGTGAGAGATAGCAATGGGAGAGATGCTAGAGGTAGGTGATGGGGAGGAAGGCAGCAAATCACACTGCCACGTCTGTACCTATGCAACAATCTTACATGTTCTTCACATGTACCCCAAAACCTAAAATGCAATAAAATAAATAAATGGGAAAAAAAAGAAGATTAATTAATGTCAAATCAGACTTCAGTTTTGTGCTTTTATGTGAAGGTCAAGCACAAAGCGAAAAACAGCACCTCTTAATTTGGAACTCACATATTTGAACCATTTCTAAAGTAAAACAGATGTTTGTAGGTGTTAGATTTGTTGAGAGAGAGTCTCTTACATTAAAATATAATTGGATATGTTTTGGGTTTTCAAAAACCATGATTTTCGGGAACTGGGTTCTAATGGATATAGAAAGAAAGAGTAGAGTGAGAGAAAAAAAAAAGTAGCTAAATTATTCTAGATAATGAAAAGCAAGAGAAAATTTGCAGTGGTTTTGTTTATTACGTTGTCACATTATTACTTTAAGTGTTACGTTGGTTTATTACATTAATGTGGGGGGGGAACTGCATGTTTTCAAAGTATGCATAGCTAAAGATGAACACAATAGTCAATGACTAAAGAGTATGAATGTTAAGAGAATTAACACATACTAAAATTTGGACTTGATTACGGAGAAGTCATACCAACTACTTAAAGATGTACATATACAGAAGACTATATGTTAGTACCATATATATACTGAGATAATTAAGTCAAGTTAAATGTAGATGTGTGCCTTGTTTATCCACTGTACTACTCCTCCCGTATGATAAGAAGCCTGTGGGTCTGTAGGAGAGCCAGCCAGGCAGCCGGCTGCCAGCACTTTCTAGCTGGATCATTAGCACAGCAAGAGAATAAACTTCTGTCCTCAAGACTGGGATTTCCTGGTAAGCAGCAGCATATCCCAAGGAGGGGAATGGAGCCATGACTGATCCTGAAGAACTGATCTGGCCTGAGCCAGGGGGTGAAGCAATGAGTCACCCATGCCCAAGAATTCTTAGGCTCAAGTTCATCTTGTTATACTCATAGAGTCTTCCATGTATTAAAAGCATTCTTTGTGGTCCTCCTGCAGAAATCCCTCCCAAATGTCTATGCAGTAATTTGACCCACATGGCCCAGCTCCTGAGGACTGGTTTCATCCTTGTCATGTGCCTTTCCCATTATGGTGCCATTGTGGAAGGAGGAGGCCTAGGACCGCAATCCACAGCACCCAGGAAGGGGTGCAGTGCAGCCTTGGAGGGGAGCTCTCCCTCCTTTCTTGTGCCTGCGTGTCTCTGCCTCTATCTCTGTATTTGTCTCTGCCTCTGCCTTGTCGTCTCTCTGTATCAAAGAGCACAGCCCTTTTTTCTGCTTTTCTCAGTTTCTTTCTCTCTCTCTCTTTTTTTTTTTTTTTTTTTTTTTTTTAGGAAAGCACTGACTCTTTCTCCTTAAGTTCTTTCTAACCTACCCAGTTTTATCCACTTTTATTATTATTATTTTAACTTCTTGATGTTTCTCCCTATCCATATGCAATAGATTCCCCTAGGATCATCGCTTCCTACTGTTTCCATTTGTATATACATATGGTTTCCTAAACATATATCTTCTAAATGGAACTTATATATACTATATGGATCTGTGTCTAATTTTAATTTATAAATATAAATATAAATCAGTGCGTGTGAATAGACTTGTTTCCCTTTTTAGTTTTCAAAAACCCATGGGTTCAAAACCTTCACTGTGAGATGAGAAAGTTGAGGCTTGGGGAGATTGAATCAGCTCACTGCAAATCACTGAGTGACAAAGCCAGGTGTGGACATGGTCCTCCCTATGCCACTGCTCCTGCCCTGGTGCTGGTTGTGCTATGATCCTTTTGGACTATGCATTTTAAATGAATAAAATAAAAATGCCTACACACAAATCCAGGACTCCTTTAATTCTTCCAAAATTTAGACATATGCACTAACCATAATACCTTTCAATAAGTGTATTTTTTTTTCTGGCTAAATATGCTGTTTTTAAATGTTTAAATTGATTTTATGGAAGCAGAGGCGTATTTGGAGCATGTTCATAAATACTTAGAGAATCTCTTTAATTCACACTGAATAAAGCCCCTGTTGAAGTACTTACCTAATTGCATATGTTTTCAGTATAGATGGGGTCATTAGAAACAGGCACAGATATTAAAAAAAAAAAAAAAAAAAACAACTTTTATTGGTTTCTCCTCACCAAAGCTCATGTTGAGACTTGGTCCCCAGTGTAGGTGTGTTGGTTTAAGGTGGTGGAAACTTCAGGAGGTGCTTGGGTCATCAGGGACTTACTGTCATGGGTGGATTAATGCCATCTGACAAGAGTGAGTTTTCACTTCTGAGGGACTGGATTAGTTACTGTGAGAGTGGGTTGTTATAAAGTTCAGTCACTATCTGTGTTTTGTCTTTTGCACCTGCCCACTCATGGATGTGTTCTCACCACATGATACCATCTACCATGTTATGATGCAGGCCAGATGGGGCTGCCCAATCTTGGACTTCCCAGCCTCAAGAGCTGTGAGCTAAATAAACATTTTCTTTTTTCTTTTTGTTTTTTTTCACTTGATCAAATGTTTACTGAGCACATACTAGTGCCAGACACAGTTTTAGATATTAGGGATACGGTGTTAAACAAGACACACATGGTTTCTCAACTTACAGAGCTTTACTTCTAGTGGAGAACCAGACAGTAACCATATGAACAAATGAATACAAAAGTTTTATGATGGTAAGTGTTTGAGGGAAATGAATGTAGCATGCCATCCAAGAAAGGAGGGAAACCAGTGCTCCAGAAACGTTTACACAGGAGAGATGTTTAACAACACACAACAGGAAAATCAGTGATATAACCATGTGGGCAATGGAAGTTTTCTTTGTGCTTTGTATTCTCTAGAAATTATTGAAGCCTGGCCCCCTCATCAAAGCAGCGCATTCTCCCCTCATGCTTCACCCCTGCTACATTCATAAACATTTTCTTTATAAATTACCCAGTCTCAGGTATTCTGTTATAACAACAGAAAATGAAGCAAGACAACAGGCCTGTCTCTCCCAAGAGCTGCAGGAGTTTAGGCTATCACTAACACAGGGGACCTCAGATGAGTATTTTTGTATTATAGAATTTGATCAGGAAATGGCTTTCCACTGTGTAAACTCTTATAGCAGCTCAGACCAAGAGGCTTGGGCCCTGGGGATTAGAGCAACAACCTTAATTTCTTGCCATCATTTTCTTCCTAGGGCATATAATACCAGAGTAGCTGGATGAGGGTGTGTTCGTGCTCAGAAAGAAGGTGAACCATCATCCAATTCCCAAGTCCTACTTCCCTCAGGACAGATTCCTTCCAGAAGTCTTGCAGCCTCCCAGTTAATTCCCTTTGATTGGCTTCTCTCTTCCAACTGGGAAAATATAAATGGCGGCACGGATTAAGCTTTTTCTCCAACCTGTCCTTCCCCACATGCACATTAGTGGGTGTAAATTCCGTGATGGGTCGCTTACTGAGGGGGATGGATTCCGAGAAGTTCATCATTAGGTGATCCTGGCATTGTGTGAACATAAAGAGTGTCCTTACACAGACCTCCATGCTGTCGCCTAGTGCACATCTAGGCAACGTGGTACGGCCTGTTGCTCCTAGGCTGCAAACCTGTACAGCATATGAATGTACTGAATACTATAGGAAATTGTGAGACATTGGCAAGTTTTTGTGTATCTAAACATAGAAAAAGTACAGTAAAAATAAGGTATTACAATGTTATAAAACTACCATTGTATGTGAAATCCGTTGCTGACCAGAACACTGTTACGCAGTGCTGTATACTAAATATATCTATGTGCCAAATATGGCTCAGCTTGGCCTCAGCCTAAATCCTAAGTCAAATAAAATTTAGTGAGAGATAAGAAAAAGAGAAAACATTCTTTTTCTGGATGTGGAGGGGTATCTATGAGGGGCCATCAGCTCAAAGCTGTTTGTGGTGGTGGAAAGCATAACTAGGAGCTCGAATGACTACATTCAGATGCTGGCACTGCACCACGAGCACGGCCAAAGCAGCCATTCTAGTCCTTCATTCCCCGTCCTTTAACAAGGGCTACATCGGGACGATAGTAGTATTTATCTCATGTGATTCTTATCTCATATTACAAAATGAGAACAACAGTTCTTGGCACATTGTAAATACACATAATCCTGGGCAGGCAATGAAGAGTCAACAGATTTTACAGGTAGTGCTGTGGGAATGACCTTTGAGTGGGAAAAACCAGGACATGAAGAAGAGACACAAAGGTAGAAAAATATGTCGTGTGTTTGTAGAAAGGTATCATGTCCTGTTTCCAGAGCACTATGGTGTGTGTGTGTGTGTGTGTGTGTGTGTGTGTGTATGTGTGTGCCTGTTTGTGCGCATGTGTTGTGTATCTATTTGGAATAAGCCAATATCTGCTTATGTATAGTTGTAGATAGATTTAATCAAGCATTGACTTAATTTAGTCAAATACCAGCCTTAGGTTCTTCATCCCAATTTTTAAATTTTGTTTGCAAGCACATCCAGGGGATCCAGCCTATCACAATTACTGCAGTTTATACCGCTGCTACTAACAGTGCTACTAGCAGTGCTATTATTATGACTAACTGCCTCTACTGAGCTCTAATGACATGCCAGCCACATGCCAAGACTGTCAATCACATTCGATTCTTAAAGTACCCTCCAATATGATCTTCACCTTACATATATGAAAACTAACAGTGAGGTTACATAAACCAGCCACACATATTAGTCATTTTACATATATGAAAACTAACAGTGAGGCTACGTCCACACATATTAGTCATTTTTTGCTGTGTGATAAATTACTACAATCTAGTGACTTCAACTAATACCCATTTATGGTCTCACAATTTCTGTCATTCAGGTCTCATGTTTCTGCAGGTCTGACCCACAGAAACTGTGGGCAGTGCTTAACTGTGTCCTCCTCTCAGGGAATCACAAGGGTGTGATCAAGGCATTAACTGAGCCACGTTCCTTTCTGCTGTTTGGGATTCTTTTCCATGCTGACATGATTGTTAGTAGAATTCATTCCTTGCAGTCGTGGAACTGAAGTCCCAGCTTTCGTGATGGCTGTCAGCCAGGGTTCCTTTCAGCTCCTTGAGGCTCCTGCAGTGCCCAGGCATGTGGGGCTCTCAACACGATCATTCACACCTTCAAAGCCATCAGAAGCTCTGTCTCCATATCTTCGTTCCCACAAGATCTGGACTAGTTGTTTTTATGCGAGCTTCCTGATTGGGTCAGGGCCACCCAGGGCTGGAAATCAACTGATTTCAGACCTTTTGCACATCTGCAAAACTCCTTCGTCTTTGCTCTATAATACGAGGATATCTGATCATTTTTACAGGTGCCACCTGCACTCAAGGGGTGAGGGTTACAGAGGACATGTATATCGGCGGCTGGAATCTTGGAGATTGTCATAGAATTCTGCCTCCTATGTTGTCCAAGGTTGTAAAACTAAAAGGCTGTTATTCAAACCAAAGTCTCTTTAACTGCAAAACTTTGCATAAAATCTACGTTTATCTTTTCCATCCTTTGTGTCTTATCCTCCAATGGATATGTCATCTTAGAAAGTGTATTAACTGTTAGATAAGATTATGCATGATTGAGTTAGTGTCTGAATTCTCTATACCTTTAATGTTCTGCTGATTCTTTTGAAAATGCTTTCTTTTTAGGGATTATGTCCTTGTCAAACCCAGACTGCAGAATGATAAAGCAAAGGCTTACATTTTTTCCAATCAATGTGCATCTGCTAAAAATCTTTTTGTGAACTTAGTGAATTTTACCTGAATATTTACATCTCCTCTCTTCTGTCCACTAATATTCTACTGTAAGCTTCATACACTTTTCAATCATTTTATTTTTTAGTAATGAAATAATGCCAGAGAAGCGTAGTCTATGTCAAATGATGGCTTGAGAGACTGAGATATTTGGCTGATGATTTTGGAGCTGTTGAGCCTAGCTCTGGCTGTGCCACTGTGGCATCACATGAATGTTCAGAGTTCTCTCCTGTTCCAAATTTGATTGAAATCCATGAATTATTGAATAAAGCATGCTTATTTGAAGAGTTTAATGGCTTTGGTTTAAGACAGCAAGGTGGGAAACCAGTCTTCAGGAATATCTTATTATTCCTCATAGCCCAGTAAATTTCATTCATCAGCCAGGTTACTGTCACAGCAATGACAAATATACTAAGTGACAAACAGACCAATTGAAGAAGGCCTATTTTATTTTGCTGCCAATTCTGTGTCATCAACTAACAGCAAATGCAAGATACTGATCTTGGCATTAGGAGTGAGGGCAAACAAGGAAGAAAAGAAATAATTCCTTATTCACAGAATGAATACACATCATGGGAAGAAACATAGGCAGAATACGCATTTTTGTGTATTCGCCTTAAAAAAGAAACTAAGCCAGCAGGAACCAGTCAGACCAAAGCATTCTGATATCATGAGCGAAGATTTTCTAACAAGGCATCAGATTGGTTACGTTACCATTCTCCTCCCTTTACTCATCTAACTCTTTGAAAATAAATATTCACCAGAGACGGGGTTAGCTGGCTAAAGCAATGCAGGATAAGTTAGCTCGATACATTCACAATGCATCCCATTTCAGGGGGAAGGAAAGGAAGAATTGTGATGTTTACTGGGGACTTAGTCTGTATATGCATGTTTCTTTCACTGCAAGTCCCTCCTGAAATCCATGACTCCAAATTTCAGTCCTTCGATGAGTGTTGCCTTTTTGAATACTCTTCCCTGACAGCTGCCTGCTCCTCCCCTTGGCTGCGCCATGAGAAGACAATGCTGTGCCCATGTGGAGTTCGGTTTCCTGACCTCTGTCTTGCACCTGCATCTTGACTTTTTCTCATTGGTTGATTTAGCCACTCTTTTACCTACGTTACTGGTTGGGTCTCTGATTTGAGAAACTACCTGTTGGGTTATGCTCACTGTGTGGGTGACAGATTCATTTGTACCTGGTTTGCTGACTTCTGCTTTGTACTTGTATCTTAACTTCTTACCCTCGCTTGATTTAGCCACTATTTTACGTTTATGTTGAGATGTGTTCCTCCGTGAACTCTGGTCTAGCTGGGCTCATACCTGAAGATTCCATTCTGTAGCTGTCTGATACTTTGTTTTGCTATGCAGAAGCTCTTTGGTTTAATTAGGTCCCTCTTGTTAATTTTTGCTTTTGTTGTAATTCCTTTTGAAGACTTAACCATAAATTCTTCACCAAGGCCTCTATTGGGAAGGGTACTTTCTAGGTTTTTTTCTAAGATTTTTCTAATTTGAAGTCTTACGCTAAGCCTTCAATCCATCTGGAGTTGATTTTTCGATACGGTGATAGGCATTTTTCTGTATAGGAATCACCATACAGAAAAATGAACTCCAAGATGGATTGTCTTTAATCCATTTGAATTTCATTCTTCTGTATATCTATAGCCTGTTATCCCAGCACAGTTTCTTGAATAGGGAGTCTTTTCCCCATTGATTATGAGACAATTTTAATATATGAGAGGATATGCGTAGACTATAGGCAAATACTACACCGTAAGAGCCTTGAGCACAGGTGGATTTTGGTGTCTGTGGAAGGTCTTGGAGCCAATCCTTTATGGATACAAAGGAGCCACTGTTCTTGCCTGACAAGGGAATTTTATTTTATTTACTATTCTATGCCATCATTAAGGCAAATACTATTAGTAATTAGGGCTCAGAAGGTTTTAAATACTCACGCCCCAAATCATACAGCTGTTAAACACCCCAGCTGGCATGTAAATGTACTTCTGCTTCCCCCTCTCCCCGATTTCCTTAGAGAGACCAGCTTTCAAACATCACATCAAATCTCAAAAAGCTAGAGTGTATTGTGGCAGAAAGAACAGGGGCGTTGGATACGTAGTGAGTTTGGTTTTTATCCCAGAGATGACACTTACAAACCAAATGACTCTTGGAAAATTATGTTTACATTTCTGAAACTCAGTTTTCATCTGTAAAACTCATAGAATAAATAGAAGTTTTTCAGAATCTTCAACAGAATCAAATGTGAGCCAGACACAATAGTAGGTTCTCACTAAATGGCGTCTGATAGCAAAATCCATAGAGGGTCTCATGAAAAGTTAAGTCACGTAAGACAAAGAATTTATAGGTATTCTATTATCATAATTTTATTATAAGCCAGGATCTTAAAGACATAAAACTCAGAAGAGAAGGTGTTTTAAATTAATTTTCATACAAAGAAACAGCAGTTATAAAGCAGTAACCACAGAAATATCTTTTTCTTTCAGGTCAGTGACATTTATTACTGTTTTCACTTCCAAACCCCATCATAGGTATAATACAATCTCTAAAACGTATTTATTCATGGACCAAAGAATCAAATCAAGGAAACACTAATGAATCTAAACAAAGGTTTTAATTTTAGATTTCTATTTGTGAAATGGAGAAGAAAAGATATTATTTCCCTGAAGTTTGTTTTTTTTTTCTCTCCATGCTGCAGAGGACTGTTGGATGATGTGCAAGTTTTTTCATCTTTCTTTTAAAACTCAAGTGCATTTTGTACCTAGTGTTGCCTTTTACTGTTCACTCTGAATAAAAATTATATCTGGCAGAAACAAGATATAGTATCTATGCAAAGATCCAGCTGGCCTGAGGTTGCAATATGCAGTTCAATTTAGAAATGAAATAAAGCCAGTAATGAACAATAGAGGAAGCGGAAGAGCTACAAGGTGGATGGCTTGTCAGTTTTTATTCATTTTTCTTAACAGGTAGTCACCTATGCAGTGTTAGATAAAGAAGTGTCTGACAGATTTCTGAATCTACTGGGTTCTACTAGATTTCAGGAAAGTTTCTGTCAGACAAGCCGAGCCTTTGGCTGATTTATGATTTATTTACTTATTTTTTGGACAGGCTATTACCCAGGCTGGAGTACAGTGGTGGGATCATGGCTCACTGCAGCCATGACTTGCTGGGTTCAAGTAATTCCCCCACCTCAGCCTCCAAAGTAGCTGGGAGTACAGGTGCATGCCACCTTGCCCAGCTAACTTATTTATTAATTTATATTTTTTATTTTGTTAGAGACAGGGTTTCTCCATGTTGCCCAGGCTGATCTCAAACTACTGGGCTCAAGTGATCCGCCTGTCTTGGCCTCCAAAAGTGATAGGGTTACAGGGGTGAGCCACCATGCCGGGCCTGATCCTTAAAGAATTGTCTAAACAGGCATATGGTTGGCAGCTGAGAAACGGAAAAGAAATGAAAAGATGGATGTTCTTTAGTTCACTGCCACAGAGGAGCAACAGTGGAGGCCATGTGCCTTCTACACCACCCCATCTGTGGCACTGGGTCCCCACATGGGGAGCTGCACGGTTAGGGTCCTGTCACTGCTTCCGTATGACCCCACAAAGTCGGCAGCATTTACTCCCAGAATGCTTCTTTTCTGTCCACTCAACTGTTACCTTAGTCTCATGAATCTTTTAATGAATGGTTTCCATACTTTGTTATGCATCCAATTTCCCTGGTAAGCTTAAAAATTAATAACTAATAAACTGAATACATAACTTGTGTCAAAGCCTCAAGCCCAGACAGGCCCAGACAGGTGGACTTGCTCAGAGGCACTCCAGAACAGGCCCTGCTGTTTCCAACCCTGGCTACTGTGTCCCCTGGGCTCTAGCCTGCCACACACCTCAGGGTCCTACCCTGTGCAACATCAACTAGACAATGCTGGGCTTCCCAGACCTAGTGAATGAGTCACGACAGCCTCCTGATGTCATGCCTCCAGGGCTTGGGGGCGCCTCTCAGCAGGAGCACAGGCTGCACAGAGGGGCCTCCACCCCTGCTAAGCCACCACCATCATGCCTGCTGCCAAGTGTCCTTCCCAAAGGGGCTTCCACAGGGAGGGGACTGGGCCTCAGCACCTTCCAGAAAGCACCTTTCAGAAAGCACCTTTGTCACACTGCTCTCCAACAAGGGCTTCCAGAGACTCTAAAGTTTGTGAACGATGATCCTATCTCTGGAAGGCTGTGACTTGCCATGGCAGCTCAGGCCTCTGAAAGGCGTACCTGTCTCCCGGGGTGCAGTCAGTGCTGGAGCTGTGTGCGACATGTCTGCCTCTCAACCACATACTGAACCACCTGCTTCTTTTGAAAGAGATTCTGCCGGAATTTGATCCACACTGCTACCCGCCTCCTGTGTTCATGGACATTTTTATACCGTGTTAATGTTTTTTTCTCCCTTGCGCTAATAGTAATTGAGCTTCTCAGAAGAATCTTACATATTCCTCTAAATGACATATTTATTAATAGTCTTTTAAAAATTTAAAACTGGGTGTAGTGGCTCACGCCTGTAATCCTAGCACTTTGGGAGGCCAAGGAAGGCGAATCACTTGAGATCAGGAGTTCAAAACCAGCCTGGTCAACATGGTGATACTCCATCTACAAAAAATACAAAAGCCAAAATATTAGCCAGGCGTGGTGGTACACGCCTGGAATCCTAGCCACTCAGGAGGCTGGGGCAGGAGAATCACTTGAATCCAAGAGGCAGGGGTTGCAGTGAGCCTAGGGAGTGCCACTGGACTCCAGGCTGGGTGAAGAGTGAGACTCTGTCTTAAAAAAAGTCTGAGAAGCCAGAGCAGTAAGGAGCAGGAACATGTGGGTGCATACATGTGTGTTTGTTTTTCTGCTTCCTTCTTCCCACGCCCACACAGAGGTTATAGAAGGGGATGTGGAAACCTTGCATCTCAGGAAAGAGACTGAAGGGGAACGAATGACTAGACCTGGGTTCACGTACTGCATGGAGAATGTGTCAAGAGGTGCCTCTTACAGTTTTTCTACTTCTTTTTTCCTGGTATGAATCATTAACGTTGATTAAGGCAAGATTCTTCAATTGTAGAATAGCTGCATTGTTGAGCACATACATTTACACAAGGATACTATATTTTCTGTACACTGAAAATCCTGATGTTTGCAATATATCAATTAAATATTAAAGTAGAACTAAGTCTGCGGCAGGCTTCACCTGGTATAATTATCATGTCATAATTATTACTGCAAGTTAAGTTAAACCTAATAAAAATTAAAGTATCAGTTTCTTCCAAAGCCCTGATTTTACCCCCGAAAGTGATTTTTCTTACTTCAAATACAGAACCAAAAGGAAGATTTCATTTTAAATACAATTTTGCTGACTCTCAAAATCATTGTAGAGCCACTTGGTCTCATCATCTCATGACAGGCTCACCACGGACGTGAGCAGCTTTCCATCAAGGTGCCTGGCTGTGTGGCCGTGTGGCTTCAGCATGAAAGTCCAGTGATGGAGCTTCCCAGATACCGTCCATGAGAGTCTAACTAGATCACACTGCTGCCGCCAGATGGCTTGGACAGGTGATCAAACCGTAGGTCGAAATGCAAAAGCCAGGCAAACTGGGCTTTAAAAAGAAGGATTTTTTTTTTTTTTTTTTTTTTTTTTTTACTGAAATTAGATTCTTTAATTAGTTTGGAAAATCTAGTTAGAAAGTGAAGGTGGCCTTTCAGACAATGACAGCATTACCTGCAGATGGTGGCCACAGCTATTGCCCATCCTGTCCATTTGTCCATTTGGAGTCCAGAAGGGTTTAAGTTCATTGCCCTTCGTTTTTATTTCAGCCTTGCCCATGTATTCAGTGATGCCCATCAAAGTCTTCATCCTCAACTCCAAAGCCAGTTATATAGAACAAACAATAATTTCAATAGTTTTAATACTATCAAAATAAGACTCTCCATTTTCTTAATGATGACACAAACATGGTGGCTGTAATGTAACCTCCCCTGCACGACGTGGTTAAATGAAGATTTATAACCAATTTACGTTTAATCTTTTGACAACATTCATTTAGTATCACCAAATAACAGAAGCTGAGAAACATTTAGTTTAGAATCCTGACACTGTAAAAATAATTATCAAATCGCATGTCATTTTAATGGGCCTGGAAGAACATTCCTCATTATGTTGTCACAGAGATTAAGTTATTTTAAGGTCAGTTGATTGTGATTTTATCTTTTGCAAGCTAAAAGACTTTTTTATACCACACCATTAGTTTCAAGTCTAGTTATTTGGTTCCTCCACATAATATTTACCATTTTTATTCATCAACACCAGGGAGAATGCAATAAAATGTGGTCTTCACCTTCAAAAAAATTTAAAGCCTAATAGGGGAGATAAAATTATCTATGGGATATTGTGAGATAGAATGTGGCTTACGTCCCTAAGAATGATGTAACTAAAATGTAATGGACATTTAGAGCAGGGGATTTACAGGTTGTGGGTGAGGAATTAGGGCATCTGGAAATAAGGATAAATTAAGGATTCCTAGATGCTATTAGCAAGAATAAAGGGTAAGGAAGAAAGGTGAATATTTATTGCTTACTTACTGAGAGACAGCCCCAAGCTGGAGCCTTAACAATCCTCTCTCTCCTTAGAAATAAGACCTGAAAGTATGATTTACAAAAGGTAAAATCATCAAGCAAATATAAAGTGGACACATGTAAAAATTTTTATTTAACCTTTTAATGAACGAGGGACATCCTAAGATGTTATGACCAGTTCAGAGAGCCTTGAGAAATTAGGGATCTATCTCTCTATCTATTTATTAACTAGGAAATGTCTAACAGACCACACGTGTTTGGTGTTATCAGTTTCCCTGAACAGATTATTTGCATATGTACTCGATAAAAGTCTACAAATATGTAAGTAACTTCCCTGGAACCTTTAGCCTGTATTAAGAAGGAATTTATCCCCTTAGACCTGTGTTGCCCAAATTTATATAACCACTGGCCAGAACTGGGTGTTTAGATTTAAATTAAATAAATGTAAGTAACATATTAAAATGAATTCCTTAGTTTCTGGAGCCAACTTTTACGTGCTCAGAGCCACAGGTGGCCAGCGGCTGCCATCCCTGACTACTCAGAGAGAACCATCCAAGCCTGAAGAGAGGAGAGGCAGTCTGTATTATGGTTTCTGTCTTGACTCCCTTGGGGAACCATGATTCTGCTGCTCTAAACCTAGGATATTCAAGATAGAAATGTTTCAGATGATACAGCTGAAACAAAGTGCATGCAATTGGAAGTCGAAGAATTCTGGGTGTTGAATTAGCCCCACCTCTAAACTTCCCTTCCTTTCCTTCGGGTGCCTATTTGTTTGATCTGTAGAAGTTCTTCCTACGGTGTCTCCTGGCACCTTGTTTTTTAAAAATCAAGAAAAGTACCACTTCTATAAAAATGAAAAAGAAATTCTATTGATTCTCAGGTCATCCCTTGGATTCCGTTTCTTGGGAAAACATTCAATTTGTAGAACATGTGCTAATCTTTGAAAATGAGGCTTAATTTTCCTCATTGGTAATTGCTGTACCTGCACATTCTTGCTGAATGGCAGTGCTTTAAAACATTAACGGGAATTTCCATGAAGCTGTTAGTACTGATGGCATGAGGGACATTGGGGTAGAGAGTCAGGAGGCAGTGGTATTAGTGATTGCTGGCCTTGGTCCATAATTGACAGCCTGTGTGAAAGTGCCACTTTGCAAGAGCCGAGGAATCAGTCCCCTGAAGTATTTAGCAAAGTCCACCGTCTGATGCAATGTTATTATCATGTGGTTAAAAGGAAAGCATGTGCTTTCTAATCAGAAAGGCTTACATGCAAATCTCTGATTACCCTGGGTGCTGTCTTGGGACACCATTCAATCCATTAGGTTTTGTTTACTTTGTTATAAAACGCTGACAATCGCATCTACCTTTCAAAGAAGAATGGACACAAATTTAACAAATTTGCCGTTAATATTAAATTTTCAAATATGCATTGAATCCCCTTCAGTACCATTCCACAACCATACAATAAAAAAGCAGTTTTTATTTTGGAAATACTTTTTTAAATTCTACTTTTAAGTTCCGGAGTACATGTGCAGAACATGCAGGTTTGTCTCATAGCTATACACGGGCCAAGTGGTTGGCTGCATCCATCACCCCATCATCTACATTAGGTATTTCTCCTAATGCTATCCCTCCCCTAGCCCTGCCACCCTCTGACAAGCCCCGGTCTGTGATGTTCCCCTCCCTGTGTCCATGTGTTCTCATTGTGGGATTGCTGGGCCAAATGGTATTGCTAGTTCTAGATCCTTGAGGAATCGCCACACTGTGTTCCATAATGTTTGGACTAATTTACACTCCCACCAACAGTGTAAAAGTGTTCCTATTTCTCCGCATCCTGTCCAGCGTCTATTGTCTCCTGAGTTTTTAATGATTGCCATTCTAACTGCTGTGAGATGGTATCACAGCAGTTAGAATGGCGGTTTGTGGTTTTGATTTGCCTTTTTCTAATGACCAGTGATGATGAGCTTTTTTTCATGTTTGTTTCCTGTAAATTTGTTTAAGTTCTTTGTAGATTATTGATATTAGTCCTTTGTCAGATGGGTAGACTGCAAAAATTTTCTCCCCATTCTGTAGGGTGCCTGTTCACTCTGATGATAGTTTCTTTTGTTGTGCAGAAGCTCTTTAGTTTAATTAGATCCCATTTGTCTATTTTGGCTTTTGGTGTTTTAGTCTTTAAGTCTTTGCCCATGCCTATTTTTTGAAAAGTATATTAGCCAACTTGAAAATTTTATCAACTAGACTAGATCATATAATTGTTTACTATTTGCCTTCATAGCTTTTGTACAATCCACCTGTATCTCTTACATCATAATAAAAAAGTGATTCACAGAAAGAAATGATTCTAGTAAAATTTAAATCGATTGTGGGACTTTCCATCATGGTTATGTTCCATAATATTATTAAATATTTGATCGTAAAGGATTTGGTTGGAAATAAAATTTGAAAATTTGAAAAAGAATTATTTAAGATTTATATTTCAGCTACTTCCAAAAAGTCAGAGTAAGTTTAGATGGAAATACTGTCTAAGAACCAACATTTTTAAAAGTAGGAGCATAGCCACCTGAGGAAGCTGGAGGAGGAATGCTTAGAGTTTGAGGAATCCATGGGAGGAACTTGACTTCTGAAATGTTTTGGCAGCAAATACAAATAACCAACATGTACCGAACATTCTCTGTGTAGCAGACATTGTGCTAAGTGCCTGACTTCTGTTATTATTTTTAAAATCATTACCACTGTCTTTTGAGTTAGATACTATTATTGTCTCAGTATTACAGATGAGAGAATGGGCACTGAGGGTCAGTTAATTTGCCAATGGTGACAAGGCATGCCAGGGTTTGACACAGAGTTCCTGGTTCCAGAGAATTGCTACCTCTTTAAGTCACGATGCACATGTCCCAGGCTATAGAGATGTCATTGTGAGGAAACTGGACATGATATCTGCAGTGTTGATGATTTCTTCCACTTACATATATATTGTGGGGTTCATTCACCTTTGGAATGCTGTGACTTTCCTGCCCCCACCTTAACTGTGCCCATTTCCTGGCCTGTGCCCATTTCTGAAAGAAAAAGCAACTACATTTACTATTTCTGGCTTTGAAATTTGTTATTTATTTAAACCTAATTCTCAAATTATGCTTCACTCTACAGTTTTGTCTTGGCATTGGAAATTTCGTTATTACTTTCAAAATGAAAAATGAAAAAATAAATTGGCAACAACAACCAAAAACATCAGAAAAAGACATTAATCAGCAGGTTTTGCCTCAGTAGATGAAATTATTGTACAAATACATTAATTAAAAACTCCAGCCAAAAAACTGAGAATTAAGTTATAACTTTTAAGTGTAGAGTCTCCTTAGAGATTGCTAAACATGCTTTAGAAGTATTTTTTAGAAGTACATTCACCGGATGGATGGCTATGTAATTGGAAGCTATGCATAATACAGCATAACCTTGGTTACTCCACAGGAGTTAAAATTATGGCTCGCTAAAAGCATGGAACAGGACAGTTTGCTTTAGTTGGGTGCAGTAACCTTTTAGACAAGGATTGGAGTGAAGAGTGTTCATGTAATGACTGTCTTCCTTCAGAATAGTTCTACTTGTTGGTAAACTTTTAGAATTTCACTTTTTCCCTTTAACCTTCAATTATACCAAGTCCTGTATAAACGTAATTTTTTTGTGTTAGTCCTCATATAAGTAATTTTTCTGATGTTATTTTAACTGGCTTCCAAAATGTATCCCAACAATTTCGAGGGTATCTGGTTGACAGAAAGATGTTCTAGATATTTAATAATCCTGGCTGCATTCTATTTCTTATTCCTTTGTTGCCCTGACATCCCTACCATAATAACTTCAATTTTCCCCCCATTAAAAATGTGGGAGAAGGTATTGACCCAGCAAATATCTATTGGGTATTTGAGTTCAGGTAACTTCACTAGCCATTTGGAACATATAAAATAGAGTGAAATGTTACATACAGAATGGTAATATCCATAGAAACGATTGGATAGGTACGGAAAGGTCAAGGTGAGCTCATTGAGGGCCAGTGGTATGCACACAAGGTACCATGACCCTTCCGAAGGGGAAGGAAGGAAGCATCCAACTAAAATGAGTGATACACTCACATAGTGAGACGGGAAGATAGGCACGCATGTGGCCACGTGGTGAGTTGGTTGCTAGGATGGCCAAGTGAATCAGTTGGCTGCATGACCTTTCCAGAGAGTGCTAAGTGTGGCTCCCTAGAGGGGGGTTTCTAGTGAGAAAATGAAGGCTCCATGTTTGACCTGCCCAGCATAGCAACTTTCTCCCCAGTAACCTGCAGAAGTGTGAAATGGTCATGATCCCCACTTTGTTATTATTATTTTTTTTTTAGATGGACTCTCACTCTGTTGCCCAGACTGGAGTGCAGGGGTGGGATCTCAGCTCACCACAACCTCCGCCTCCTGCGTTCAAGTGATTCTCCTGCCTCAGCTTCCCAAGTAGCTGGGAGTACACGCATGTGCCACCATGCCCAGCTATTTTTTTGTATTTTTAGTAGAGACGCAGATTCGCCATGTTAGCCAGGATAGTCTTGATCTCCTGACCTCATGTTCCACCTGCCTGTGCCTCCCAAATTGCTGGGATTACAGGAATAAGCCAAAGCACCCGGCCGATCCCCATCTTTTTGATGCTCCAAAGCAAGGTGTCCTTAGAAGAGGTGATTCGGAAAATCCATTCCAAAGGAATTTCATGTGAAATCACTTTAGACTAATTTTGTACGTATTGGTTAAACTAGAACTAATGAATAGCTTCAGTCAACATGAAGAAAAATAGGTTTCTCTCCATAATGTGTGAAAAGAGGTGGTTCTGATTCTGTTCATTTGGTACATATTGGTTGCGTCCTCATGGAGCCATGTATTCCAGCAAATGTGGTCAAGCTCTGCTGAAGGTCACCACCCAGAATTACAATAGCAAGAATCCTGGCAGATGACGAGGGAAAAGGTTCAGTGCCCCTGCTGTTATTTCTGACCAGATAGCTGTCACAGGTGCAGAGGCTGTGGTCATGCATCTATTCCACAGGGGACTGCAGGGGTCCACCAGGGCCGAGGTGATTCCCTGTGTGACTAGGGGCAGAGCTGATCTGACCGAATATGGCAGGTGTAACTGAAAAATGGGAGCTAATGATACCAGGAGCCAGGACAACTCTGTAGTCAGAAGGAGGCAAGGGTGAAGGAGCTGAAACCACCGATAGCCAGGCTGGGCAATGTGGGGGGCTTTGGATAAAGGCTGGGGAGGACGCCTCATGCCAGCAGCTCCTTATCAGTTGCTGGTTCTGTGGTGTTGGTGCAAGCCAGCCGATCAAAGGGGGCAAGACTGCACTGGAGACACTTTCCTTCTCTTAGATGTCATTTTTAGGAAAATATCATATGATAGAGGAGATCAAAGGCAGAAATCTTACAGGAAGTGCCATTCTAACTGTACCTTGAGCGTATGGGTCAGATTTCAAAGGTGGCGATGGAAATAGGGATGGGACCATTGCTGTCCAGGTGCATCTCAAGAATTGATCCTCTTGGTGTAGGAAATAGGGGACATGACGGCAAGAAGCTTTGCCCTGCCTCTAGCACTACAGAGTCCCTACCTGCCCTGTCCTACTCCCGGTACCACAAGTTAAACCTTCTTTCGCCTCCCCTCAAGCCAACATTGTTTTTCTGTCAGGACAGATTGAAACAAGCTATTTTACTGTGCAGTGAGTCTCAGCATTGCCTGTTACCGACATTCCTGGTGAGGGAGGAAGACACACCAGTGTTTTTTATTTTCTCCTGTGCTTTGTAGTTTGGTAGCGGCTACCCACATGCAGCTATTTAAATTGAAATTACTTTAAATTAATAAAACTCAGAGAGTAATTCCTCACCAAATTTGAAATTCTCCATAGGTAGTTGTAGCAAATGGCTACATATGGGGTGTGTGTGTGTGTGTGTGTGTGTGTGTGTGTGTGTATTTTATATATATATATGAGAGTGCAGATGGAGAGCATTTTCATCATTACAGAGAGTTCTCTTGGGTAACATTGTTCTACTTAATATTTTAATATGCTCATATGATAAATATCACTTAAAATCAGTTCTTTTCCTGCTGTTTTGCTCTTTTACAATATGTTGATACTGAACACTATTTTACCAAGATATGAAATATATTAAATCTTACTCTCTCCCCACCTAGGAAACAAATTATCCAAGCAATTAAATTCTCAGTGACAACCAGTGATGGACACTTCCGAGGTTAATGAAAAGTTTCCCTTAGAATCAAAATGACTCTTCCTAAGTATCCTGTCTTCGGCGCTTAAGCCTTATCTAAAATACATAAAAGAAAAATGCCAACTCTAAAGATTATGCTGGTTTCTAAAAAATCCAAAGCAAATAAAATAGGTTCTTTTCAAATATGGGTTCTACTTGATATGTTGTGAGTATTGTTAATTATTTCAGCAAATTTTTTGACCAAGAAAAGAAAAGAAAATGTTTTACTGAGGGTTCTGTTAGGCAAAGCGGGAGAGAAAACTAAAGAGGAAGATTGTCTTCTAGGGCCAAGGAGTGGTAGAAGCCAGTGGACCCTCTGAATGGCCACAGTGGCTCACACTTTAAAAGGGCCCTGAACTCACTGCACTTCTTTTTTTAACTTCTCTGCAGGGAAAAAAAAAAAGGAACTACTGAATGAAATTAGCATACTTTATTTGTATAGTTGTTACATGAGTAGACTTAATCTTCTGGCACATGATAAAATAATGATGTAAGTTTGTTGATGCTTTGGGTTGGAGGGAACTTGGCCCTAGGCAAGTCTCCAGGAGATTTTGGTAAATCTGGGTTTATAAACTTGAGCAGTTTTACTTTCTAGAAATCAAGCCCTACAAGTGGATTGAATCCTTCCTCTGATAATTTTTTCCAATTTTTTTTTTTTTTCTGAGAAGTACAATTTCACAAGATGCAGCATTCCAGGAAGGCTTCTGCGGTCAGCAGAAGGTTGGGATGTGCTGTGCCTTACCCTTCCTTTTTTACCGAGTCATACAGCACCGTGAAGGGCTATGGTCAGGGGACTTGTTTAAAGTGGCTTCACTTAGCACCATCTAGTTGGTTTGACCAGAGAATCCGCAATATTTTGGATTGTCATCTTTTATTAGTGCAAACCACTGTCATTGTCTGTAAAGTATACTTAAAGTATACCTGATTAGGCTACAAATAGAACTACGGAAATAACCAAATCCCTTAAAAAGCTAAATGGTTTTATATGAAAAACATCCATAGTTTCAGGATGTTGAAGAATTTAGCGCTGAAGTAGCACGATGTCTGAAACTTCATCACAGATCCTTCAAGCACATAGTTTATATACGTAGTAAATGTGTATACAGCTACACACACAAAGACACAACGCTGTCACACACATACACTAACACACACGCACGCGGGGCACCCAGACATAGCTAAATGTCTGCAAGTGATGAATTACAATGAAGGATGTGATTTGTACAATTTGTGAAAAAGTTCTCTATGTTTCAAAACTTGCCATACAAACAGAGGGAGCTCATATGAACACAAACAGAGCTACTTCAGTTATCGAGATAATCAAGAAGCTGCCATTCAGAAGAGTTGACTAAGAGAGAATAAGGATTTTAAGACCCAAGAAGTGAAGGGGGAGATTCCCGCTCTTGACTACGGACAGCTACATACCTCAAGAAAGATGTTTCAGGTCATTTTGGAATTGCCTTGCCATTCCTCTAAGAGTTATGACTCCATATTGAAGAGTTTCCACCTCAGGCCCTTCATCCAGGCCGATGGGAACATTGCCCAGATGATCGTCGGGGTGTTATTTGTTTTCATGGCTGTCCAGGTCACAGCATGACACAGAAAACCTTGCCAACTTTTAATTGTGTTATGTAGCCAAATAAATAGGGACGCCATTCTGAAGAGGGGCTCTCAAGATTTACCTGATGCCCCAGCTGCTTGACCAAGTGGAGCCAACAGCTTGAAAAGTGCTGCAGCCGGGACTGGCCTGACCTTGATCTTCCTTAGACTGGCTATTAATCCCCAACTTGCTGGCTCTGGAAAGCAATTGTGTAATAGATTGCATGTCATCTTGTATGCTTCTAGGGCACAGACATTGGCATGCAGTATTTTCTGAATAACTTCTGAAGGACTTTAGCGAAGTCCTTGTAGCATTCTGAAGTGGAAGGGTTCCTTAGTCTTCAGATTCTGCCTTGGTATATCATTAGCTGAGACAATATTGCAAACATCGCTATTGCCCTAAGGGAGAGAGCAGAGTCATTTAGTTTCCTGCAATTTCTGAGATGCTTCTTTTAATATTGTAAAATTCTTGCTAATATCCTCTTTCAATACTGCTACTGTCTCCGCAACCTTGTCTCCCCTTGGAAAGCTTTTGCTTTTCCTGTTCCTTTTCTTCCTCCTTTTTTTTTTTATTGTTTGACCTTTACAGTAGGTTATAAAAATTGTGAAATTGGATTTGTTCATATTGCTGATAAAGGTTTTAACAGTAAAGCTTCCTACCTCCTTCACCAAGCTCTTCTTAGTGCGCATTAAAATTATCACAGTTCTTGTGATCTTTTGATAATCTGCATGTTGCAAATATTTGCTACAAATATTTCTATTATCATTTAGTTATGTATTACAAATATTTCAGTTATGTTACAGATATTTCTATAACATTAATATATGATTCTGTGCTGTACTTATATTACACATGAAATATTTTATGTGCTTATTATGTTTGCTAATAGCAATGTGACATTATGTACTTGAACATCCTCTATATTAAAGCATTAAAGTTACATGGACGTGTTAGAAAATAGTACTTTCACATGAATGCAAACATGTATTTACATTTTATCTTCCATTTCCCACTGGAAACTAAATATTAATCTTTATAGAGTAATAATTATAAAATATTTTGCAAAGAAATTATAAAACTATAAAACTTTACATCTTTGTTGTACTTCAAATTTTGCAAAGTATTGTCACCTACAATATTAGCAAAGGTGGCTAAACAAATGATAATCCAATATGTCTGTGGAAGTTCTTTTTGTAAATTAGTGAAACAAATGGAGCTGCAAAGGACTGCAGAATCTCTCATTTTTTTCCTTATTTTTGTTCTAGTTGTTTTGAATAGAGCATATGCATTTGTGAGGCTGAAAATTTTCATTCCAAATGTTAAAAATATACTTAACTATTATTTCTAGATGCCTCTGATGATCTTAATAAAATTTCAAAGAAACTTTTATGTCATAATCTGTTATATTATCCTACCCAGGTAAGAATTAAAGGAAGGAAGTATTTAATAATTTTCAAAACTTGGAAATTCAGGAAGGAGGTTGTATTACTGATAAGTGCTTCTTAATAAAGTTAATTCATAACAGATGTGGAAGTATAAGATGATTAAATTTCCCGAGTTTACTAACTATTCCTATATGGTCTCTTGAAAATGTATTGTTTGAATGGTGTTTGCCTAGTGAGAGAGATCATAAATGAAATGCAAACCCCCCATTTCTGTGCATAGCTGCTTGGTTTGTGAAAGCTCCTCAGGGCTGGCCTCTTTTCTTATTTTATGTGTGACTGTGAGTTGGAAAGTTTTCCCTAGAAACCCAGCAAACTGTGATCATATCATTCATATCATTAGAAATGGGCTGGTTTTCTTCTACAGATAAGATTTTGAGATGGAAAATCTATAGTCTTCAAAACTGTGTCCAAAAGCATGAAATAGAATTCAGGAGCATCCTGGAAGAATTCCTGTCATCTTTTAAAACTTCCACGGCAGAGAGTGCCTTTGATTTTACTGTGTTGTAAATACACTTGGCCGGTTCTCTTGGCAGCAGGCTGCTTACTTTGCTGAGTAAGTCACAGGCCTGTTGGCAAAAGAAAGAAAAGATTTCATTCTTGGAGCATAAAGTTAGACTTTCTAAATTAAATTGTTTTATTCTCATTGGAATATTTATTCCAGTAATGTTTCAAAATGTTCCTGAGGACTGAGTTTTAAAATTTGCCTCTCACAAGCTTTAAAATAATTTCTTATCTCAATTTGGATTCAGCATTATTAGCCACTTCCTCTGCTTTTTCTTCCCCAGCAGGTAGACCAGTCTACAACAGCTTTTATGTTTATTGCAAAGGCCCCTGTCAAAGAGTGCAGCCGGGAAAACTCAGGGTACAGTGCAGCACCTGCAGACAGGCAACGCTCACCTTGACCCAGGTAAGGAAATGCAGTGTCAGCACGAGACTGCTGGGAAAATGAATGTGGACTAGCATATTGCCTTTCAGTTTTTCTAATCATATATCACCCGTCGTTGAAAAGAAAAGACATTCTTCTCTGTGGCTGTAATAGCTAATGATATCCGAAGTTTCATTTATGCACCTTTGTCTTCTGGATTTCTTTCTGCTCTGTGAAAGTTTGGATTGCACGGGGTCATTTCCCCATTGCTTTACCCAGGCCTATGAAAGGAAGCATGGAGACTGCTTTGGCAACAGAGAAGTAAAAAAAGAGACTGGGCTTCTGTTGGGTTGTGATTAGAAGGGATCCTTGAGGAGCCTGAGGCTGCTGGAAACGTTTTATATCTTCATCTGTTTGACAGTAGCGTGGTTATATACACAAGTCATTATTCACCGGGCTGTTTGTTTAAGAGTCGTGTGCTTAAAGTTGCCAAGTGTAAGTTACACCTCAATTTTAAAAAGTTAAAAAAGAGTGTGGATCAGCAAACAGTATGCATGGAAAGCAAGAGTCAGTCAACTAAGGTCTGCTGTGGCCACTGCTTTTTTCTGTATAGCCCATGAGCCAAAAATGGTTTTTACATTTTTAAATGGTTGGGAAATATCAAAAGGTAAATAATATTGTGTGACTCATGAAATTTAGATCCTTGTGTCCATAAAGTTTAATGGAGACCCAGCCCCACCCATTTCTGTACCTGTTGGCTACGGCTCCTTTCCTGCTTTAAGGGCAGAGTGGAGTAGGTGGGAAACAGACTGGTTGGCCTGCAAAGACTGGAATACGTATTCACTGGTTCTTTAGAGAAAAGGTTTGCTGACCCCTGATAGACAGTGTCAGGTTCCGGTGCGTTGGCTGCATGGGTTTTGGCTGGATGTGATGTGGATGCAATAGAGGGCAGTCACGCCGAGCATGTCCAGTCCACGCAGACGAGGGAGCACAGACAGGGAGGTGTCAAAGACACAGTGCTGGGGGCAGTCAGGGTGCAAGTGTGGATAAATACCCCAGGTGCCAGCCGGGAACCCTAGTGATGACTGGCACATTCAGATTCTATTCTGGAGGCTGGTGGAAGCCACAGCAAAATTGCATAAACCAAGGTGATGTCAAACACTGTTGAGGACAGTTCATACTGGAAGAGTTTACCATGAGGCTTGAAGTTAGGGACAGGTTGAAGACAAAGAGGCTAGTGAAGGTGTATTTCATCTGCTTCACAGATGAGGAGCTGTGGGCCAGGGTCAAGGTGGCAGCCCTGTAGAATGGGTGTTACAGGACCTTGTGAAGGAACTCAAAAGATGCACCTATTAGAGGAGAAATTGTGGATCTATTGTCTCAGGCCTGAGAAAATGGTGGAATTACAAAAACCTGTGACTCAGTGTTTCACTATGTGTATGTTTCAGCTATATAGAGAAATTCATTTACAAAGTCAATGCCACACAGGGAATGATGGCCGCTGGGTTCTTTCTGGGACAGTTCCTGGGCAGCACTCCCGCCAGCAACAATGCTGGCCCACCGTCTCCCCGACCTGCTCCTCTCCTCTGCCTTTTTCAGCACAAGACACAACCTCATCTACCCCAATCTGTGCTGAGGTCCTGATTGCTTTAGATGGCATATATGACTTTTATATACCAACTTCCTGGTATTCTTAGTAAAAACAGCAATACAAATTAATATCGAATTCCAAGCTAAATTCTTCTCAGGCATTATCTGATTTAATTATTTCATAAGAACACTCTCAGTTAAGCATTATTATTAACCCTATTTTGAATGTGAGAATAATGAGGCTTAAAGAGATTAAGACATTTGCCTAAGAAAAGAGGAGCTTATGAATGTGGATTCGGAGTTTGAACCTGGACTGTCTAATCTGAACATTTAAGTCCTACAGCTTTTTAGCTTTCTTTCTTTTTTTTTTTAATGCACAGATATAATTATGATAGGCGTCACATACCCATATGTCTACAGTGATCAGACAGGTGATTAGAAGTTAGGTTAGGTGTGGGCATTAAGGGGCAGTGAAGTTGGTAGTGGAAGGGGGGGGCAGAATTCATGTCAGAAGTCACATATGCCAGTTACTGGCAAGTGCTAATGTGGAAACTCAGTATGGCTGGATAGTTTTTTTTTTTTTAATCAAGGGAAAACGTTAATCTGGAATTTTACATGGGATTTTTCATTTAAAAATATGCTTAGTATGGGAAAAAATAGAAAAACACAAAGAAAACCAACCTGTAGCATCTGCCTAAACATAACAAACCAAAATGGAGTGTTTTGAGGATTAAATGGTACGTTAATAGCAGATGCTTAGCAGAGCCTGACATGTGGTAATCCTCAGGAACCGCGAGGCATGGCTGAGAGGCATTGACGTTTGAGCCTACGAGATGGTTCCAGAGCCAGCCTGCCCCATTCGAATCCTGGGTTCCTTTGTTCTTACCTATGCCAACTGGTAATGTCCATTCAATGGTATAATAGTGTCTATTTCCTATTGTGAAGATTAGCTGATTTACAAAGAGTACTTAGAACAGTAGCCAGAACATTAATATTTAGAAATGTTAAATGCTTCATAATTATCCTATTCATATTATCATTTTTATGTATATATGTATATATATATATATATATATATATATATGCTCATATATGAAATTAATCTTCGCTTTGGCTAACTGATTTCAGAGAAGTAAAAGCACCCCTACCTCTCCTGCTCTGTATCAAGAGGCTGTGACGATTTCCGGCTCAGGCTGAGGCTTTGTGATGATGGCATGCCACCCTGCTCCCCTGGCCCAGCATGCTGGGAGGGATGAGCCAATCCCTCTGTATTTTAGTCTCAGTTCCACCTCCATCTTCAAAGTCCAGTCAAGTGACCACCTGGAATCCTCTCAGTCCCCAGAGATGCTCCACCTTTGATATTTAAATTCACGCTGTTGCTTCCCCAACGCTGTTTTCTGCTTTGCATATCATTGATCCCTCTCTTAAGTTTTTCTAGAGCTCTTGGCCTCTCCTCTCATCATTTCCTAACCTGAGGGGCCAAAATGTCAACTCCGATATTGCAGGCATCATTCACTTCCTGCTCTACATTCTACAAAAGTGCCCTTACTTGTCTATGTTCAAAGAGCCTGTAAGCCTTGTTACAAGAATGTTGATTCCATAAATCCATATTATATAATGAAATTAATCATAGCAATTATAATGGCTTCACTGTAATGTATTGATTTTATTCCTTATCTTTATATGCTTCTATTTGTATTTTTATCCAATTCTCATAGTAGTCCTGCAAAGTAGATGCTATTATCAGGTGTTTTTAACAAAGAGACTCCATGAGGTTAAGTAATGAGCCTACAGTTCATAAATGCTGAAACCAGGAGTGAAAAATCTACTCTGTATTTTTCTGAAGCCCTGGCCTTTACTGGGATATAGTGCTTACTATAGATCCTAGATACCTAATCTAGTAATCAGTGTTCTATTTTCTAACTACTTCCCTTGTACTGAAAATATCACTGAAATGTACTCTTGAAAAAATATGCTTATGGATTTAGGGACAATTAAATAAAAAATAATTTAAAGATAATTTATTCAATCCATATTTTAGTATAGCAACTAGATGTAGCATAGCTGGTCCACAGCAAAAGAGAAGATCAGATGTTTCAGTTTTTCAATAACAAAAGTACAGATCCAGTAACACAAATAATATTTCTGTGGATCAGCTGACCAGTCACACTGCTGATTAGCCTGTGAATTCAGGCTTTGCAGTAATGGAGCAGGTGCTAAACTTTGCCATGTGGGAAGATTTCTGTGTGAATAATAGGCAATTCTGAGGTTTCATTTTCTAGAACTTTATAAGGATCAATAACTTACATACTTGTCTCTGATTGGGAACAAAAATACAATGTAAGATCTTGTGTGGCTGACTAGTTATAGAGGAGCAGCATGTGGTTTACGTGAACTTCACAAGAAGATTTTTATACCTAAGGAGGAAAACTGGAACCTGTTTAGCTGCCTGGGTTATTTTTGAAAAGATAATTGTAATTTTTCTTATCTGGAGAAGTCAGTCTGCAGTAAGTTCCATTCACGTCATGAGTCTAAATGGTAATCTCCTAGATATTTTTATGGGGGATTTATTCATAATTCTAATATTTCCTGAACACTATTTAAAATTTACATGTAATAATGACTTGCCTCTCAAATATGATGCTCCAGTTTAATCATGTTTCACATTTAATATGATATTCTAATAAATTGTAAAGGAAGATGGATAGTTAATTTGGTCCTGATGTTACGCATGGGGAACTGATGTCTGAAGCTTTCACCTGACCTCATAGGTAGGCTGAGAATCAACCTGGACTCCATGTTTGCTTCATCTCTGTATCAGAATATCCACTTTGTTCCATGGTGACCTTGATCACAGTTTGGACTAGAACATAAATTTTTAGAAATGTGGATGCTTCCTGGAAAACAGTGAACGACGACTAATTAGCAAGCATTGAGTTTTCATCTCCTTCTTCAGAAATCATCCACTGAGGCCCATGCAGAAATGAGACAGAGTTGAACAAAGAAGAGAGGTTGCTTTATATGTGCATATATGTTTCTGATTGGGTTTCTGACCAATGAGATTAATAATTTAAAGTAATCCTTTGGATATATACCCAGTAATGGGATTGCTGGGTCAAATGGAATTTCTATTTCTAGGTCCTTGAGGAATCACCACACTGTCTTCCACAATGGTTGAACTAATTTACACTCCCACCAACAGTGTAAAAGTGTTCCTATTCCTCCACATCCTCTCCAGCATCTGTTATCTCCAGATTTTTTAATGATCGCCATTCTAACTGGCGTGAGATGGTATCTCAATGTTGTTTTGATTTGCATTTCTCTGATGACCAGTGATGATGACCATTTTTTCATATGTTTGTTGGCCTCATGTTTGTCTTCTTTTGTAAAGTATCTGTTCATATCCTTTGCCCACTTTTGAATGGGCTTGTTAGTTTTTTTCTTGTAAATCTGTTTTAGTTCTTTTTAAATTCTGGATATCAGCCCTTTGTCAGATGGGTTAACTGCAAAAATTTTTTCCCATTCTGTTGGTTGCCGATTCACTCTAATGACTGTTTCTTTTGCTGTGCAGAAGCTGTGGAGTTTGATTAGGTCCCATTTGTCTATTTTGGCTTTTGTTGTCAATGCTTTTGATATTTTGGTCAAGAAGTCCTTGCCTACACCAATGTCCTGAATGGTTTTGCCTAGATTTTCTTCTAGGGTTTTTATGGTGTTAGGTCTTATGTTTAAGTCTTTAATCCATCTGGAGTTAATTTTAGTGTAAGGTGTCAGGAAGGGGTCCAGTTTCTGCTTTCTGCACATGGCTAGCCAGTTTTCCCAACACCATTTAAACATGGACACAGGGAGGGGAGCACTACACACTGGGGTCAGTTGGGGGGAAATAGGGGAGGGACGGTCAGGGGTGGGGAGCTGGGGAGAGATAGCAAGGGGAGAGATGCCAGATGTAAGTGATGGGGAGGAAGGCAGCAAATCACATTGCCACGTGTGTACCTATGCAACAATCTTGCATGTTCTTCACATGTACCCCAAAACCTAAAATCCAATAAAATAAATAAATGGGGAAAAAAAAATAACCCATGTCATTGTCCCTGAAAGATTTCCCTAGCACCAATTTATATAAACAAAACCTTATCATACAAGAAACTGTATGAATTTTTAATGATTTTGACTGGACTGGTAAGGTTAATTTCACTCCAAGGAGATGATGAGTCTGTCCCTGGGCATGATTCTAAGACCAAGCCTCCTCCTTCCCCTGAAGGCTTCCCACTAAATCCTAACAGTGCTCTGTCTGGTCATGGCTGAGGATGTCCCTTGCTACTATCATTGCCTTGGCCATAGCCCATATTTCTAGCAACTTGTGCCTCCTCAAGAAAGCAAAGCTCCTGGGATAGGAAGTAACTGACTATTCTTTGAAACAGAAAATTGACTTAAAATATAGTAAGGCTATTTATACAGTGAAATACTTGATTGACTTTAATAATAATTAGAAGATAGAATTGGCATACAAGTCAGCTGAGAGCACATACAGCGTCTGGTCTTGGAATGTTTACCTGTGAGTAAAATCCTCTAGGTCTCTAGTTCTGATTAAGGTTACAAATTGCTAATCCCTCCAGCACAAACTCTAGGTAACCAGAGTTATCCACCATGAACATCTTTTTGTTTGTACTCAGTTTATTAGTCTTAAAATGAATCAGAAGGCAGGAGATTACTTCAGCCAAGGACTCTGGGTGATTTTCCCCCCTGCAATCACTATAATTACTTTATCTCAAAAAGAACTTTATCTTTGCCACTCTAATGAGATACTCTGCCATGGAATAGCATTAAAGCTAAAAGGTTTCTGATGAGAAATGGTGCAATAAATAGAGTAAGATGTAAAGTGCCTGGCATGATGGATTTTGTTTAAAATTGGTTTATAGATTAGGGACAATTTATGTGTGGAAATTTATTAAGAAATATAGTCTAAATGTATAATCATTCCTAAACTTAATATTTGTTACAGATTAATTGTTGGTCAGGAGTCTTCTTACTTCTGTTGTTGTCAAACTTACTGTCACATCTATGTAAGAAATTCAAGTTTTAGAATAGACCTAAGCTTGCTTCCAATTTTAACATGGGCCGTTTTTGCCTAAGTGTGTGATAGTCCCCTCTTTGCTTATTGTAGATTTGGTTATCAGGCATTTCACTGCTTTTGAAGCACAATGGCAGAGGCATCACATGTTGTTTTGTGTTATTGACAGTATTTGTAGGACATGTCCCAATAGCGAGAGGGGAGCCTGCCACCATGCATTCAGTTTTGCTTCGTGTTACAGTGTTAAATCTACAATGAAGCTGGCTTCTGTGTGGATTCATAAGCTCCAGGGTGGAAAGTGTGTAGAACACAATGCAAAGCTGGCATCTGCCAAAGCCAGGGTGGCCCCATGTTCACTGTCGCCCTTCATGCAACCATCTGTTCTGCCACAAGATTCCTCTTTGCCTTGCGGATGTTTCTTACTTCATCTCCTTTGAACGCCCACTCTCTTTGCCTGTGTTCTCCTTGGTCCTTATCATGGGCTCCAAGCCTCTCATCCACACACAAATGATACACACGCACCTCTCAAAGAGCCAGTCAAGAGGGTACAGAGAAAAGTTAAAATATTTTCCTCTTTTTCCCTTTCACCAAAGCCAGTACTTATAAAAGAGCCAGATTAAGGTAAAAATAAATATATTTAAAAACCCTCAAAGTATTACCATAAAGATGTTTTATTTTTTATATATGTATTATTCTTGATAGTTTATATTTAGAATTTGCATACTATGTACAATAAATATGTAAAGGGGTCTACATAAAGATGGTTGACCCAAACCATTTCAGGACATCAGTGTCAGCCATAGAGCAATTGAAAATTGTAAGTAACTGCTGCCCGGGCTAGAGTCTTGGCTAGCCGTGAAACTGTTTTTGTGTGTGAAATGCCACTTTTTTCTAGTGCCTGTTTCTACACATAGATGTACCTCCCTGATCCTCTGCAGAGTGAAACTGACATATTATTCATTTGACCACTTAGAAGTCTTGTCAAGAATTGTGAAAGTAAAAAATAGATCTGTAGGACAGTGGGTTAATTTATTTGCTTTTGAAGTGAATGGCTCAAAAATCTCATTGGGGAAACATAGATAGAATTTAGTAGCCTTTTCTTACTACATATTAGGTCCTCTGTTGATGCTTTATGTGGAGCAAATATCTTACCTCACAGTGGTAAAATGTGTGGGGCAGGGGAGTCTCCCGGAAAATGCTGCTTCAGAATGAGGCAAGCCAGTGCAGACCAAGTCTGTGATATAGGATTATATAATGTTCCAGAAGCATTTGTATGTATGCATGCATCCTCTTCCATCTGGGAATATCCAGCTACCTGCATAAATGCATCATTAAAGCCAGGTGGGAAATGGAGAGGTTAATTGACTTTACTTGGGTCACACAGTGAGAAAGAAAACAAACTCAGGGTTTAATCTGGGGAACTTGAGCTTAGATTCTTGCTGAAAGCACTCACATGGAGTCACATAAGTTTTCTTATAAGGTTGAGGGAGAGTTGACACTAATTCTGCAGGCTTTTCCTGAAAAGAGTAAAATTCACTGGACTCTGTTTTTTAAAGTGGGGATCAAGATTCTAGAACTGGATAAGAAGTGAAACATGGAGTTTTTCCTTGCTGAAGACAAAATGGAAGAGTATTGGTATACTTTTAAAAAGAAAATTATGAAAGTTAAAAGGAAACTGCTCATAGAATATGACTTGTATAGTGACTAGTTACCCAGGGGGGTTTGTTGTAGGGCATGATACTAATTGATACCAGAGTCAATGGCATGCACTGGGCATGGTCCACTTGCCTCTTTGAGTATGATTAAAACCCTTCAGTCATTTGTTAATACAGTTGAACTATGGGTTCTCTAAGCTAGTTTCAAAGAATTATATTTCTATCTAGTGTCAGAATGACCCTAATTTTTCCAATGTGTTATGAAACTTCAGTTGTGCGTAGGGAATTTTATATTCATGTAGAATGCCTGCTGCCTAGGAAACCACCTACAATTAGAATGATCAGAGATGGCCGTAATTTAAAGCTAGCAATAGCCTCTCATGGACAAATGAACCCTCCTCCTCCCATAATGTGCTATAAACAAATGACAATCATGCTCTTTGTCTTTGACTCTGAATAGGATATTTTTATTTAAAGTAGTTAAGGTAAAGATTAGTGTAAACCAATATGACATAATCTATACATTGTTCATTGTTATCATAAACATATAAACTTTGCATGAACAGATAGAGTTCATGAAATAAATGAAGTGTGACCCAAAAATTAAGTCTTTGTTACTTGGGTCCCCCTGTACTGGGCTCCCTTATTTAGATTCATTTTCTTGGGGCAGGGAGCATACTTTGGAGCTTAACGTAGTACCTGCTACATAGTAGATAAAGTTTAAGATGTTTTGTAAAGTAAATGAATAGCAAGCCAAGGTATACAATGACAATGATAT